>NC_081192.1:44866974-45175307 GCF_902713425.1 Acipenser ruthenus
GAAATAAACTAAAATAGACACACATGTTGCTGGATGTTTGGTATTAATATCCTTAGGCCCAATGTCAGTATTTAGACAGAGCATCACTTAAGGGCTTTTCACACTAGCCATTTCGACCCGAGGCGACCCCAAGTCGAACAGCAAGCACTTTCACGTTGCCACTTTCAACCCAAGACGAAACTGTTTTACCGGGGTGAACTCACCCCTGACAGAAAGTAGGGTTGAGAATTTTCAACCCAGGACGAAGCGCTCACCTCGGGTTGAAAAATTAAATGTGAATGCAACAGGGTTACGCTCGCCTCGGGTTGAAAACTCGCATGACAGTAGACAAAAACAAACGTCAAGGGGCAAGGTTCACAGATACGCACGCAACTGTAAATAAAAAATAAATAAAAATGGCAAAAATGTTATGAAGCGATGATAAGGTCTGGGAGCTGCTCAGTCATTGGGCAAATGAAAATATCCAGTGGCAGCTGGATGGAACAAAAATAAACTTAAAAGTAGCATCTGGGATTGTGATTGTTATCGTAGTAATCTGAGAAGGTTACGTCTTGCACGGAGAACACGCTGTCGGCGCCTCCTCCGAGCTTGTTGTACACGAGCCCTCCTTCGCAAAATAATTTAAAACAAAAATGAAAGCCATGTCGGGAGCCATGTTGGATATTTCCTTCAGCCACTGTGTTTTGAAAATATGCAGGGCTGAACTCAGGGGGGAGTCATCCCTGGGCCACCCCGTGTTGACTCAACCTGGGTTTTTGTGGTGTAGTGTGAAAAGCCCTTTAGATCAATTGAATATACCACCCAATATTTTAAAATGGCCATTGCTGGCACACTTCCATGATATAATATAATGTTTTTTTTCTACAGGCAGCATCATTTGAATTAAAACTTTACTGACATTACAGTGATATTACACACCACACATATAAATCAACCCCTTTAGACAGCACTTCAATGGAAGTGACATTTGGCTTTGCAAGTTATCAAGATGGAGAGCGTCACCCTGTCTTATCTGGCACAGTGTGTGCACACTGCTGGCTAAAGGTGGAGCTCTGATGTATGATCCACTTAACCTGATAAGAGATTATAACAAATGTCACCATTTTATAATCAATATATTTAACAATCTTTGCAACCATTCACTGTTTGTTTCGCACTTTCCTTTCTATTAAACCACAGCAGCGTTCCACACATACTGACAGTGTCTAAAACGGGTGTCTAAAGCATATTTAACAGCAGAAGTTAATAGCCAACCAATGTAGGCATCTACAGTAATAGCTGATTATTGCCTTCTGGATGGTCTTCAACAATCTCCTACAGGATATAACACTGATAAAAGTGGGAAGGCATTACTATACTAACAGAAGGGCTCCCTTTCAATCACTTTCTAAACACCATTTGAAATATTTGACTGTTGATAAAAGCACAATTATTATTATCATTGTTTTAGAAACCTTAAATTGCATTGTGATACATTTGTCAGAAATACGTATTTCACAAAAGACTTCTATATTGGAAATACTGTAAACTATTTAGTCCCCCTGTCCCCCCAGAAGACCTTGTGAAGTGCAGCTTCCTAAATGAGTTCTGCCCGGACACCGCTGTTTTCTGGGCTCCTGGTGTAGCTTCCTAAATGAATTCTGCCCAGACACTGCTGTTTTCTGGGCTCCTGTAATCGAACAGGGAGTTGGTGAGGAATGTCATTACTTTACTGCTCAGATTCTCACCACACCGTAAGAAAATGGCATCCTTTAGGAAGACAATATCTATTTATATTATCTTAGAGATCATAAAATACATAAAATCAAGTCTGGGAAAGTCGCAATCACAAACCTCAGCTTCTCAAAATGTACCCATGGTTTGTAATTCAAATAATATTTAGATAATTCAGTATATATTTGTTAGGCATGTATACATTGGCAAATTAACAAAATGCCATGGTAGTTTTAAGGTTAATACCATTTTATGTATTTTAAAAGAAATTGAAAAAAAATTAGGTTATCATAATAACCCTGGTTCCCTGAAATAAAAATGTAACTATTACTGAATGGGTTTTAACCTCTTTAAGACTCAAAACCTGAATAAGATATAACTAAGCTGCCCAGCCGAGCCTCTGTGACGCAGTCATAACCACCCCGAGGGTATAAAGGACGGCGCTCACAGATCTCAGCGCTATTTTTTCTTCAAGCCTGCTGCAGTCATGGACGCAGTGACCTTGAAGGTTAATGGTTACATTTCTATTTCAGGGAACCAGGGTGATGATAATAACCTAACGTTCCCTTTCAAGTACGAAATGTAACCATTACCAAATGTAATCAGTATACCCAAGCCGTTGCAAGGTCAAGATTGCTGCATGACTGGAATGCTACAAGACTAAGCCGAGGCTGCCCTGTGCGTTACCATTCGGGACCCCAGTAACAAGTAGCTAGGGATAAAAAATTGAGGGAGAAACTCATCTCTATGCCTGTGTTGTAAGGGTTGATTGAGAAGTCGCCCTTAACACTCTAGTTCCAAAGCCAGGGTTTTGAGGATCCACAACCTAAGTCTGTAGAACCTAGTAAAGGTATGGGGAGGAGCCCACATCGCTGCATTGCAAATGTTCTTGACAGATGCACCCTGGAATAAAGCCGACAAAGATGAATTTGATATAGGGGCAGTTCAAGAGCAGGTAACAGTGTTGATAGTTACATCAGGGTTAGACACGAGTGCAAGTGAAATACAAAATACTACAGATTGGGTTAAGTGCAGGATTAAATACAGTAAAATAGGGAGCAGATAAGTGGAAGTTAAAGTGCATTAAGGGCAGAGTGCTATATTGTCCAGAAGGGAAGAGTTGAGCTTTACAGGTGTTGTTTGAAGAGGTGTGTCTTGAGGAGGCACCGGAAGGTGGTCAGGGACTGGTCAGTCCTGACACCCATAGGAAGGTTGTTCCACCACTGCAGGGCGAGGGTGGAAAAGGTAGCGGGCTCTGTAGGCAGGGGAGCGTAGAGGTGGTACAGCCAGTCTTCTAGTGCAGGCGGAGCGGAAAGGTTAAGAGAGGGTGTAGGGAGAGATGAGGGTCTGGAGGTAGCTGAGTGCAGTCTGGTCAAGGCATCGGTAGGCAAGTACAAGAGTCTTGAACTGGATGCGAGCGGTGATTGGGAGCCAGTGGAGTGAGCGGAGCAGTGGAGTAGCGTGGGAAAAGCGAGGAAGAGAGAAGGCATATAACAGCTGCCTCAGCCACTGGTGTGCCAACTACTGCCAGTGGGTCCCCTCCTCCTATTATGAAGAGCCAGATGGGGCAGTGGGCTGATTCCTCAGAGGGAAAGAGACCTATCTCTACTCTCCCGAACGTCTTACAAATGAGGCTGACCACCTCGAGACCAGCCTCAACTCTGAGGCGCTGGGACCTGCCTTGAGAGGAGGTCTGCCGCCCAGTTTATCACCCCTGGCAGATATGCTGCCCGCAGTGAGAGGAGGTTCTCGTGTGCACAGAGCAAAAGCTTGCAGGCCACAAGACTGGGCGTGGTTAATGTAAGCCACAACTGTTGTGATGTCAGTATGGACAAGCACATGCCTCCCTCGAACTTTCTGCAAAAAATGCTGCACGACTAAATAAACAGCCTGCAGCTCCAAAACATTTATCTGGAGACCCTGCCAAGGGGGGTTCCACAACCCCTGCACCCCTCTGCCATTCCACACAGCTCCCCAGCCCAGGCTGGATGCGTCCGTGGTAACGACCTCCCTTCTGTTGATACTGCCCAGCGCTACGCTGAGGCATAGGTGGGCAGGCTGTTTCCACCAAGTGCATGCCTTTAGACAGTGGCAAGACACGGTCAATAGGCGACTGTGGTTCAACACAGGCTGAAAAACCCTGCTATTGAACCATGCAGAGGGCGCATGCGCAGGAGACCCAAAGGGTCTGTGAAGTTTCTGTACTTCACTACCGTGAGCGCTCTGTTGATCTAAATAGCTGCATTCTGCCACCTGACAGAGTGGACAGCATAGGCCTGGAGTCCAAACACACTCTTAGACAGGAGGCTGTCTGAGAAGGCGTGAACTGGCTCTTCACATGAATCACTGTAAGACCCAACTGTTGAAGGTGGCTGGTGACAAGTTCCGTGTGGACGTCTGCCTGTGCTGGAGACTGGGCACAAATGAGCCAGTCGTCCAAATAATTGAGTACTCTGATGCCTTTGAATCTCAATGGGGTCAGGATACCTTCCATGCACTTCGAAAAGGCATGGGGAGCTAGAGAGAGGCCAAATGGCAAGACAAGGAACTCCTACACAGTTCCCTGAAAAGTGAAACACAGGTACTTCCTGTGTATTGGTTTTATGGGGATGTGAAAATAGGCATATTTGAGGTCCACCGTGGTGAACCAGTCACCTGACATGATTGACTGCAACAGCTGTTGCACGGTCAACATTTTGGACATCCTTTGGCCCAGATTCACGTTGACCTGTCTGGGGTCAAGGATTGGTCTGAGGCCACCATTCCGCTTGGGCGCGAGGAAGTACCTAGAGTAGAACCCTTCCTCCAACTGGAGAGGGTCTATCATGTGAATATCCCATTTTTACAGCAGAGCTGCTACCTCTTGAGACACCACGGTGGCGAATTGCGGGTCCGTGACTGATGTTGGAGACGCCCCAAAAGGGAGGGGGACCGTGCTTGAACTGCAAAGAGTAACTGGTTTGAATGATTGTAAGCACCCAGATGTCAGTGCTGCACTGACGCCAATACTCCAGATGGCTCCCTGAGAAGGGGCCCTGGGCCTGTGTCAGCATACCCCTAAGGTCACTACTCACCTTGTGGCTTGGTTTGAGGCTTTTGCCTCTGCGCTGGGTGGCGGAACTTATTATAGCCCCCGCGGCGAACAGCCGCGGGCTGGTTCTGAGGCTGCTGAGGGCTGGGGGTGATCGTATTTTTGTCCAATCTCCATTTGTGACCCCTGGTCCTTGTTTCTTTTTTCAAGATAATTAATAGCCAGTTAATCCCTCGGCCATAATATAAAAGACATGTAGCTTTGGCTGCAACGGGTTGAGAGTTCAGGAGTGGAGAACGAGAGTCAGAGAGAGAGGAGGTAAAGCAATAATGTAAAAATAACAACAGCTACTCGTGCTGGAACAATTGTCATTATTGTTTGTTTGTTTGTTTTGGCCCTTGTGCCTTTTGTTTTGAGTGTTTTGTTTTGTTTAAATCTTTTGTTTATTTAATAAAAGAAAATCGAGCGCATTTGCGTCTCGCCCCATAATACTGCCTGTGTAGTGGATTAATTTCCTGGTCTGACATCATCGCTCAAGCCATCCTTGTCACAGGCACCTTACCGGTGTGGTAACCTCGGTTCCAGTTCGGTACGGACAGTACCGGGTTGGGAACGGAGCGGGTTAGTGACCTCGGTACCAGTACGCTACAGGTCTACTTGGTTCGCCGTTACCGCAGGTAGCTATGTACAGGGATGCCCACCTGTGCAAGCTACTGGCAAAACCACTCAGTCAGTACCCATACAAGACTGAGGGAAGCCTGCTTGTTAGATGAACTAACAGCCCTCATAATGGTGATGCGAAAGCTGTCACCAAAATTGCATCAAGATGCTGTGGGAGGGATTGCAAGCAACCACCTCCAAAGCAGCCTCTTGGTCCTGCACAGCAGTGCTGAGTCCAGCACGCAATGCAGACAAGCCTGTGTGTAGTCTCTGTGAAAACAGAAAAATATAATGAGAAAAGACAAATATTTTGGCCAAAGCCAAAACGAGAATAAAATAACTCCAGCCGGAGCTATTGCAGATGCAGACTTTCACACTGGCCAAGTAGCGAAACAGACGGTGTCTGAAATAAACTATGTTCCTATTTCTCTGTGCACGTCTGACGTAAATGTACATATATACAGTCACCTCCAAAATTATTGGCATCCTTGATAAAGATGAGTAATTTTCCAACATGTGGAATATATTTGAGTTTATTAATGATTCAATGGAACCAACCAAAATTACACATTTCTCAAATTATAAATTTATTTCCCAAAAAAATGGTGTCACAATTATTGGCACCCTTGTTTTCAATACTTTGTGCACCCTTCCCTTGCAAGGATAATGGCACTGAGTCTTTTTCTATAATGTTCAATGAGATTGGAGAACACATTGGGAGGGATTTTAGACCATTCCTCCATACAGAATCTTTCCAGATCCTTGATACCCTTCGGTCTGCGCTTATGGACTGCCCTCTTCAACTGAAACCATAGGTTTTCAATGGGGTTCAAGTCCGGAGACTGAGATGGCCATTGCAAAATGCTGATTTTGTGGTCAATTAACCATTTCTTTGTGGATTTTGATGTGTGCTTGGGGTCATTGTCTTGCAATGAAGATCCACTTGAGGCCAAGTTTCAGCCACCTGGCAGAGGCAACCAGGTTTCTGGCTAAATGTCCTGGTACTGGGTAGAGTTCATGATGCTGTTGACCTTAACAAGGGCCCCAGGACCAGTGGAAGCAAAACAACCCCATAACATCAAAGATCCACTACCATATTTTACAGTAGGTATGACTTTCTTTTCTGCACACGCATCCTTCTTTCGACGCCAAACCCACCGCTGGTGTGCGTGGCCAAAGAGCCCTATTTTCATCTCATCTGACCATAGCACCCGGTTCCAATTGAAGTGCCAATGCCGTTTAGCAAACTCCAGGTGCCTACGTTTTTTGGTTGCTCTCAGTAAAGGCTTTTTTCTGGCAACCCTTCCAATTAGCCTATTGGCATGGAGGTGGCATCTAATTGTAGATTTGGAGACTTGGTGACCCCATGATGCAACCAAGTTCTGTAATTCTCCAACTGTGGCCCTTGGATTTCCCTTTGCCTCCCAAACCATCTGCCTCACTGTGAGTGGGGGCAAGATACACTTGCGTCCTCTACCAGGCAAGTTTACCACTGTTTCAGTGGTTTTGAACTTCTTAATTATTGCCCTAATAGTGGTAAGTGATATATTTAGTTTTTTAGCTATTGTTTTGTACCCTTGGTCTGATTTATGAAGGTCAACAACCATTTGTCTCTTTTCATTTGTGAGTTCTTTGCCTTTCCCCATGGTGATGGATAACAAATGGATTTCATATGCGTGTTACCTCATTTTTATACCCCAGTGAAACAGGAAGCCATGGAAGGCCACAATATAGTTCCTTAAGACTGAGATGAACTTAAAGAAGTAGAATGTTAATGCAGATTTAATTTTGTTTGATTTTATTTATAAAAATTTTTAGGGGTGCCAATAATTCTGACACCTATCTTTCTTAGAACAAATTTTACTACTTGTTAATAAAAAAAAAAACCTTTTCTCTGAGCAATTGTATTAGAATAAAAGAAGGAGACTGTGTTGTCCAGTGGTTAAAGAAAAGGGCTTATAACCAGGAGGTCCCTGGTTCAAATCCCACCTCAGCCACTGACTCATTGTGTGACCCTGAGCAAGTCACTTAACCTCCTTGTGCTCCGTCTTTTGGGCGAATTTGTAAGTGACTGTGCAGCTGATGCATAGTTCACACACCCTAGTCTCTGTAAATTGCCTTGGATAAAGGTGTCTTCTAAATAAACAAATAATAATAAAAGAATATGGTTTTCCCATATATTTGAGCACAAAATATAGCTCATTATCTGTGTTGTTTATTTTATACAGCCTTTTTTGCTCATCTTTATGAACGATGCCAATAATTTTGGAGGTGACTGTATATATATATTATAAATTTAAAAAATGCAAAAAAATCTGCTCAGCTGTGAAGAAAGCAATTGACGTTACAAAATAAATGCACATTGGCTTATGTTACAAAATAGCTCTGTAAACCTGCAGCTTGGAAATGGAAAGTGGTACTGCTTCACATCTATTGGTGTTTTCTTCAAAGTCTTTAACACCCATGATTCCCTTAAGGCACAGAGCCCGACAACCCACAATACCAATCTGACAGTCAAAGAATGTCTCTCCCATCATAAGGACCTATAATAAACCATTTGGGATTAAAATACATTTAGTGCAAGAGAAAATAGGGTCTGGATTAATGTAATGAAAGGAGTGTGTAAGGGATAAATAGAAGATAATCATTTTTGCTAATATGTAAAAAGGTGGAAAATTCAATCAGAGCCTCTTAACACTAGAACCACCATGAGGGTCAATTTGACCCATTTTGGATTTAAAATGTTAATTACTCTTGCGTTGTAAATCGTATGTGTATGTCCGTTTTTTACTTTTCTTAAATATATTAATTACATATCATAACGGCATCTAATAGCCAGAATCGCAAAAATGATAATGTTACACAGGCTGAAAAACCCTGCTATTGAACCAAAGTTATAAACAGTTCTACCACGTTGGTCAATGTGCCCCATGCATTATAATACAGGTTTTTTTTTTTTAAATATAACATAAGATATTCAATTTTTTGTACTTGCAGCAAACAAGACATGTCCCCTCCTCCTCTAGCACACATGTTTTTTTTTTTTTATTTCAAGCCTTTTTTTGTTTGTAGACTGAATACAAGACAGAGATTGCTATGAATGTGGCTTGAGTACAATGCAGCTGTCATAACGGAAGTAGTGTTGTATTTTCTTTTTATGTAGTATTAGAAACAATGATTTCGGTTTTACAGTTTTGTACGTACATATACCCCTTTACACCTGTACACGGGTATATGTACATACCCGTTTCTTTTGAAATGCATATTTTATTATATTTTTTCACTGTTTGTAGTCGTGCTGTATATGCGCTCATTTTAAAAATAAAGACATTTGTGTTGAATTTTCCATTTAAACACGGTGTTTCTGTGATGCAAATGTTAGATAAGATGTTCATGAATAAAGCCTTTCAGTTGTATCCAATTGTCTTTCATTTTCATAACAAAGCAGTTTAAAAATGTATGGGTCAAAGTGACCCACGTGGCGGTTCTAGTGTTAAAGAGCCACACATTTGTACTTAGCTACAGTTTGTGAACTACTGTAAGGAAATTGTGTACAATAAATATAAATCCTGTAAATAATAATAATAATAATTATAGTAACTGAACTGATGCATATCTACCAAAAATAAATAAATCGAAGTGTTTTTACTAATAATACAAAACTGAATGTACTGCATTATAATACGGCACAATTCATACAGAGTGTAAGACGAGAAAGTGAACTATTACCTCTATTGTCATTCCTTCTTGTTCCATACAGAGAATTTCTTTGGACTTTATCTTCTGAGGGCTGTAATAACTGCTTTCAGTTTGCATTTCAGTGAGCTGTGAAACAATAAGATAAACACCTTAAAATATGCTACATATTGTATTTAAATAGCCGATATCTGACAGTACTGCAAAGAATTGACGAAGACAAATGAATCTGTGCTATCAGCCAAATTATACTTTTGGCAGGAAACAGGTGCAGAAAAACAGCTGTAACTTATTATCCCTTCTTGCAGAGTACAGTGATTTAATCACGTGTGGATAACACCACAAATTTCCCAGCAGCTTGAAGTTCATGATGAACCCCCTTGATCCATTTCACAATCACACGATGCCTTTGAAGAATGCCTATTCAGAAACAAAGTACTGCTAATGCATTATCCAGAGACAAAACATCTTTCTTTACTAAGTTAAAATATTAGATTGTACAGGGTGAATAGCTGCATGTTTTATTAGGTAATACAAAAGAGGGATTTTGTATCCTTAATTATAACTAATCTACATGATTAAAAATAAATCTTAATAAACAGGACTTTATGATTTTTCAATATTTTCTATGTTCTCGCATTTACCATTAACTAATTTCCCAATTATCTCAATTTACTGGTATTTATGTATCAGGGATTTATGCATCAGGGTTTGAAGTACCTGTAGCTCTCATTACACAGTCATTCCTACAGCTAAGTACAGATGGTAACTGTTCAAAGCTAAATTCCACAAACTAAATTTGTGAGAAAAACTTTCTTTCTAAAAAAAACCTGATCAGCCTTCAGCTGTCTGCAATTATTTTGGAGGAAAAGCAATTAATTGATTAAAAGAACTCAAACACTACAAGAACATTATTAAACATTATTTACAAAAATGCAAGGGTTTAATTTGGCATGATTTTAAGCTGGAACAGTACCAACCCTTCCAAATGCTAATGTTGAAACTTGACCTTGGGTTTTAACCAGACGTGAACCACAAGTTAATAACATAAGCAGACAATAACAATCATATTTAATTCTTACAGGTTTGCAAACCATTTACTAGGGATGGGAATTTTAAATGTTTAAACGTATAAACTCAAAAGAAATGGTTAAACATTTAATAATATGCTAAATGTATAACTGGTCACATGACAAATGTCACCAAATGCATGTTTTTTACGCATTAATTTTATTAATTTATCATCAGTAGTCTGTCGTGTATCAGACTGCTCTACTGCCACAGTAACGGCAGATATTATAAAAAGGAAGGGGTTTGGCAATTGCCTCCAAGTAGCTTTTCTAATTGGTGCAACAGAAAGATTGACACTGGGGCGGGTTTTACTCTCGGTCGATCTGGCGCTTCATTGGTGCACTGTGTGTGTGTTTATGCCTGTAGTAGACGTGGTATGGTATGAATTCCACGGCGGGGTTAAATAACGTTAATAACTAGAGTTTTTTTTACGAGTTTGTTATATATTTAAAACGACATGTCTAAGCAAAGGAAGCGACTTTTGAAAGTATTTTGAGGAACCGGACGAGAAAACCGTGGTATGTAAATAATTATGCCAAACAAAATTGCCGTACCACAAAAACACAAGTTCAATGCTTCACCATTTGAAATGGAAACATTCAGAATTATTGTGGATGGAGCTACTGATGATGGCAATGAAAAGCAAACATTCATAACAACATTTGCTATAGATTTGGCCGAACATTTGGCATGATCACATTAACCCCCGAGGACAGTATGTGTGAATCGTGAATGCAGCAGTTTTGAAATCGATGTAAGATTATCCCAATACTGTGCCGACCCATAAAACAATAAAAGAGAGGCTGGAAAAACTTAAAGAAAATCGCGCTTCAGCTGTTCATAAAAACTTTCAAAGGGAGAAAAAGTTGCAATTACCACAGACTCGTGGACCCCATTCCCTAATCTTCCCATAGGTGGAAGGCTTTTTTCACTTGAAATTGTTCTGTAAGCTTTTGGACCGAACTGCCGTTTATGTTTAGTACAATTTTATTTGTATGTTGTTGGAACTACTGCACTGAAGTAAAGGGCCTCTGAGACACAGTTCAAACAAGTAGACCAGGCATCTCTTTAATATAAAGTTGTGTGGATACGTGAATTTATATACTTTACGTTATTTAGTATTACCTGACCATATACAATGAACTGCACAATAAGGCAAACATTATATTAATTGCTTAATATATTACTTGATTGTGTGTTAATTTGGCATTTAAAATAGGACTTGTGCCAATGTTTGGGAGGTTTATGTACACTGTACAGTATCAGGAGAGTGGCGTTTGATTAGAGTTTTTTTTTTTTTTATTAGTTTTTCGTTAATTGTAATGCTCAAGTACTCGTCTCGAGCAACAGTAGATCTCAAAAATCCTACCACTGGACCGCAAACTTTTAAATCTCTGAGGCAGACTTTTTAATATCAGTCGCAGTGCTCTTTAAAATTCCAAAATATTGCGCTATTTTACCCCTGGTAATTACCTTTTCCAGAAGTGAAAGTATTTCCAACTCACTTTCGCTTTCCTGTAGCCATTTTCAATTAGCGCTGTACAGTGGGTGATGTTCGTCTCTTTTTTAAAAAAAAAAAACATGTATTTTGGGGCAAAGTCACTTCTAAAAATAAAACTACAACAACAAAAACAAAAACAAAAAACGGAACAGGTTCATGTTTTTTAGTTGTTAAATGAACCTTTAAGAAACACACTATTCTAAAAACATTATCCAAAAATGTGTTAAATAATATATATGTATATAGTAACAGCTCCATTAGCAACTTTAATTACAATCATAATATAAACATTTTAATATATACTTTGATGAGGTTTTTTTTTGTTTGTTTGTTTTTTTTGCTTTGTAGTTAAGTCTTTACGATGTTAAAACATTCTTTGCTTATTTAGGGTTTATTTGATTAAAAATAAATACTAATCAGGGCTGTCAGTATCAGAATGTAATATAAAGAGTGTGTGTGTATGTAGATATGGTTTAAATGCTGACATTGCAAAGAGTTTAAACATTCATAAAATTGTACAAAAAGCACATCCCTACCATTTACTATACAACATGACTTACAAAATCATTTAAAAGAGTTTTACATGTATAAACACAAAGGTAAAAGTGCTTGTATTGTGGATTACAATCAATTGCACAAACAGACACTGACACACATCAGTAAAACAGCACCAATTTACCAGAAGCTACAACCTCATGTCACTGTTCAAATCGGATAACATTGTGGACAGAATTAATTTGTTTGGTTTGACAAGTGAATCACACATTTTTAGTAAACAGGTTTTCATTCTTAGGATTTCTTTCTTGTATCCAAACTGAATTACTCTTCAGGGATAACATATTCAAATAATTGGATCTGTGCGTGTCTTGGGTTTCTGTCTGCGTTGCTATACACCATCCTCAGTGTCTTCAGTGCTCACGATGGCTGGAACATACGACCTGGCCCATGAAACCCAGACCTGCTCATCATCGTTCCGTTGCTGCAGGTACATGTCTCGGTGTAGGTACTGGGATGTGTGCTGCACTTGAAGTCCGGTTTCATCTTCAGCACCTGTCATCACAACATAGATTTGCATGTTACTTATGTGGTCATGTCTTCTGTACCATTACACAGATGCAACATCACTGTCATTAATATCTAATCCCAGTTACAAACCACAGCTCTGTTTTTTTTTTTTTTTTTATTGCCACAAGCTACTACTTGGCTCATTTATTGGAATACCACATAACTTTCCCAAGAGTCTAATTACTTCAGTGCTGTGGTTTTTAAGTGAAAGGGTGTACTTTAAGTAATCATAATTAGGAGAGTATGATAGTAAGGCTTTTAGTCTGATATTTCTAGGAATAGATAACAGCATCAATTGATTAGGACTATATTCTGCAAAAAAATAGTTGATTATTTAGCCTTAATTAAAGATTGCTCCAAAGCAAGATTTGTCCCATAAAACCACCTGCATAAAACATATTTACCAAGTTAATATCAATGTATAAAAATTAGTAGGTAGTCAGAAAATAGACAATATAAGTTTCAAACATAACAACTCAAGACAGTTTATGTGTGAGTTTACAGATGATAAATAATATACAATTAGTCCATGTAAATTATTATACGGTATTGCTTCACAGCAGTGTGATCTAACAAAAGGACACCGCAGTTGTTTTATCATCCTTTTTCAAGCATATTGTAAGCCAGTAACACATGCAGGAGGGAGGAGGTGCTGTGAAATATGTAAACCTGACTGACACAACTTTTGAAATTGGAAGTGGGGCTGAAGCCTTAAGGGTAAAGTAGTAATTATCTCCTAAAGGTCTGAGAAACTGATCTAATTGAGCTCACTTTTGACAGCCCATATCTTTTAGTTGCTTTAGAGTTTGACAGGAATGGCTGCAGCTGCACAGCTGGCAAAATATACTGTAGAACTGAAGCAGCAGGATGCAGTCAAAGGCCTTGCTTACTGAAATAGGAGTGGGACACAATGTGTGATAAAGTATTGAAGGGAAGGTCAATGACTGTTTTTAATGTACTCCTTGACCTTTGAACCCTTCACATAGTGTATATTTCCATGCACGCTGTGAGGGGAAGTTGATGTCAATATGCAAGAATGTGTAATCCCTAACATCTCCACAAGAAAAAAATGTCATCAGTGAGGTCATTTCAGAACTATTTGAAAGGCTTAAAACGGCAATATTTAGAAATATTTTAATTACATTTTCACATTGTGTTCTGGCAGTTGTAAGTCTACAACACAGTGTACCTGATTGAAATGTTTTGAAACAAAATAAAGTCAACTAATATAATTCTTATTTAAAAAATGTATACCACTTTTTTTTTTAAGGATAAGAATGTATACAATTAATCATTTTAAAAAGCATTCTTTATATAAAACAAGTATATTCAAGTAAACTCTCTTCATTTTGACTGATACCTTATTTCGAAGTTGCTGTTATAATATTGTATCCTGGAGTAAGGAACTATGCACAGCCATTTACAATGTACTGAGAATGCTGTGCTGCATGTCTTTCTTTTCTTAAAGGACATCACCATCATCTATCTACCTGTTTTGTCCCAGCATTAAACAGTGCCTTTACATCCCTGGAGATGTCTTTCCATATTTAAAATATGGAAACTTTTTATTTTTTTTAAACTTCTTTCTTGTTTTAATAGACATTATATTCTACACGTGAGTGGGCATGGAACGCTTTCTAATTGTTAATTAAATATATGAGCATTAGTGATCAAAATTGCCAACTGCTGCATTTTTTTTTTTTTAATAATTTAGTCGTTGCCAATTATTTATTATTTTCTCCCCAATTTGAAATGGCCAATTATTTTTTTTTAGACTCAGCTCACCGCTACCACCCCTGCACTGACTCAGGAGGGCGAAGACAAACATACGCTGTCCACCGAAGCGTGTGCCGTCAGCCGACCACTTTTTTTCACACTGCGAAGGACAACGCAGCTCTTGGGCAGCTTAGGAGCCGAGGACACCCTGGCTGACCTAACCCTCCCTCCCCTTCGGCGGTGCTTGGCCAATTGAGTGGCGCCCCCTGGAATCTCCCGTCCTCAGTTGGCAATGAAATAGCCTGGACTCAAACTTGCTTCATCCAGACTATAGGGCACATCTTGCACTCCACGTGGAGCGCCTTTACTGGATGCGCCACTCAAGAGCCCCCAACTGCTGCATTTTTAAAGCAAACTCCAATACATTTCTTTAGTGAAACAATAACTTCCCAACTGAATGCTTTAATAAATGACACACATACATCTACTGTGTTTTAAATAAACAATAATAATTCAGACAAAATCCCTAAAACTGTTTCAAGTTTATTAATTAAAGCAGCAGTTAAAGTAAGCAATTAAAAACCAAGGGTGCCCCAATAATATCTACAAATGTAGATCAAATTATTAACATACTGTACATATAGTACAAGAAGTGTGGTATTGTACATCTCCAGCTGAAGAAAAGCAGTCCCATATAATAAGAGTAGATACGACTGCAGTTGTCGGCAAAAAAGCCTGAAGGAGTGGATTCAATCAGAAAATACAGCGATGCTTTAAGACTCATTTTATTTCACAGTTCTTTGATGCGATTTAATTAAACTTTCAGACGTGAGGACAGGGCCAAAATACACACATGTGGAATAATACGACACCTTGCATTATGATTCAATAAGCCCATAATTTAAAGCACACATATACCTCATAGCTGAAAAATGCTAATGAATGTTACCATGGAAAGAAAAATAATATACCGGTAGGTGCTTTTTTGATTGAATCCCCCAAAGTGAGGAATTATATTAGCTTAGTATTTTCTAAAATATATGGTAAGTTCTGAAAAAGAAACAACAAAACTGCTGATAATTATGTCCCCCTTACAAATCCCCAAACCAAATTTAAGAATATACATTACATTTTTTTTTTTAAAAATCTATCATTGCTATTTGATCGATCATAATTATGTAACCTGTCTTGGGGTTTTCATTATAACGCAAGTACCAAGCAGAAATTATTTCTAGATTTCATGATTGTTTTACAAGTGAACCCTTTTTATTTTTTATTTTTTTATGTAACATAAGATCTTGAACAGTTTTGTTCCAACAGTTAATCCCCTCTTGTATATTTTTGTGATAGGCTACTAATTCACTTTCTGAGCCACATAGCAGTAGCATGACACTGAATCCTACATCTGGCATTAAACTGGGAATGCCGTCTGTGCCAACTCGCACTACATTACTGGCAGATCAGTTCTCACTACCCACATTCCCCTCCATAAATTAAACTTTAGCAACAACAGACCTGACTGCGCAAACAGTGCCGGTCCATCTTAGTGTAATTTACTGAGGTCATCAGCATAGGTTAAAAATTGTAGATAAGAAAGTTTTAGTTAATTAAAATGGGGTGGGGGTTACAACTTCCACAACAGTTAAACTGAGAGAAATGATGTGCCAGACAACTGGATTGCGACAGGCAAAGGTGCATCATCCTTTGATCCTTATGATCTACTTCAAAATGCAAACTCAACCGAAATCAACGGAGTAAAAAGAAAAACTCTTCAGGACATAAGCTCATGCATGTTTTTCACCTAATTTAGTCTTAATCTAATGAACCCTGATTTCATGAGACTGCAAACTTACTCACCTGTCATGTTAACAACTTTTTTTTGGCATGTGTGCCCGGCTCTTCCATTTCTGCCCCTTTCTGATTGCCTATTTCACCACAGTACAGAGCAATGCTGAGTTCCATAATGCGAATAAACATTGGTAACTGCTGATCTGTAATAGATCGCTTCAAGGTTTCTAAGTGTTTGAATCTGTAAAAAAAAAAAAAAATTATTAAAAACGCAGGCAACATTTTGTCAGACACGTTACAAAGCTTCAAAATTTGCAAGATCTTTCCCCAAATGTTCATGTTTTAGTGGATAAGTAATTAGAATGAAACTGGAGCTTGGTTTCCAATAATGGGTTTTTTGGGGTTTTTTTTGCCTAAGTTAAATTCTGAATATATTTAGTGTGCTTTATCTGGGAAAGGGAAAAACTGATTCATTATCCAAAAAAAAGTTGAAAGGCCTCCCAATTTGCATCGTCTTTTCCCCCCCCCCCCCACTTAAATTTTTTGATGAAAAAAATATAATCTTAAATGCACAGTGAAGATGAAAAACAAACAAAAAATCCTATAAAGTTTGGCAAGCAAGCTGTTGATGTTTGAAATTACTAAACAATAAATTATGAAACTATGTTAATTTGAGTTGTTACTGTTAACAGTCAGATACAATTTTAAATGTTTCCATGATCCACATTTGAGCCCCAAACCATATATACACAAGTCCGGAGGGTAACTGACTCACAAAAACAAACTCAGGATTTAAAGACCAGACAAATCAAAATCCTTATATTAAAATAAAAAAAAACACCATGTGCAAAATATTAAGATAGTACAAGTCAAAAAAAGAAATGCATTCCTGTCTTTACTGTGTTTCAAATAAACAATATTGAACTGTCTTAAAAAAATCATAAAGCTGTTAACTTATTAGAAAAGAAACACTTTTTAGTGCATACTTTTATGACAGAGGGTATCTTGGAGTTGATGTTATCATAAGTCAAGTGCAGGTGTGTTCAAAAGGAGCACTTGTACAGCAGAGGATCCTGGTAGAATTCAATTTTCCCACTTGCATTCCTTTTATCAAGGCAAATGGTGCAGTCAGAAAAATTAATGACCTTCCTTAGGACCAGATCAGGGGCTGGAAAAAGTACAAAAAGTTACTCAATAAAACAATGAAACGCCAGGTATCCGTAGCAAATTCATCCAGTATTTTAGTACTGTTAATCATGGAGCTGGAAAAAATGTAATATTACAGAACCCAGCTTTAACATCATCCAATTTGGAAACGTTTTTTTTGGCCATACCAGCTCTTATTTTAAAAGTCATTTACTGTAGGGTTTATTTTTTCCACTGTTAGACCTAGCTTTTGGCTGTACCCCTACAGATTACTCACGTGAGATGTCCATGAACGCCCGATCCCAGAACTCGTCAATTGTGTAGCACTCCGCTGAGGTGATGTTTACAGACAGAACAATGTTGTCTTCCACATACTTCAAGATCAGGTTGTTTACTACAATATTAACATTGTTCACAACTCATTTATGAGGCTTTGCACATAACCTAAAACAAAAATAAAAGGAAACAGCAATATCAGCGAATGGATATGGTAAATCAATGGTGCCTTGGATCTGTATTGTATTTCAGTTACTGTAAACCCTTTTACTGAATAAGCTGTATTCTTTTGATTTCAACAGTGGTTTTAAAACTTTTTTCTGCTTTCAAGTATTTAAATGAGCACAGCTCAATGCTGTAGGGAAAGGATCGTCATTTACAAAACAGTTGTTTAATTTATTTTCTTTATCAGAGACATTATATTTCTAATCATGTAAAGGCAACACAGGGTAACATTTTGGAACTGTAATTAAAACGCACATGTACATCTACTTCCTACAACGCTGTCACTGCAAACTTTTGATATGTTATTTTGTCCACTTGCGCCTAAATCAGATTTGTCAAAAAATTCCCTTTTATTTCACATCCTTTTACACATTACCGCTGCCTTGTGTGAGCCATGTTGCCTTGTGTAAGCCAAACAAAAAACAGTTGTTTATTTTTTTAATACTCGTGTTTTGATTTTGAAGACCTTTCTTTGGCTGGTGCTTTGCAGAGCTGATTCCTGTTTTCCAGAGAATACTTGATCCTAATGTTTTTTGACACTCTTCAAACAACACATTTTTCAAGTAACATTTTGCTGTGGATGCCAGAAGTCTAACCCCTTCCATGTACTTCTCTTATGATCATTTATTATTTCCCTTCAAGAGGACACTTGTTTATGCAGGTTCTGAGAGATCTAGCATCAAATCACTTTTTCGTGTTTGATGCTGCTGAGTGAATATTTCTTTTAATGTGCATTCATTCAAATCTAAAGACAGAATGACCAGGCACTGTTTCAAATTATGCAGCACTGCTAAGCAGATGCAGAGCTTGATCTAAGCAAAGTAATTCTCTACTTCATTTGGTTGATTTAGTTTCAAACATATTTTTTTTTCCATATATAGGGCCCTATGAAATCCGCATTGTGGAGAACATTGACGGAATCGTGGAATTCAGAGAAAAAAAACGTAATTAGGTACCCGAGGACATTACCACAAAATCAGTTAAAACAAACAAAATATATATGTATATATTTTAGAAGTGACATTGAAAATAGCATGGTGTTTGTATGACAAGAGGCTTTAAGAAACACACGTCATGGGAATGTATGTGTGACAGGAATGGCGTTGTGGTGACATCAGGCCAGAGTCCAGAACAGAAACAAACTGACACCAGTACTGCAGTGCAAAGGCGCAGCGAGCGCCGTTTATTTTCAAACAACAAAAGTCAAAATAAATATTTAAACAAAAAAAGACTTGCTCACAGAGCACAAAACAAAAGGTGCAAAATAAAACAAATCACGAACACTGAACACACAAACCAGTCAGGCTGGGCAGTAGCCTTCACTGACACAGCTAAGTCTTACTTCCTCTCTTCTCCACTCTCGTTCTCCACTACCGAACACCCACCACCCGGAGTGCAGAGAGCTGCAGGTTTATATTTCGTGGCCTTCGTGGATTTAACTGGCTAGTAATTATTCTATTACCCCTCGGCCACAATCTGCACAAGTTTATTAATTACTCCTGGCAGAGGACGAGCACTCAACCTCGCCTCTGCCAGAACACATTTAAAAAAAAAAAAAAACAATAAGAAAACATGCGGCGCTTCGCCATCATATGTACATACAATAAATCATAAAACAAACAAATACAACACAGGGGCAGAGGGGGAGACCCCGTTCTAAAAATAAACAAACAAATCAATGTAAAGGCCTCCTCGCCCTGTTACAGTATGAAAAAACTATTTTTGCACCTCTCAGCCACCATACACGACCGTGATTTTAACAAGGTATGATACAGAACCGTTTTTTGGGATGGAACCGCATAACGGTCTCATGTTTTGATTGGTCCTTGTCTGTCACAGGAATATGTCGTCACACGAGTGGGAAAGCTTGCAGGCATTTTTAACATTGAGATCAGAGAGATCTGCTTTCCATGACCTTTCAATTAAAATATAACAACCGATGGGTTATTACTTTATATGGGCAGCAGTGTGGAGTAGTGGTTAGGGCTCTGGACTCTTGACCGGAGGGTCGTAGGGTTCAATCCCCGGTGGGGACACTGCTGCTGTACCCTTAAGCAAGGTACTTTACCTAGATTGCTCCAGTAAAAATCCAACTGTATAAATGGGTAATTGTATGTAAAAATAATGTGATATCTTGTTACAATTGTAAGTCGCCCTGGATAAGGGCGTCAGCTAAGAAATAAATAATAATATGAATTATCATGTTATGCACGCATGTAAGAATTCGCTTTCTGTGGTGGTGTACTTTTTTCTTTCAAATAGCATATATATATCATCGTTTGCGCGATATATTTTAATAGCAAATATATATCTTCCACACTATTAGTTTTGTTAAAGTATACATTTGTTTATCTCTAATGTAATCACAGCTTTACATACAGACTGACCCAGTTTTCATTAACGTCCCAAATTCTGGGCCGCTTCGATTTTCAGATAATGTCCCAAATTCTGGGCCGATTTGGTTTTCAGATAACTTCTCTGTGACAGGGATGGTTGAGTGGTGACGTCAGGCCAGATGCAGGAATAAAACAAACGCAGTGCTGCAGGGCAAAAGGCATGGCGTGTGCCGTTTATTTAAACAATAACAAAAATAAAAGGTTTCACAAAAAAAAAACACTGCTCACAGAGCAAAATAAAAGTATTAACAGAAACAAAAATAGAACACAAAACACACAGGTCAGGCTAGGCAGATTCTATCACTGATCCTGTATAATGTTTAACTTTTCTTTTCTCCTTTCTCCTCTCGCTGTCCCATACTCTCCTCTAACTGAGAGAGCTGCAGGCTTTTTATACCGTGGCCGAGGGGTTTAACTAGCTGGTAATTATTCTATTACCCCTCGGCCACAATCTGCACGAGTTTATGAATTACGTGTGACTGCCGGCTAGTTTAACAATGCACTACCCGACAGCCACACATTACCACAAGGTTTTTAATGTGGATGGGGCTTCCCATCCACGCCACAAAACAATACAAAATATACGGCTCTTCGCCATCACATTTATTAATAATAATAATAATAATAATAATAATAATAATAATAATAATAATAATAATAATAATAATATAACAAAACAAATACCAAATAATAAATTGCACATGGGTGGAGGGGTACCCCGTTCTAAAAATAAACAAATAATCATGTACAGGACTCCTCACCCTGTTATAGTCCCAAATTCCGGGCCGCTCTGGTTTTTAGATAACTTCCCAAATTCTGGGCCGCTTTGCATTTTCGAATTCAGCCCAGTTTTTGGGATATTCTGCTCAGCTGACAGACGAGTTTCTAAGTCCTGCATGCACAGTTTACCATAAACTGGATCGTGAATTTATTTAAGAGTGGTACATGAAATTCATTTAAGAGTAACCCTTTGTACATGAATCAAAGTTAATGTATTTTTTACTCTCCCCAGAAAACATTATTTTTTTATGAAGAAACAAATAAAATGTAAATGCTAAAAAAACATATTTCTTTATTACTATGAAGAAACTACAATGCACTGAAATAGATACATGAAAATTAATTAAAGCAGTGGTATTCCTTTATCACAGGCTATTATTAAAACACATTTTTGAGAAGGAACATGGTATTCCAAAAAAAAGACATCTCATTTTCTTATGTAATGTCCATCAGTATATTGTAGTGTTTCTGGTTCTTTTTGGGACAGAAATGTGACTGCAACCATGAGTAGATGAAGGCCGTTTATTTTTACAATAATGAAATAATCACAAAAAAAAATCATAAAGTGAGGGAACGGGGACTGGAAGTCAAAAATGAAAATAAATGATTGTAGTAGTTTCTATTTTACCCTTCCCAGTCTTTTCCCTGCACCCTAACCACTGGACCACCAAGCCTCCTAATCAGGGAACCGCAATCTTTCTGCATTCTTTAGAAGTACAGTATACATAATAATGGTATATATAATTATTAATCATAATACTCATACTTTGATGGGTTTTTTTTTATTTATTAGGCACGGCTGCATTTTAGTAACAGTAATAGTGGCGGGTTGAATTTGTTTTCAATGTTTGATGAAATGGATACATTACTTGCAAAACAAAGGAAGAAAACACAAGAGTCTACAGAGTGCAAAGCTATACCGAATCCTTTTGGATATTTTTTTTATGTTGGCTTTAATAATAACATTTATCATTGTTAGTAGATATTATAGTTTTATCTTGAAGTAGATATTTTAAATGGCACACATAATTATGCGGAGATGGGAAGTAAATGTTAACGTAAAAAAAACATTTACCGTGCACAGTTTTGTAATATTTATACTAACTTTGCCAAATAGAAAGCAAATACGACTGTTTCTGAAGAGATTACCAAATACTTGTATTTAATTTTGTGCATCCAAATACTTGTAATTAAAAGTTTTAAGAATTAAGCCTACTGTTTGTTATTCTGTCCTAAACCAGCAGATTGTCACCCAAACTGTTGTGACATTAAATTATTTATAAAATAAACAGGGGGGGGGGGGGGGGGTTGTTCATCACATTATTCTCCATTTTTTTGCAACTGAGGTACCGTTCAGTAGAGCAAAAATTGTAAAGGGGTACAGTTTTAAAAAAGGTTGAAAACCCCTGGCCTACAGTATAAACTATCAGGAATAGATAAGGAAAATGTTGACTAATACAGTACAATAAGATTTATTTGAAGCTGTTGAAGGGCACTAGTCTCTTAAACCCAGAAGGTCTGATAAACCCCATATGCATGACTATATATTGATGGACATTACATAAGCAAATGAGATGTCCTTTTTTTGGAATACCATGTTTCTTCTCAAAAATGTGTTTTAATATTAGCCTTTAATAAAGGAAAATGACTGCTTTGGTGTGTGCGTGCAGGGGTTGCATGGTGGTGTGTACGTACAGGGGTTGCATGGTGGTGTGTGCGTACAGGGGTTGCATGGTGGGTGTATGCATGCAGGAGTTGCATGGTGGGTATATGCATGCAGGGGTTGCATGGTAGTGTGTGCGTGCCGGGGTTGCATGGTGGTGTGTGTGTAGGGGTTGCATGGTGGTGTATGCTTGCAAGGGTTGCATGGTGGTGTGTGCGTGCAGAGGTTGCATGGTGGGTGTGTGCGTGCAGGGGTTGCATGGTGGTGTGTGCATACAGGGGTTGTGCATGGTGGTGTGTGTGTGTGGAGGGGAATTGAGGGGGGGAAGCGAGGGCATATAAGGGGGGTGCAGGGAAAAGACTGGGAAGGGTAGAGTAAAATAAAAACTACTACAATCATTTATTTTCATTTTTGACTCCCAGTCCCCTTTCCCTTGCTTTATGATTTTATTTTGTGATTATTGAATTATTGTAAAAATAAACAGCTTTCATCTACTCACAGTTGCAGTCTCATTTCTGTCCCAAAAAGAACCCGAAACGCTACAATATATTGATGGAATACCATGTTCCTTCTCAAAAATTTATTTTAATATTAGCCTTTAATAAAGGAAAACAACTGCTTTAATTAATTTTCATGTATCTATTTCAGTGCAATGTAGTTTCTTCATTGTAATAAAGAAAAACGTTTTTTAACATTTACATTTTATTTCTGTTTCTTCATAAAAAAGAATGTTTTCTGGGGAGAGTAAAAAATACATTAACTTTGATTAATGTATTAAGGGTTACTCTTAAATGAATTCACAATCCACTTTATGGTAAACTGTGCAAGCATTACTTAGAAACTCGGCTGTCAGCTAAGCAGAACATCCCGAAAACTGGGCTGAATTCGAAAATGCAAAGCGGCCCAGAATTTGGGACGTTATCTAAAAACCAGAGCGGCCCAGAATTTGGGACGTTATCTAAAAACCAGAGTGGCCCACAATTTGGGATGTAAATGAAAACAGGGGCAGTCTATATGTAAAGCTGTGATTACATTAGAGATAAATTAATGTATCCTGTAACAAAACTGTAATAGTGTGGAAGATATATATTTGCTATTAAAATATATTGCACAAACGATTATATATATGCTACTTGAAAGAAAAAAGTACACCACCACAGAAAGCCAATTCTTACATGCGTGCATAAGGAGGCTGTGTGGTCCGGTGGTTAAAGAAATGGGCTTGTAACACGGAGGTCCCTGGTTCAAATCCCATCTCAGCCACTGACTCATTGTGTGACCCTGAGCAAGTCACTTAACCTCCTTGTGCTCCGTCTTTCGGGTGAGACGTAATTGTAAGTGACTCTGCAGCTGATGCATAGTTCTAGTCTCTGTAAGTCGCCTTGGGCAAAGGCGTCTGCTAAATAAACAAATAATAATGATAATTCATATAAAGTAATAACCCATCGTTTGTTATATTTTAATTGAAAGGTTGTGGAAAGCAGATCTCTCTCTCTGATCTCAATGTTTAAAATGCCTGCAAGCTTTCCCACTCGTGTGACAACATATTCCTGTGACAGACAAGGACCAATCAAAACGTGAGACTGTTGTGCCTAAAGAAGGCAGGGCAGGGTCTACCATATTAAGATGGTAGAACCTGGAGAAAGTATGCGGCATAGCCCAGCTAGCCGCAGTACAAATATCAGACATCGGGGCACCTCTGAAGAGGGCCCAAGATGCAGCCAACCCTCTAGTGGAGTGTGCGGCTATCCTACCAGGTGGGGGCAAGCCAGCACCATTATACGCAGTCGATCCACAATCCAATGTGACAGAGCCGGCTTAGAGAGGGGCTGTCCTAGGGTCCATGTCCCATGACAGACAAAGAGCTGGTCAGATTGATGCAGAGCTCTTGTCCTGTGCACGTAGCATCTCAATGCCCGCACTGGGCAGATGAAATTCAATCTCTCATCCTCCATTGAAGCAAACGGAGGTGGATGGAAGACAGACTTATTAACATGGAAGGCTGTGATCACCTTGGGGAGGAAAGCAGGGTTGGTGCGCAGAGACACTCTGCTGCCATCCTCCCAAATACACATGCAGAAGCTGTGCACATACAGTGCCTGCAGCTCACTGACCCACTTAACGGAGGTGATAGCCATGAGGAAAGCTGTCTTCATAGACAGGTACTTCAGCTCTATGGAGTGTATGGGCTCAAACTGGGCCTTAGTGAGAGCCTCCAGTACAATATTAAGGCTCCATTCGGGGAGAACAGTCCTCCTGGTAGTGTAATAGCCAAAGAGAGCCTTCCGCCTGACTGAGGAGATTCAGACGCAGTGGAATCTCCCAGGGCTGGCCGTGCAACAGCTGGCACAGGGTAAAAAAACAGACTCTCCTGGGCCACTTAGGGGCCACTAGGAGAACTGATGCTTCCTCTAACTGGACCTTTTTGAGAAAGGTCAGGAGCAGCGGAAAAGCGTACAACAACACTTTGGGCCATTCTTACGCTAGGGCGTCTACGCCGAGTGGACTGCCTAAGTGTCACAAGGCTGGCTGGTAGTGACACGTCAGACCCGGAAGAAAACATACAGACAGACGGTGGTGATGAGTGAAACTGAGTGCAATGGCTGCACTCAGCGTTTAATAACAAATAAATAAAAAGGTTGAACAAATAGAAAAACAGGACACAGCACTTTACGCCAAAATAAAAAGACAAAACGTACTAACACACAAAACAAGTGGACGAACGTTAAACAAGTACCATGCTGGCACTTCCAGCACGCTGTAGCAATTGTTATTTACTTTATTTCTCTTCAGTTCTCCTCCTCTCTACACCCGTTCTCCACTCACGAACACCCAACCCCGAGTGAGTGAAAACATGCTGCTTTTATGCAGTTGTACCGAGACTCGATTGCTAGTCAATCATTCAATTGGAATCTTGGTACAACTGCACGTGAATTAATTAAGTGTACTCCCGTGACCACACATTACATTTTAACCAGCACGTGAAGTGATCTGTGCCATCCTCGTGCCTAAATACAAATCTACATTTTTAAATACACATGAAACACAGACCCGTTTATATCCCGTGTACCATCTCTATACACCAACATTTACACGCAACACGTAACATACAACATATAACACAAACTACGCACAAGGGCGTGGCCACATTGCCACACTAAGCGAGGAAGTACCATAGAGGGCAATGTGTCGTCTCTGCCGAGGCGAAGAGATCGACCTGCGCCTTCCTGAACCGTTCCCAAATGTGCTCCACTATCTGAGGGTGGAGTCGCCACTCTGACAGATGCGGACCTTTCCTGGAGAGGAGGCCCGCTGCGTAGTTCACCACTCCGGGAATGTGCGTCACCCATAGGGACAGCAAGTTCCTCTGATCTCATGTCAATAGCCTGAAGGCCATGCAATACAACCCCGGGGACTGTAGTGTTGTCTGTCCAGATCAACACATGTGTACTGCTCAGCACTGGGAGAAAGCGGTAGAGAGGATACCGTTTGAATGGCTGATATGGCTGCGGCCATCAGACCCAATAGTTTCTGGCACAATAGGAGGGTGACCTACGATCCCTGTTGAAACAGAGGCAATCTTGGATAGCTGCAACTCTGTCATCTGACAGGTGTGCGCACATCGTATTGGAGTCCAGCCGGAGCCCCAAGTACTGATGGTGAGGTCCAGCCTCGCCAGATGCTCTGTCACAACCGCCATGTGGGCCACTGCTCCCTCTCGTGACTGGGAACAGATCAGCCAGTCGTCGAGATAGTTTATTACTCTGATCCCCTGCAGCCGCAGGGGAGCCAGGATAGCGTCCACGCACTTTGAAAACGTACAAGGAGCTAGGGAGAGGTCGAATGGCAGCACAACAAACTCACAAACGCTTCCCTGAAAAGCAAAGCGGAGATACATCCTGTGCTCTGGACGAATGGGAACGTGAAAGTACGTGTTTCGTAAGTCCACGGTGGTGAACCAATCGCCCAGTCAGACAGACTGGAGAATGTGACGGTGCGTTAGCATTTGGAACCTACTTTCTTTTAAGAACCCATTGAGGAGCCTCAGGTCTAAGATGGGGCGAAAGCCGTTGTCCTTTTTGGGTACTAGAAAATACGTTGAGTAATACCCTTCTCTGTGGGAGGTGGGGTCTACAAGACGAATGGCTCTCTTGCACAGCAAGGCGACCACATCCTTCTGAAGTACCGGGGCCTGGAGAGGGACTGTCACAAAAGTATTAATGATGCCTCGAAAGGGAGGAAGTGCGTAATCGTTTTGCACGGTGGCGAGCACCCAGGAGTCTGAGGTGCAAGCATGCCAGTACTGCAACTGTTGTGCCGAAAAGGGGGTCTGAGGCCGCCAGCATTCAGGGGTCTTGCTCGGCTGCTGAGGCGGAGGCGGGGCAGTTTGGGGTGGCTGTTTAAGTTGCTGGCCCTGAAAACGCCTCCTGTGACACTAGTGTGTGGACTGGCCACGTCCTGCATTCCCTCTGCCAGCTGGTTGGGCCCGGTTGTTTGCCTCTGGTGCCCTGTAGGCGATGCCTTAGGTCACCCAGCGGAGTCATGGGGACTGGAACTGTTCTGGTGACAGTCCGCATCTGAGGAGCTCGCCAGCAGTTCGACATGCCCCACATGGAAGCGCGGGGAGGGAGCAACGCGACCACCTGCCGGGACTCCTCGCGTTCCCGGTGGGATCTCTGTAAGATCTACTCCACGGCTGGCCCAAAGGTACAATATGTCCTGCGGATATAGGTGCGTCAAGCAGCGCGGTCTACGAGCCACGATCAAGCTAGTCAGGCTCCGGCCAACCCACTCACTAGCGGGGCCTTAACCTGGGCCGCGATGGTGGAGTCTACCGGGGGAACCCCGCTAGGAAAAGCTTTTCTGCGCCTTCTAGAGAGGCAAGCAGTGCAGCCTGCTTTAGCACGCTAGGATCTGAGGCCGGACGATCCCTCCTACATGAAATCTGGGAAGGCCAGGAACTTCTGAGGGCGAGGAGCCATCACCTGCATCCGGAAAACGGACTGGCATGGTTCTGAAGCTGGCATCCAGGGGACCTGCAGGAGGGTTGCAGCACGTCCCATAAGTGCCGAAACCGAGCTGGACAATGGGGGGGCACTAGCTTCCAAGGCTACCTCGAAGCCAGGTTCGTCCTCAGCAGGGGGCTCGCCCACCTGCATGTCAGAGGAGAAGGAGGCCCCCTCCCCAGAGGCTGCTATGGCGAGTGTGTCCTCTTGCGCCTCTTGGTGTTGCAGGCCATGCAGGGCTGGAACCCCGACTTGCCTGACATGGTCCTGGTGTTGTGCATGGGCTGTGAACTAAACACCGCTTGCACTTCGCTCAAGCACTGGCTAAGTGTGAACGCCGTGTGTGTCTACCCTAACCGCGCAGTCACACACATCTGGTCAGCACGTAGCGTGTACCAGGGGGACACAAGGCCGAAGCTGCGGTGGGCGAGTTGAAGCAGACAGCAAAAACACAGTAGAAAGATAGTATAGGGGAGAGCACACTGTTAGTTTACAAAGCCCGACTCACAAAGGTGGGCGGGCCTACGCAGCCGACAAGGTCTACTCGACAGCGGGGATGTGGCAAGGCCTAGCCCTGTGGAGGAGAGCGCGGCTGGAAGAGTCACTCAACAGCGGGGATATGGCAAGGCCTAGCCCCATGGAGTAACTGTGTACTCTCAGAAAGAATAGACAACCACTCGCGGTAGTCGCTCACACACGACAGACAGATAACAAAGAGTAGCCTACCATGCAAGTGAGGAGGCTGCTGAAAGACAGAAAGGCAAAAAGGCTTGGTCTTTTCAAAGTCATTGATTCCGGGAAAGCGACGAGCCAGCTTTCAGCACGAATGCAAGGAAAATACAGTCGACTCGAGAATCTCTTTTCTATCAACACGCTCAGCTCAACACAGAGGTCTTACCGTACTGTCTTGAGAAGGATAAAGAGAAATGGCTTCCTTTGGATGACAGTTTTATCCCCTAGGTGGGCGGGACCAAGTGCATCATTCCAGGAAGGGGCCTATCGGCGGTTCTGGTAGAGAGCTCAGCAATACCTACACAATGGGCAGGCATATCCCATACGTAATGTCATTGGTGGTCGTCTTCGAATTGAAAGGGAACCGATCCTGTGTCATACCTCATTTTAACTGTAGACAAGCGCTGCCTCTCGTGCTGCTTCACTTGCTAGCTACCGTTATCGCTTGGGCAGTTGTCGGGGCCCAAGCAATGACAATAAGACCATCCTTAAGAAGCGCATATTCCAAATCATAACGCGTTTATTTGAGAGTATTGTACGTACTGGTGTTAGATTTTACAATCACGTATTCTACATCATATACAAAGTAGTAGTACGTGCAGCTAGATTAATTAAAGGCAACCGCAGGTTTTGCATTTAAATGGTTTAAAAAACAAACAAATTAAAGGGCATTCAGAGGACTCCAGAAGGACGACATTGATTAAAAAAAAAAAGAAAATATGCACCCCAACATGAACATTGGTTTGACCCACGGTCTGCACGATTATCAATGATGTGTATGCAACAGAAGCCACTGGTAGATTACAAAAACAATTAATTAAAACTTAGGCTAGGTAGTTGTTATCTTAGTTTTTATTCTCTATTAATTAAATTATATTCATTGAAAAAGGCAAGAGAGAACCAGATCGTTCTTATTTTTATTGTTTTGGTTTAATATAATATAGCAGGCTAATTTTCCTATTGAAGTAGGCTACAATAATGTTTTTCATTAAAACGTTGTCATTGTTCTTTGTTGAAATTAATGTTTATTTTTCATATTTTCTTGTGTACTACTCATTTAATTAAACCAAGTAGTGTAAGAAGTTGCTTGTATCGTTCATGACGTTTTTCAAATCAAGTAAGCTTGTTGTTTTAAAAACGACAATAGAGTTGCAGCCAGTGTCACCTTACTTAGAGGTACTCAAGCTGAAATCGTGAAGTTATTTAAAGTAGGCTGCAAACGTGGCAGTGGACTTTCTTTAGTGCGCACGCAAGAACTTGCATACTTGATACAACTGTGTTGAGAATTTAAAAATCAAGCATTTTATGAGATTTTTAACTAGAGGAACCAGTGCTATGAGCCCCGGCAAGCCCTGGCACAAATTAAGCACTGCGCTTGGGGGAAAACGACTAACTATGAAGTTATTCTCAGCAGATAGTACTGTAATGACTAATGCAGAATGTAGTGTCTAGTTGCTGCTTTTTTTCTCCAAAGTTCTCAGGGAGATATTACTAAGTGCCTTTTTATTAAATTAGAATAAATCAAAATATTTAGGCTTTTATTTACATTGTTTGTCAGTAATTATTAATGAAATGTTATAGTTCAGCTTGTGTTGAAAAAAAAAAAAACTACTACTAAAAAGCCAACATTTAGATTTTTTTTAATTTACAATAGTAATTTTTGTTTTATTACATTGTGCCAATTTGTACCCTTTTTCTGAAAGCACTTGATTAAAACCATTTAGAAAGGTGTTTTTTTGTCATATTTTTTCATGCATTTCTAGCTTCATCATTGCTGTCAATGTATCAAACACTTGTGGTTATAAAAAAACTGACTAACTAACAAATTACAAAAATTACCAAAATAAGGAAAAAATATCTGAAAATTCAAAATAATAAAAACGGATTTCATAGGGCCCTATATATATTGTATTTAATATAAAAAGAATATTCCAGGAATGTTCATGGAGTGCTGTGGTTATTTCACTCTTACAGTAAGGATGGCTGTAAACAACCCACCTCATTTGTGAAATAGCTACGGTACCCCATGAACATGCATGCTGTATTCTCTAGCTACTTACAACGCTGTTTGTTTTCTCCCAGGTAAAAGCCGATGAATTATCAAAGTTTTATTCTCAAGCTGATTTATGAGAAAATTGTGATTTAAAAAAATGAATTTATATTTAATATTATATCGCCACACTATGGACAACACAGGTAAAGTACTGTGTTTCTTTGCATTTTAGAACTTCATTTTCAAGTATATTTTTGTTTATCAGATATTAGTATTCATAAAGCACACAGTTTTACTGTTGGCAGAAAAATAACTTTTAATATTAGTTGGAAAGCTACATGGTCTGCAGCATAGCACAGCAAGTTCAGCTTTAACCTCCCTTGGAAGATAAACCTTTCAGAATTAGGAAATATTTTAAATACTTTGGCAGAGTGAAAATCTGCAATGATAAATGTTAAGACTTCCAAAACAATGTTTGCAAGTGCTGAACACTGAACTGGACAGAATTGCAGTTGACATGCCAAACTTGAAGCAGAAGAGAGCCCATGGCTTATACGTGAGACACTTGCGCAGTAGTCATGTGTCATGTCACAAGACATTAAGCTTAGATTTCAAGATCGGCTCCATATGCCCCTTCAGAGTAATGCATGATGCTCACATCAAGTTGCTCTTAAATCTGGTTCCAATATGTTCCCTACATCCAACATCTAAATCTTATACAAAAGTCAACGTCTTCCTGAATATCCAAATTTAAAATACTGCTTCAGTATAATACTGCATTACAGAAAACCCACACATATTGCTGTGTTAGTGTTGTTATGAAGAAACTGGGCCCTATTTTCAAGCAAGTACAAAAACAAATCAGGAAAAAAATGCCTATTTTTTGTTTTTAATAGGTTCAATTTGAAGGAAAGGAAGAAAGAAAATGTGAATTTAACTACCTACCCATGTTTACCTGCAGATAATTTACAATGTATCATTAAGGGAGGGCCACATGTTAATATTTCTTAAAATATAGGTCATGTAACATCTCCGGGGTTACAGTTGGTTTTACTTCAATAAACACATTCCTCAAAAAGGAACAATTTCTTTGCTTTAAGAAAATTAAGACTAAACGCAGATCAGTATTCTGTTGCATGTAATTGTTTCTAGATGATTTTATTTAGGAATACAGTACATACCTTTTGTAATATCTGCATTCTGAGTCTACCAACAGATCTGCACAGAACCAGTGGTTATTATTGTACAGTTAAATCCTTTCTATGGGAATCACTGGCGGCTCATCATAAGAGGCTACGGAGGATAAGCATACGTGTAATTTTGTAAAAGTAAAAAAAAAAGTTTACCTTACATCATGCTTTTCAATGTCTACTTTATTGCTATTGACTAATGTAGCCTCAAAATGGGTGGGATTCTGTGTGTCTTCAACCTGCAATCACCCTCTGTCTGTCAAGTTTTAATGTATTTGTATTGGCTACAGGATGCAAGTTTGCAGCTAGCCTCTACCACTCATAATTAGACTTAATCTTGACGTGTCTGTCGCCAGGCAGGTTATGGGTCACGTGTGGGTGCTCGTTTAAATTTTTGATTTCCATACAGTATGTTGTAGATTTTTCATATGTCATTTTCCACGCTTTCAATTTAGGAAAATATAAGACTAAAAAACAACAACAATAAAGGTCGTGCAAAGCCTAAATTGGACCTTCTTCAACAGGAAAGACCAAAACAAAATTGCCTTTTTAATTGCTCACGGTACGAAAAAACAAAACTGTTGACCTCGAGTATTCGCTGTCTGGTTTTTCAAACCGGCTCTTCATCTTCACAGTGGATTTCTGTGGGCTACAGTGTTTTAAAAAATCTTCCACAGACTGTAAAAATTTATTTACAGTACCTTGAAAATATATATATATATAGCTTCCCCACTTTAAAGTCAGGAGCCGCTACTGATGGGAATGTGTGTAGGCCTTTCTACTGTATCAATGCAATTAAATCATTACTTTAGTATTTCTACATTTCGGCTAACAATTTCATCCGGTCATATTTGATTCATCGATCTAGGAGCAGACTAGGGGAAGCTTTCCAGTGGTATTACACACCACTACTAACTGTATACCATTCCTGAGAAACAGAAGCTTACAAGAAACAACATACATGGTAAGGTCATTACTCAACAAAGTAAGAAATAACTTAAAATATTACAGGCAAGGGAGTTTAAGCCATAAAATAGGAAAATATACTGCAATAAATCCTCTAAACCACAAGAACAACGGCATTATTCATTTCTCCCATGTACTGTTAAACTCAAATTACTGAGTTTAAACTTATAAAAGTTTAATGCTTTAATCTTATTTTTCTCCCAAAAATGTGTACGTAAATGTCTTTATTTTAAACAACAACAATAACAACAACAACAATAATAATAATAATAATAATAATAATAATAATAATAATAATAATAATAATAATAATAATAATAATAGTAAATCAGATATTGCACTTCTGAACATATTCAAAATAAGTGGTTTAGACTTTGATGAAGAAATAGACCCCAAGCTAGAACCCTTCTTACAACACCTGCAGACGAGCAGTAAATCAACGTTCAACCTCCTGCTATTTTGATTTCTGGATCTAATTTGCCAAGGCTAATAATGTACTGCTGCTCGAAACCCTGCTCTCTAGCAAGCAGAACAGTCTTAACTTCTGTCAACAATTGACACAGTCAGCACCTGCATGTCAGCCCACTGGGAAGAACCCTACTTAAACTGTTCAACCATAAAACGACTGGAAAAACGAACTCCTTTATGTGTTCCCAGTACACGGCAAGTACTCTCATCAGTGCAATACAGGAAAGAAATACTATACTGTCCATGTCCACGTTTTCCTGTATACGGAAAGTATTAGCAGCTATTAACAGTGCCAGTTATTATATTGTTTGGAAAAGACAGACGAATCAGAAGCAATCAACATTCTGCATGAAAATATATTTCTATACAATTTCAGTGTTGTTTCAGAAATAACCTTTAAAAGAAAAAAGTCACTCCTGGTTTAAATATGACATCCCCTGTTGAACAAGTGCTTTAAAAACCAATTACATTTCAGGACACATTTTTACTTGTTATTCAATAGCTGTTATTAATTTTAAAAATACGAAACAAGATGGAGGTTTTCCAGATGGCCGAACAAAGTTTTTAAGTGCACCAAAACAAATTCAGACCAAATGCTGGTTTAATGTGCTAATGCATTTAATTGCATATTACTTTTTTGTTGTTGGTAATCAGGAACGTGTGTGTTCCTAACTCATTGCTGCTCATGTAAATGGCTTTCAATTTCATGGTAGTCTCTGCCACTACCTACCAGGTAGAACCTTGTTCATTCAAAAGTGTTGACTGGGTTATGGAACAGCCTCTGTGTAGCACAGACATGGTATACTCAACGCCCTGATGTGCCATATAAGCCAAACAGGAAGATGGGAGCTCTTCCAATCTGGTATGTGGAGCTCCATTTTAAAATATTTTAATGTTAGTGTAATGACTACTTAAATGACATGCATATATATATATATATATATTGTTTTATTTAACTTTCAAAAATTCAATTAGTTTAGCCCATTTTATTTTCAGTAATTTCCTTTAAGGGACAAAAAGATGGCAAATCATATCCCATTTTCAGAGAAACTATATCAAATAAGAAAAATATTATTATTTTTAAACATCATATGCAAAAAAAAAACAAACAAAAAAAACAATCAATATTAAAAAGGAGGCACTGAAACTTGGTGGTCAAGAGTTGAATCTAGGAGCCATAAGACTGGTCAATATCCCAACTCAGTGGCAAGACTGACGTGTGACCTCCTGGTGCCTCAGACTGGGCAGAGACAGGAGCCCGTTGGAAACAGATGTGGTAGCTCACTGAAGCAGGGTAATCATTGAAACAGATAGCAAGAAAAAAAGTATATCCATTTTATTGTACATAGGTATACAACAATGGTCCACATCTTTAAAAACTACAACTGTTAACAGCATCTGGTGGCCAACAGTCTTACCACAACCAATTGGCAACTTAATCAGTTTTTGGATAGTCGAAGGTGAAATTACTCAGTGCATTTAGAAATTTACACAACTAACTCAGATCAGATTCAATATTTTTGACATAGGACAGCATGCAAAAAAACATTACAGAACAATTATTTCTCTCTGGCAAGAGATACATTATTTTCTCTTTGATTTTAGTCACCTGATCTCTCCTTGTACTAGTTTTAGATTTTTACAACTTTTTTTTTTTTTTTTTAACTACTAAATAATTCCAAAAATCTTCTTAGGTCATTTGGGACTACAGTACAATAACATTGATGCAATTTATCAAAATAATCCATACACATCAAAACTGTCAAAACAAATTACAAGGAATGCTGAACATGCAGATTTTTCTATCTACAATCTCTAAAGACCATGAACAAAGAATACTTTCTTCTAAATACAACAAAAGCAGCTGCACTAAAAAAACCATATTGCGATAGATTATTCCCCAATGGCTTGCACAGTACGATTCCAGAAGTAAGGTTCACTGCACATCCATTGATTTAAAACTACAGCAAAGTTGCAAAGTTTGTTAGATTTGAAAAATGTTTGCTACACTGCTGAAAGGTATATATGTATGTGTGTATGTTGTGTATACATTATATATATATATATATATATATATATATATATATATATATATATATATGTGTGTGTTTATATATATATATATATATATATATATATATATATATATATATATATATATCAGATATTATACTGGCATTAGTTTTTTTTTTTATGTCATTAGCATAATTTCAATAACTGCATTTACAGGAGTACACAATAAAACACCTAGACAAATCTGCAGCAATCAAACATAACATTTTATTTTGACAGGCCTCCACTTTTAAACATTTCTCAGGTAATAAATTCCAGTAGTCCACAGTGAAGCAACACTGTGTTTAAATGATCCACCCACCTATCCTTCAGCTAAAGGGAAATCAGTCAGGATATGAATCATCAATTGTGACAGGGTGGCTGGGCGGTGATGTCAAGTAGAAGCAGGAAGGTTAAACTGACACCAGTATACTGCAGTTTCAAGATAATAAAGACACGACGGCGCCGTTTTATTTAAATAATACAAAAATAAATAAAAAGTTTAAACAGAAAAATACTGTGCTCACAGAGCAAAATAAAAGTTCAACACAAAGCAAATCTCGAACACAAAATACACGATCAAGCTGGGCAATAGCCTTCACTGATCCTTTACGTTTTTCTTTTAGTTTCATTTTCGCTCGTTCGCTCCACTCTAACACCCACCTTGAGTGCAGCGAGCTGCAGGCTTTTATGCAGGTGACCATCTCCCGATTTAGCAACAAATTAATCACTTAATTTGGGAGATGGCCACCTTCTGCACAAGGTTTTTAAACTGCTGTGGATGGGGCTACCCATCCACGCTACTAAACAAAACAAATCGGCTACGCCGTCATATTTATAAACAAAACAATAACAAAAAATACGGCGCTTCGCCGACAAATATAAAACACAATAACAGTAATAATAATAAACAAATACAAAATAACACAGGGGCGGAGGGGGAAACCCCGTTCTAAAAATAAATAAACAAATCAATGTACAGGGCACCTCGCCCTGTTACATCAACTATAATTGATTAATCAGCTTGCCTTCTTAACCCTTTCCTCCTCCTCCTCTCCTTAACTTTTTCATAAACCCAGCATACAATAAAGTTTAGGAAAAGTAGTGTCTAGCTTTATTGCCCTTTCTGCACTCATCACTCACCCGGTGGTAAGTCAGGGTCAGTGGGGGCTGCCTGATGGATCCTCCGTGGTTTGGCTAATGATTTAACACTCTCTGTGGTGCTGCGGTTGGTTGAACTGGAGCCACAACTTTCATGGCCGTCCTGTGAAATAACATCAACAAATAATCATCTGGGTTACTCAGTCATAGAGAGAGAGAGAGAGAGAGAGAGAGAGAGAGAGAGAGAGAGAGAGAGAGAGAGAGAGATGGTGGGTTTACAGCTATTACTGAAGCTTTATAAATAAACTTTGATTATAAACTGCATAGTGCAAATGCTCCTCCGAGGAGCTTTTTATTGCCATTATCAGCATTTACATAGTGACGAGTTTAAAAGGAAGGCCACACAAGCATTCGGTGAGAGCTGGATTTCCTTCCATTTTAAAGAAATGATGCACAGCAAAAATGAAAATAAAGGAACCATGTGACACAGTGAAGTTAACCTTTAATATGGCTTTCATTACGGATTATAGTACAGCGTAACCTTTTCAATGTGAAAGACGACATGTGCAGGCAGTCAAAACGAAGATCACATCTGTTTAACATTTAACACTGGGTAAAATCACAGGTTTCAAAAAAGTCACAGTTATCCCGAGTAATGTAAACAGTAAAGGTGTCAAAATGGATCACATCTGGTTGTCCCTATTTGATGTTATGTAATCATTGGTGAATTTTGTAATAAAGATTAGATGCAATATCTCAAGAGACACTGTTTTATAATGTCAAAATAGCAAATAGCTGAATGAAAAACAATAAAATAAATAAAAGGTTACAATCGTGGAAACATGAGATCATTACAGATGATAGCTCTCTTGTAACTCATCAAAAATAATTATTCGGTGAAATGTCAATGAAACTTGCCCATATTTTTCCAAGACCTGCAAGGAAAAACACATTACTGGAAAGAAATAATAATAATAGGTAGGCTCTTAATACAACAAACCTGTGTACAAAAGCAGTCCTTCAAGTTTTTTCAAGTTAACACCTTGGATGTGATGAAGAATGTTTAATATATGTTTAAATGTTCTGTATTATATAACACTCAAATCACAGAAGTGTAGTTGTCTTTCACTAGGAATAATAGGGCTATGACTATTTACAAGTTTCACCTCCTCAATAATTCAGTGAAGGGGGGCCCTAACATTCCCTTTTGTAACAAAGAAGCAAACAGCTCCTCAACACCAATACTTCATTAAAAGGCTTTACCTCCCACCCACTGAAATTTAAGAGGGGAGCCCCTATAATAATTCATCTCTAACTCGCTCTGCTTCTCACTACTTCATTGGCTACTGGTTGCCCCGACAATTAAGTTGTTATAAAAGTGCACAAGCTGCACAGTGTTGACTGAGCTGTTTTAAAATGATGTCTCCAAGAATCAATATCTAAGCCTGAGTTCATTATTTTAAAAAAAGGAGATCATGCTCCAGACTGCTTGAAAAGAGGAAAAGGTACCCCCTGCTCTGAGGCTAAATGGTTACCCTTTGAGAGCCGGGGTGCAGAAACAGGATATGTGACCCCTTCCGCTGAAAACACACCTCTAACAGTCAATCACAGCATGGCCTTGACAGCGGAGGTAGACCCTGGAGCTTAATACAATCTCACCTTCCTCCCTCAATATAATACAGAAAGGGGTGGATGAAGCCACATTGGAAAGCATCCAAAAAGTTGAAAATAGTATCCTCATAACAAAAGCCCCTATTTGTAAGATAGAGACTGTACTCTAGAAGAAATAGCTAACATGCATCTTTAATGTTAGGAGTGCAGGAGACGCTACTCGGCTCTAGGTGTCTGACGTAGACCAATGTAATATAGGCTATAACAGTTGCACAGTAGTGTATTGTCAGCAAAATAAAAAGAAATGATCAATAGATGGTCAGTATTCCTATAGTGACACTTTGGGCAATTTAGCTAATGCTACAGATTGCATCTCTACAGTACGGCAGGTAACTGAACCTTAAAAACACCATAACACTGAATTAATAAACGAAAATGTAAAGCCTGTAAGCAATTGTAGTAAGAGCCACTCAGAATAAATGCAAACACCATAAAAAGATAAGGAGACAGTAACTAAAAGTATAGGCCTACGGGTAAAGGTGATAACTTCTGGGCCATACTCAGAGAAACATAAATGTACTTCAGTGAGTTTTTCGATACAACCATCAATTAACTTATCACACTTACTGTAAGTGAACACTAACACTGTTAACCTCAGTCCTCCCATTCACAAACACATTATATTAAATAAAAACAGGCAAGTGATGATCTAAAGATGCTGACTTTTTAAAATAATTGCTTTTTTTAAAGGAAGAAAGAAATAAAAAGAACGGATAGGAGGTGAAAACCAGTCAAAGAAAATAAATGCTGAAATTATATCCCCGCTTATCTCAGTGACACAATGCAATCCCCAACAGCTCCGACATGTCAAAGTCTTGTCCTCTCTATCTGAGCTAATTGAAGCTGGTCCCCCAAGCGAGACGTTCTGTTGGAGCACTGGAACAGCAAACAGAACCCAAAACAAATAAACACAGACTGGGCGACTGCTCATCCTCTGGGCAGCCCAACGCACCAAAGTCCACACTCTCAACAGGCAGGAGATGGACGCCAGACCCAACTCAATAACATTTTTTAAAAAAGACACAAAGGAGCTCAATTGACAAGGGAACAAGGTAAATGGCCTGGAAAATACTCTCTCCAGTCATTAAGCACATAGAACAAATGTGTGAACAAGCCACAAAACCACCCTAACATAATAAGAAAACACTGGGTTAGTTATCTGATTGACTTTATTTTGAGTGTGTCAGGCAGCCAGAGAGTCTGGAAAGGGCTTTAAACAGCCAGTGTTTTTTTCTTTTCTTTATTTATTTATTTATTTTGGGGGGGTTGGGGGGGGGGGGGGGGGGGGTTAGCTGAATGTTAAACTGTTTCTAAACAAGAAAAAAGTGATAAACAAATTATGCAAGCCAAAATCACTATTTAGTAAATGCTTAATTGACTTGATAAATTAAATGGCCAGCATTTCGATAAATAAGCACTCAGATTACAGTGGCAACTTTTCAAGCTAATTGAGATGGGAATGTTAACTTGGTTACCACTGTTTGCTGGACACACTACACTGAATTAAAGCTAGGGTATCAATTCAGAATTTTGCCAGTTTTCAAGATGGTAATTTACTATGATAAATAATCACTTTTCTTTTTTGTTTATTTCCAAAAAGGTAAGAACTAAGCATTAAGTCTTGTACTGTTTTGATGAATTCAATCAGTATTGTGCAGTAGCTTGATAGCACACTATTGCAACTGCAGACTCAATTTGCACATAATATTAGAAAACTGTAAACTTAATAACTAAATTAGCCACTGTTCTGTATCAAATGTAATACTGTAGAGCTCACCTTTTGTTTTTGCTTGTTCACAAAAAATAAAACTGGTTTCAGAAGATTGTCTCCCTTTTTCTGTATTTTTGCTAAACAAACCGCATACTTAAGAATTTAGCTTCAACACTGCAAAGAAAATGTTAGGTTATTATCATAACCCTGGCTCCCTGAAATAGAAATGTAACCATTACCTAATTGGTGTTTATCTCCTAAAGACCCCGAAACCTGAACCCATGCCTGACTGAGTAGCCTCCACGGCTGGTCGTTCAGGAGCTGCATCAGGGTTGAAAACCAGTCTCCTGGACAAACAAGGGGCTACTAGGAGCATCTTGGCCTGGTCCTGCCTGATTTTCTACAGAAACACAGCGGGAGCAGGGCAAGCAGTGGGAAGGCATATAACAGTTGCCTCGGCCACTGGTGTGTCAAGGCATTCATCACCAGTGAGTCCCCGCCTCCTCTTATGAAGAACCAGAGGGGACAGTGGGTCGATTCCTTAGAGGCAAAGAGCTCTATCCAAGCCTCCATTCTGAGGCACTGGGAACTGCAGCCCAGTTCATCACCCCGGACAGATGTACTGCTCGTAGTGACAAGTTCTCATGGGCCACAAGATGCAGACTCAGTGACCTGAAGTTGCCCTGGTGGTTGATATAAGCCACCACTGCTGTGTTGTCTCATAAGCCAAGTTTCTGGAACGTCATTAGCGTGAGCACTCTGTTGAGCTGAAAGAGCTCTAAACAGGCATCTATTCTCTGCACTATGTCGTCCGACAGAGTTGATAGCATGGACCTTGAGTCCAAGCACACTCCTAGATAGGAGGCTGAGAAGGCATAATCTGGCTCTTTGCACAATTTACTGACAGACCCAACTGATGAAGGTGGCCGGTGATTAGTTCCGTGTAGGCCTCCTCCTATGCTGGAGACTGGGCACAAATGAGCCGTCCAAATAATTGAGCACATGCATTTCAGTGGGGCATCCATGCACTTGGAAAAGCCACGGGGAGCTAGATAGAGGCCGAATGGCAGGACACAGAGCTTGTACGCTGTTCCCTGAAAGGTGAACTGCAGGTACTTCCTGTGCGCTGTTTTTATGGGGATGCGGAGGTCAACCGTGGTGCACCAGTCGCCTGGCCTGATTGACTGCAACAGCTCTTGCATGGTCAACATTTTGAACCTCCTTCGGCTCAGATACAAGTTGACCTGTCTGAGATCGAGGATTGGTCTGAGGCCCCAATCATGCTTGGGTACCAGGAAGTACCTGGAGTAGAACCCTTCCTTCAAGTGAAGAGGGTCTAACGTGCAAATAGCCCGTTTTATAACGTATACCTCCTGAGACACCACTGCGGCGTCTTGCGGGTCTGTGACTAATGTTGGAGTCACGCCCCGAAAGGGAGGGGGACCATGCCTGAACTGCAGAGAGTAGCCAGTCTGAATGGTAGTAAGCACCCAGATATCCGTGGTGCACTGACGCCAATACTCCAGATGACTCCCTGAGAAGTGGCCCTGGGCCTATGGCGACAAGCTCCTAGGGCTGCTGCTGGGCTTGTTGGCTTGGCCTGAGGCTTTTGCTTCTGCGCATGGCGGCGGAACCTGTATGCTATTATGCCCAGCTGTGCGGTGAACGCACTGGCTGAATAGGCATGTTTCAGTATCACCTCTGAGACCCGGCACTGCTTGTTAGGGCAGATAGCATCCTTGGACAGGAGTGCTAAATTAGGCGCCTGAACCAGAGCCAGAACTGGGCCAAACCCAGCTTATCCACATCATGCACCCCATACAGGGTGTCCATCGACCGGGAAACAGCCAAGCTTTAGTTGGGTGTCCCCAGGACGACTGGATTTCAAAAAGAAAGTCCGGGTGCATTGGAGAGGGGGGACACAGGAGAGGTGGTAGACTCATCTGGACTGCCTTGTCTCACCTTTTGTAGGACAGGGCACCTGCAAAACTGCAGTGGCCCTCTTAATTAGCGGCAGAAGCACTTCCGCCGGGGAGAGCTTAACCGCAGGGGATGTGCTGTCTGACTCCACGTCCTCAGACTGGAACGCCACCTCCTGTTCGCCCACCTCCTTCGAGGTGGCAATGGACAACATGTCCTCTTGCCAATCTGCGCTCATAGCCCCCTGGGGCCCCAGGGGGTCAGAAGGGGCTGGAGGCGCTGCATGCTCACACAGCAGCTCTGCAAGCACCATTCCTTGATGAGAAACAGTAGCCCAGAGCTTCTCCAAGTGATCCAAATCTGCTGACCTGTTTGAACGGCCACCCTTCTTCTTCCTCAGGGGAGTAGAAGGAAAGGCAGAGGAGGACGAGGAAGACCGTGAAGCCGGCGTCCTGCGTGGGCTACTTCCTCGAGTACGTCACCCGATCCTCCTTGGCACAGAGCCATGGGTTGAGGACGCAGCCACCTCTGTACCAGAAGATGCTGGGGGAGTGTACTGTGCAGAGATATGGGAGAGACGTCTCTCCAGCGTGCGCTTGGAGAAAGCTGAACAAAACTCACAGAAACCAGAACGGAACTGGGACAGTGCCGGGTCGGTTCAGTACCGGCTTGGAGACTTAAGCACCGGGTCGGTATGGTGCGGTACAGGTACGGTACCAGTGCGGTAGCCTTGGTCCCGGCTGCGCCACAGGCTCGTCCGAGCAGCTTTGGTTTAGATAAACACCCATTAGGTAATGGTTACATTTCGTACTTGAAAGGGAACCCATTTCCAGTTTATTTTTTTCATTCTAAAAGTAGAACTGTTTACAAGTACTCTGATACCAAAAGTGTTTTTTAGCTCTGCATAATGTTACAGTGAAAGCACACCATTCGTTTTCCAAACATGTGGCTCTTTCAGAAGCCCAGAAATAAAACACGTTCATTAAAAGGGATGTGAAAAAGTTCCAAGCAAACTGCCAAAGGGCCGCATAATTATGAAAATATTTCGCACTGGAACCAACTGGAATCACAAAGATTAAAGTGATGTCATAACCTAGCGCTGCCAAGTATTCACGGGTACCACTGAAGTCAAATGTATAGTACAGGCATAATAGCTGGTGTTCAGTCCTGGAAAACAATCAAAACAAAAATAAAGCAAATCCATTGACTGATTTAACGTCACACTAGCTTAACATTTTTATTTTTTTTTTCAAACTTGCTTTTGGACAACATCTCTTGCTTTAGGTTTTAAAACGTGCTTTTGGGCAAAGGCTCTTTCTGACTAACTAACCTGAAAAACTATAACTGTCCACAGTTGCTTTGCAGATGTTTTTGACATAGGACGGACTACCACAGCTCTATCTGTTATTAAGCGCCACAGAGATATGGATTGCTCTTTTTTTGTTTGTCATTTATAAGAATCAATACAGCACAGCACTGTTTCAATAAACCAAAATAGTTTTAGATGAAAACACATTAGTAGATGGTCATAGTGGATTGCAAAACAGAGTTTTGGCTATATATTAATGGCATTACTGTGGAGGGTATACTGTATGCATCAGGAGATCATTTAAGTATGGTGACAGTTCAGTGTTCTCATTATATAGTATGACAGGTATCAGTATAGCTAATCCTGACACAGTTCTCAAAACAGACACCAAATTGCTTCATTCAGGTCACATGGATTGCTTACCCATAGTGATCAGCAAACATGCACAGCCTACCTCTTTTACACAAACTACATACATTGTAAACCATTTAACAAGATTAATTTACAGTTTTATATTATGATTTGTATGTTATAGACTTACATGTTATATTTTATACCATTCTTATAAAATTATATTTTAAAATCTAGTTTGCTGCAATGATGCAAGTTCAATGCAGAAAGAAACTAGGTTTAGGGTTAGCTGCAGTAAACATAAAATGCATTGCTCAAGTTCTTGCTTTTCCACTGCCACAAAAAAAATAAAAATGTCATGGTACCTGATGACATAATCCCTAAATTAAGTACTATCGGAGTTACTTAAAACAAAAAGTGTTTTAATTTCTTTCAGGAAAACTCAAGTGTCTGATTATCTGCAGTTTTATTCCACAGCTCTGTATTTCAAACATTTCACTGTAATCTTGACCCCCACACTTAAACACCACCTGATTCACAGAAGAAGCAGAGACTTCAAATGGATAGTTCGATATCAGAATCTGGTAATAATTGTGCTTTCTATTCATAAGAAAACAATGCATGCTAATTTCTACTTATTTTAGTGTTAGTAGCAAGCATGTCACTGGATTTTATGCCCCACAACGTCTGTAGACACATAGTTTCTTCACAACTGAATACCAGTAAACTCTTCTCTAGAGCTAAAATATGGATGAATGAACAAACAACTTGGGTGCTATTTAAAAAGGTCAATCGTTTCTCTAGATATGCATCTCAACAGGAGGACGATGGGAAGAGTACTCAGATCAATTTATCCTACAATTAAGAAAAAACAAAAAAAAAATTAAAATGAACTGGTAAGAGAATGGGAAGTTTGTTATTGTGCACATTTAATTAATTGCATTTACACACGCTGACAACATGCTCATCTGTCAAAAAAGGGTGCGGAGAAAACACATACATCCTGATAAAACAGACATAATAATCTGCAACAGTTCTCATAACAAAGATTGCATTAATTGCTTTAAAAAAAGAAACAAAGAATAGAATAAAAAAGAATAGAACACTAGTTTCAGTGAGTAAGATATGGTAGCTTAGGCTGAGAAGGCAGAAAAATATAGTAATTGTATGGGAGTTTCTTTTTGAAATCATTTTATTGAACTACAGTTTGAACATCAGTTTACTTACAGAATCCTCAAACAGTGACCATGCACACCCCTTAGCTGTGGGGGTATGTGCCCAAATGACATTGCAGAGACGGTTCTGAGCAGAGTTACTGTACAACTGATAAGAATCATTACAGCATGCAGTCCCAAAGCTGTAAACATAGTATATAGTAATAGGTGTAAACACAGTAATATACTTAGAGATCCTGCATTAGAGGGGTAGGTAAGCTCGGAGCAATATTGCAATTTAATACATATTTGGCTGTTTTTAGTTAGTAACAAGGCGTAACTAAATCACCTTATAAACAAATCACTTACCACAAAGGTATTAGTTTGGCAATCATTTAACAAAAAAAAAAAAAAAAAAAAAAATCTAATGACAGCTGGTTAATTTTTCTTTTTGAAAAAAATTCTTTACTGATTTAGATCTAAAGAACTACAGTCCCTTAGATGTCTCCATCCACTAACCACATGGCCTGGCGGAGCATGTGAAGCATTCTGGGAAAACTTACACATCCCATGCTAATAACTGCAATGTGTGTACCAAAACACTCACAGTACCAGCTCTGTTACGATACGTGAGAGCCAAAATAAATTCATTTCTAATATTTCATCATTAAGAATTCTGAAGAAAAAAAAAAAAAAAACTTAGGGATAGGTATGCCAGCTTGCATTTCTTTCTCAGTTGATGTTTCCCTAAAGATACACTTAATTTATACTTTTATTGAATTGTATTGGTGACATGATGTATGTTTCTGATGATGACATTTAAAATAACTTTTTAAGTTAACATATGTTTTCGTCCATGCCGTAAAAGTACACAACCAATTTTTACCAATCAAATATGTCGATGCGGAAAAATACGGTATAAAATAAGGCTAAATACTTTTTATGTGCAACTAAACTATACTGCCTTCAAGGCTGCTCACAGTTTGGAAGGGGTTAGTCATGAAACATATCATTTAAAAACAGTCCTGAAATGTAGCTCATTACAATGGACATCGCAAGTCAGCTGGAAATTATAACTGTCACAAAGTTTTGCAAAAGATTTAAGCAATTATAATATAATTACAGCACATGTAAATTCTTATCATGCAATGTGGCATTTCTCAACAGCGTGATATACTTTTCAAGGCATATAATGTTTATTATCTTTTAAGCTAACCATATGCTTTAAAAATGCTTTTTCTGCATGAAGTGTAACAAGTGGAGCAATTATTGAAACTGCATTTTTTCTTTGTTACCCACAGATCACAGAACATTTTTCAGTCAAAAAAAGAAGAATGCAGCCCTTTCCTATTTTCTGATGTACAGCTTTTGTGCAATTTATTAGGGATCCAGATAATTGACTTATTTTCCCTGAAGGTCAATGCAATAGTTTCAATAAAGGGAATGTCTTAGCAAACCAACAATGAGATCCTAAATACCAAAAGTGAATACAATACAAAAACTGGTAAAGACATAAAATGAGACCTGTATACTGTATTCCCTGTTAGTTATTTTAGTTGAAGATAAAGTTTAAAGGGAGTCAGCGGTGTGGGAGAAATTCAATTTAACAGCAACTCGGGACCTGGTACGAGTGTGGGAAAATGTGAAGTTTTACAGCTTTTATTTAGAATGCCAAACTGAGGAACTTGGGAATTATTGAATAATGTGTAACAATGAAGAATGCATTTTTTCGTAAAAAAACAAAAATAAAATAATATATATATATATATATATATATATATATATATATATATATATATATATATATATATATATACTGTGTATGTGTGTGTGTGTATATATATATATATATATATATATATATATATATATATATATATATATATATATATATATATATCACACTTCCCCCTCCACAAAACATACGTACAATACAGTATTCCACAGTTTACTATGCTTTATGGCCCATAACAATTTCAGCTAAGAACACAATTTTGCCCCTGAGAGACCAAACAGAAAACTTATGGAAGATAATTTCTTTCTTGGATGGATCATTCTTGCAAGACTTGATTTGTTCAAAATCACATGGGACATGTAGATCATATTTATCTCAACCCAGATGCCTTAAATATTAGCAGATTTTCAAAATATATTCAAAATGTTTTCAAGGTGTCATTAATGGTTATCTGAAATCTATAATTATAATTTAAGACTTTGTTTTACATATCTTCAGATAAAAAGCAGACAACCTTTTGTAAATGCATTATTGCAGCACATATGGATTGAACTATCTGTTGTGCAAAGTGAAATATACCTTTGCAACACAAATACTTTTGACAGATAATTTGTGTCAAAAAATCTTTAGCTGTGCCAGCCACAAATACACACACAAAATGTGTAAATATTAGACACTGACCACACAGGTCCTAAACTGATAAATCTATATAGTCTTGTTTATTAAACATTCTCACAACTAGTTTGGTATTATTGTCCAAAACTTACTTTACATCATGCTTCATGTACTATATAGAGCACCACCACATTTGTTTCAAGACTGAGAAACTGTATTGCAAATTAACCATAACACTTTGTTTTTCTAATTACTTTCTTTATCTTTTTATGTTGTGCTCAGAATAGAAGAGGGAAGGACAGTAATGAAGGCCATGGCCTTCTCTGGCTGATAAATATACAACTAAGTATCTGCAAGATGAAAGATTTTACATGTGTGTGGTGTACAACAAACTGGCATATATATTCAACACGAAGTGAACCAAGAGCTGAACATACACAATAACCCAGTATGGATGCTAATGAATGATATGATGCCATGTGGATTTTGACTGAATATAAAAATTAATGGCAGATCAATCAAGTTTACAACATTTACACCAAAAAGACTTACAGATGTGAACTGACAAAACAGCCTAAGGGGTGGTGGGTACACCTACAGTACTGACTTATATAAATAAACTATTTTCGGAGGGTCACGTATTAAAAGTTAGCCAGAAGTCATTTGTGCATAATAAATATGATAAATATAATAATTGAGAATATGGTCCTGGACCCCTATAGTTCATCATTACTGTTTGATCTTAGTTTGAACTCTAATAAAAAACACATGCCATTATTGCTTAAAATAAAATCATATACAGAGTAAATATAGTGTGTTCTTCTGACCAATTTTTGCATTGTGAGGGTTTTATACCATACCACAAGCTGGTTCAAAAGGAGGTCCCCTGTGCTACAAAATGCTACTAATACCATCCTCTTGGTTATGTCTGCTCTTCCTGTTCATCTTTGATGTTTAGCTGGTACCTTTAAAGATCAACACTTTACCTCTAGTGGATGTAAAAAATATAGCAGTAACAAATACCACATAGAACAAATGTGGTAATTCTTACATTCACGTGGTGCAGTGCATTGCAGGAGGCAGGTTTTTGGTTACACTCTGGTGTACCAGATGTACTTGGATTTTATTGCTTATTCACTAAGCTTAGTCACTCCTGAGCTTTTTCTCGCTATAGTTTTCTAACTCAGATCAGGTTAGCCTAATTTACTGTAGCTCAAGTCACAATGGCCCAAAGTGTTATAAAATATAATATACTCATGACCACCAACTGTTCAGTAGCTAGAAATATACATAGAAACTTTTAGGTTGATTACAGCTTTCCAATCTTAAAAAACTTACACACAGATCTTTCATCCACCAATAAGAAACCTCATTTAATGAGCACTTCCTCAGGATAGTTAACCACTAGAGAATATTTTGCTGTTTTACACTTGATAAATACTGCTTTAGGAGAAATGTAGTTTGTTCCGGAAAATGCATTCTTTCACACAGGACTTTAAATGTATTTCCTGTTGCAAAACTAGCTCTCGCACATACTTCTGTTCTTGTACTTACAAGCACAACTGTAACCATGCTGCCACTTTTCAAAAAGGGAAATAGTTAAAATAGTTGAACATATTCTAATTGCAAACAAACACAGATTACCGGTCATTACCTTGGTAGTTGACCTTGTCTCTCCAGTAAGTACCCTCCCCTTTCGTCGACATAGTCAACTACAAGCCGGGAATGCCCACTAATCACTGTTCTATTGCCTAAGTATCTGTTTTGGCAGGTCCTGATTAAGGGTGAATGAAATGACATCTGGGCCTTCCTGCATCACAGAGAGAGGGAAGCATTGTATTAAAGATCTTAGGCCTAGGAAATGCATTATACTGAAAATAGAATCAATATGAAAAAGCAACCCAACAGCGAAGTCTTCAAATGCTTTGAAGAAAGGTTACTTTGTCAACGAACAACAGTATTTTTTATTTTTTATTTATTTCTTTACTTGAACTCAATAATAATAATGATACAAGAAGAAACAGGGTTCCCCGAGTGGCTGACATGTTCGAAGTGCACCTGCGTGGAGCGCAGGGTGAGTCATACAGCACAGGTTCGCGTCCTGGCTGTACAAATAGGCCAGTCTTCGCTGGGGACTCCATAGGGAGCATCGCATTGGTTCTGGCGCTCCTGTGGGTTAAGGAGGCAAAACCAGCAGGGACTGTTTCTCCTCATCGTGCTACAGTGAACCCTGCTGGCCAGGTGCCCAGTGAGCTCAAAGACAGACACCTGCAGGGCTGGCCTTTGTCCTCCCCAGAGATCGGTACCTTGCTGACATCTACTCTCAAGTTTCTGGGTGATAAAGGAAGCTGGCTTGGTTGTGGGATTGCAGGATGCCCACTGAACCTTCGGGTCTCCTGAGCTATGTGGGGAATTGCTGTGGTGAGGGGGAAAGCGATTGGGCATTCCAAATTGGGAGAAAATTGCAGTTAGAATAATAATAGGGACACACTAAATTAAAAAAAATAAATAATAATACTACAAGAAACAGCATATTAATCTGATCAGACAAAACTATTTCAGCTTGTGATTGAAAGGTTACTGGACAGGGATAATCCAGTTTGTGATATCAGGTTTCAAATTTACAAGGGCTGCTTTTATTTCTCAGAGTAGCTGAACCAGAGAGTTATCTTCTTTTACGTCTGGGGACAGTACATTCATTTACTATTGCCAAGAGAATCCAAGATCTAACACTACTCTAAATAGCAGTCTTTATCTTCAGGTTGTGGCTAATAATACATTTTATTTAATTCCCTAAAATCAGCGCTTAATACTGGTCCCTTAGCTAGCTGATTGCTGAACACAGTATGACTTGCTAAACTCATGAGTTACAGTCCTACTTTTGCTTTTTGGACAGATTTGCTGCTTGAAGTGTGCATTTGACATAGCCCCAGAAAACACGCACAGTATCTAATCTTTCCAAAACACATTTTGGTGGTTTATACCACAAGCAAGTCAGTTTGTATGCTTGATAATATACCCAGACATACACAATATGAAACAAACACCAAGTATATTAACTCATAGCTCAGCACCGTTTTTTTTTTTTTTTAACCAATAGGTGCAGACACAAGATTTGGCAAATACTCATGACTGAAGGATGATGTACAACAACATTGATGAAAGAGGTGATTTAAATAGCAATACAAATCTATACAAGATTTCAAGTGAATGAAGATGGTCTTTGGTGGGACAAAATATCTGTCATTCTTTCTGACAAACATTTTTTTCATTACTTTAATTATATTCCAAAGGATTTCATTAGAGGGATGTACATGTCAGAAGTGTATGGAATATGATATAAAAGACAAACATAAAACAAAACAAACAGTTTGCTGCACTCAGCGGAATTTCTAAATGTGCATGTTTAACAGTCTCAGAGTTAAAGGGCCTTCTATTTCACCAAGTTGATCTTTTATTTCTTGGGGGGGTTGTACAAAAAGTACACCAAAATAGTTTGGAAGAAATCTATAAAAGAAAGGCCCATGAATTCAAGCCAAACCAGCAAGTATTAAAAGAAACCTCCCACAAGCATCCCATGGCAATGCATCAATCAGATACAAAACATCAGGACAAAATACATGCAGTGCAGTAAAACTCTAAATCACTTTTTGTTGTTTGCCAAAAGCCAAAATGCCTCAACAGTAAATACTCTTGGTCTCATTAAAATATTTCATTTGAATGCAATTATTTTGTATCAGTATGTATTGAGTAAATTAATCAAGTCTTGTTTAGTCTGTTATCACACCTCTGTCTAACATCTGGTGCATCTTAAATGGTTATTAAAAGTGTACTTAGCCTAACTTACATCAGTGTTAATGATTAACTATTTAATTAAACAGGCAAAAAGTTTTGTTAGTATTTCAATCCTACAGTTGCCTAAATATAGTTGAAGAGTTTCATAGACACCACAAGTCTAGAGAGCAGATGACAAGAACTATTTTTTCAGGCCTAATATTTTTAACTACAGGAGCTGTTAGACTTGATGACAGTACCCTGCTGTGGGCTAGACAGTTCTTAAGTTTTATATAGCCCAAGAAGTGGTATATTAAACAAACTGCCTGTGTATTATCCAAGGCAATGTTAAAAACTGTCTTTTTTTATATTTTTAGCCATAACCACTTCTTAAACTCTGTGTAATTGTTTGACAATAAAAAGGTCATGTAAACGTGGGTGTGGAATTGCGCTTGTATGGTTACACTTTTTTTTTTCTTCCCTGCAGAATTCCACAAAAAAAATATGTCATGGTTTATTTGTGGCTTTTTTTATATATAAACAACCTTCATTCAACAGTTTGTAATAATTATTTTGAAAAGAAAGGGGTTAACAGTGGGCACAAGGTTTTTTTTTTTTTTTTTTTTCACTAACCATAAAAAAACACACGTTCCCGCCCAACTAAAATTTGGAGTTATTGAAATTAAAAAGATCAGCGATGTCTGATTAAGGCTGTTAATAATTTGGACTTCAAAGAAGCTCAGACATATTTTCATGACAGTTAATAAAACATACAAGGATTTACTGTTGTCTTTTAATCTTTAAATGTTTAAAGTTATTTTATGAAGGGTAAGAACTAAACTTTAAGGAACATTTAATACTGTCATCAGTGTGTGTGGGCAAGCATAATTTGACCCACGTGTTGATGAAAATCTGTAGGGCAAGTTATGTATTCAGCAAGCCGGTATTATATTTAACTTTGCTGAGGAAGCCAATCTGCATAAACTTTGCTGCACCATGGCGGTAATCTGACCAATCATGCGACAGAGGTCAGATGAATTCGGAACAGCACACAAAAAATGAAATTACAATTTACAATGGTTAGTCCTTGTAACAGAAGGTCAGCACTTCTTTACAAAATATTTCTGGCAGTACTGGTTAAAACAGCGTTTTCAAAAATAGCACATTCATTCAGTTAACGCCACTTAAAATATTTTGTAGTATGTAATATTGCCTATGGCAAACACAGCAGAGCTGTATTTATTGGTAAGCAAAATAAATTTAGAACATCTGACAACATTTATTGGAAACAATAGCCTTAAGCTAGAAATCTCATTCCTACACTGCAAAACTCATTACCTTCCATTTTAGGTTATTATATTGTCAACGGGTTCTGTAATCTCAAAACAGACTTCAAAGTGTGAAGATTTCCAGTCTTACTCACCACATAATAGAAGCCATTTGTAAATGCACACACAATAAGTTACAGCGGGTTCCAAATACTCCAAAAAGTATTTGTTTAAAATACTGATTTGCCTGGTATGGACAAACATTTTCACCAGTGGAACAAATGCATTTAAATGACCTGTCCCATGGTTAAGTGCTATGGGGACTGAGGATGTGACTACAGGTTCACAGTGTTCTGTGGGACAGAGAGGCGAATATCTTCCTCCTTCTTGATATGGGTAATGTATTTTCATATTGAAATATAGGGCACATGAACTGCACCCAGAACAATATTCACTAGAAGTGTTTGTCTTAGATGCAACATTTATCAGAATCATTTTCTCCAAGTTCTGGGAAATGTGGTCAAATATTTACTTAAATAATCTACACTGAAACAATGCCACATAACGACCAACAAATGTAGCCTTAAGTTTTGGTACCATGATAATACCACTGTAACTCAATTCGAGAACTAATACGACAGTCATTTCATTAAAGATCTTTGGTCAGGTATTATTTTAGAGTAATATGGAATAATCCAAATATTAATTCAGCAGACCTTTGTCTTTGTTGATTTAGAGAACAGGTAAGGGGCAAGGGTTGAAGAATAATAGCTAAAACCATATCAAGAGGCATGACCCCATAAGTGATCATGATTACATAAAGCCACTCACAACATCTGTAATGTGCTCTTCAAGAGGCTGGCTGCACCCCAACACATCTCTGTAAGAAAAAGGATATTTTGAACATCACAATTTGTATGCAAGAATAATTCTAATAAGTGTAAGTCAATATGTACAACTATTTGCAACCTCTAGACCCACAGGGTAAATGGTTAAGTCTCTTTAATTACATAATTATAAGAGGTTACATCACTCCATTTCCCCTCCTAAATGCAACTGCAATACCTAATTTCTTGTCAAAGATATATCCTATTACACAATCAGCAGTTAAGCAAAAAATCACATCATGATCTCTCTTTTAAATCCACCAACATTAAACTACTGCACGTTTAGTAATGTTAGTTATCTTACTCTATATCCTAAACCCACCTGCCACTCCAGTGGTTTGTGTAATTTATAACAAAACAATGAAACAAAAAAAAAAAAAAAAAAAAACTTTTTTCAACATTAATAAATAATAAAAAAGAGAACAAGAGCAAAATAGATCTGCTTAAGATTCTGAACTAAAATTCAGCCCAGCTTCTTATTAAAGGACGGTTGTTCTTGATATACAGCAACAAAATGCAAGGAAATAAATTAAGTTTAAAATAACCAGACAAAAAGCCACATGTTGGCTCATAAATTAAAAAGATCCTAAAAATGGATGCTATACTCAAACATAAAATGTGCATAGCTGTTCTCATTTGAATTCCTACTGCTATAACTTCTGTTGCAAGCCTGGCATAGCTCCAAATTGTGTCCCTTGGGGTGTACATACCACTGAATAATTTGTCCAAATGTCATTTGCAATTTTCCAAAATCCTTTCTTGACCAAGAATCTTATAAAACATCTGTAACAAATACTTGTTTTGCGAGTACATTACATTGGTGGTTTTTGACCTCTAGTTGTACGCAGCTCAAAAATCAAGTTAAAATTTCCATAAAGTCGGAAATATGATCGTTCCAGCAGTAGCCATCTGCATAGTATGATATTTACCATTAGTTATGGACCGTTCAAGCTCATGTGTTACAAATCTACTGCTGCAGCCTGTATAATTAGCTGTAATTGACTTCTCCAGAAATGTGTTTCTTACGGGACATCTGGCCTTGAAACGTCCACCTTCACATGGAGAACTGCACTTAACTCTGTTTTCTATTTGTAGAACTGCATGGGTGGCATAGGTAGAACCAGATTCTTGTGCAAAAACAAATCCCCAAAAATGTCTTTCATAGTTCATTTCCCATTATAAAAATATTTAAATATAACATAAATAAAATATAAATATTTCTCTTTTCATAATTGTTTTCAGATTTATGTGTTGATAGTTCACTAACTATCTCTGAGTCACTTGCAGATGCCCTTAAAAAGGACAGACTCCTTGTACTATGAATCTTTTATAGCCTTTCCAACAGTATGCCAGGCACCACCACACATATCAACTCAACAACATAAAATATTCTTTCCTAGAATTTATTATAGTAGAAGAACATTGTACAAATAGAGTTGTTCAATCCACCCTTACAAAATGCTGGAAAAGCAGTAATAAAAGTAAAGAACAAGACGAAGCACAGGTAAGCAGAATAAAGCACTGATACACATGGCAAGGCATTGTAAAACCCAAGGTAACATGATGAAGCCTGGAAAATAAGGTGCATTTTATTGTGGTAAAAGGTCAGAACTGTAAATGTTAAATATTTAAATGTTATATCGAAATGTTTTTACAGCTTGGATAGATTTTAAAATGTTCACCACATGAAAACATGTTTAGAAAATAAAAGTCTATTGTATACTGCATAGAAATAAACTTTTTATGATGACATCTAGATATATTTGCAAAGACTTTGATGTTGATTTGCCCTTAATTTTGTCCTGGGCTAAGAATTCATTGGCTACCGTAATTTGCATTTTCTGCACATTTTGTCACATGTACTAAGAGAAAATATGTTAATGAAAAGAGCCCTAATATACTAATTTAAATATGTTCTTATAATTGTGAGGGTCTGGAACCAACTCCCCAGTAATGTTGTTGAAGCTGACACCCTGGGATCCTTCAAGAAGCTGCATGATGAGATTCTGGGATCAATAAGCTACTAACAACCAAACGAGCAAGATGGGCTGAATGGCCTCCTCTCGTTTGTAAACTTTCTTATGTTCTTATGTTCTTATATATTTTTTTCGTCTTCTTAGCGAGATCTCTAGCATTATACGCTGTGAGAGTCCTGCAACATTGCTCATATAAATAGCGGGAGTTGAGTTGTGGTTTGCTGCAGCAGGAGGTGCCCGTATGTTAACGTCTATACATGTAAGGGTGCAAGAATCAAGATAATATTGTTTGTTAAATGTAAACGTCATCTGTACAATGCATTCTGTTCCGACTTCATTGAGCACAACTGGCAACGCACGAGAAAACGTGGACTGGGAAATGCCAGCAACAATTGCAACTGTTTAAAACATGTTTTCAAAAGTTCTTAACAAATTGATGAAATTGTAAGTGTCGAAATTGCCCTCAGCTTTAGTACATCTCATTATAATATTTTTGATCCCTCATTTGTGCTGTCTCCACCCTGTTTTTGCGAATTTTTGCAGGAACGCCCAGAATTACATATTAATTTAAGGCTAAAGTGCAAGTAAGAACTGCGGCTGCAAAGCATTCGTTAAAATGATGCTAACAGCGTTGTGTTTATTTTGTACATTTCACGCTACACTTCCGACACTTTAGTACATCTACCCCTTAGTAGGTTAAATCATACATGAGTTACTGTAACAGTATAGTGTAAATCTCCATATCCAAAATGTTATTTTTCTCACTTTCCTGCTGATCTACCCAGTACCTCTTTTACCAGGATGTTTATCAACCTTCCCCCCTGTCTGTGATTCAAAATGTAACCTACCTCAGGTTAACTTCTATTTGTTGACATGCATGAGATAACTGTAGTAGTTACCCCTTGCATATCTCAGTATCTAATCTACAAGCAGTTAGTACTCCAAAAAAATGTAAGTAATGTTGCTGCAGTGCACTTTTATTTTTATTAGACTCCCCTTTCACACACAAATGTCGCTACTGAGCCATTTACCCATTCACACAGCACAAAATTGCGCAATCTATGTTGGTATAATACCGTCATAACCCTTTCACACAGCCAAAGGGATCATGTGAGTACAACTTTCAAACCTGTCAGTCAACAGATCATTTTCATGGCAACGATGATTTGCCCATAAATTACAGCATCACGCACCGTCCCTTCTATTTGTGAATTAACATCCTGGTCAGCCAGTAAAGTTACCAATTCCTTAATTTATTCCAGACTCCAGTTACTACCTTGTTCTTGATCAGCCATTGTATTTGAAAAAAATGAAAGCATGTAACACCGACGACAAAAATACCCAACACGTCCTGTATAGTCACGCGGGATGTTGACTTGCAATCTACGCCCACTATAGCACTTCAGTGCCGGCATAGCATTTCACACAGGAGTGGAGATGGTTCAGTGCCGTCTCTGAACCATCTCACATAAAATATGACGGCTCTGTGACGGTATAGGCAATTCACAAAGACCAAAATGCCGCATCAGTGCCGGTTCTGAGCCGTCATAACTCGTCTGTGTGTCCACAACAACCCACACCTCTTCTTAATCATTATTTATACTTTTAGCATTTATAGTCTTTTAAGTTCCTAAAGTCAAGACCAGAGAAACTTCCCCAAATATACAAAGCAATTATCAGCATCTAGAGAGCAGTTAACATAATGACATTGAACAGCTTTAATTGAAATTGCAGCTGTAACTAATTGTTCTATTAACAGACTTAGTCATAGAGACATTGAGACATAAACCATCCAAACTGATTAGTGATTTTTCTTTGGAAAGGGGTCTGCGTAACAAATGGTATAGCTTTGAAGTAACGCTCATTCACGGCATGAATGTGCCATTGCTGTCGATCACGAAAAGTATGGGTTTTACCATCAAATTACCTGCAAATCAATGCACATTACAAAACACATATATTCGGATGCTACAACAGTTTAAACTGGTCTGGTCTGCAAGCAAAACACAAAGAATTAAAATATAACTGTTTACAGATTAGGACCAATCTTTTTTACTAATATTGTTTGGTGTACAAGGAACTAAACTTAGTTCCTGAAGTTACATGTTTATGTTCAGGAGCTTTAAGATACGTTGCCTCAGTTGCTTGAGAAACAAACCCCTGTGAGAAATGAGGAGGTTCTATGGCATGCAATGTGGTCCCCACAAGTTGGAAGCCAGAAGCATTTCTCTTAAATTAACTTGCTTGAAATGACTTTCTAGTATTATACAGAAAAACTTCAGCTTTGTATACTGAAATCCAAATGCACTCAATCATCTTCTCTGGACAATGATATGTTCATTGCTCTTCATTTATGATGCATGCTAAAATCCACAGTGGCTGCCGAGACATATGGAGAAACATTGTTTGATTTGTTTTACTGTGTACTGTATGTCTAGCATTAGCTATGAACTGCCAAAAGGGTAAGCGGGGCTGCCTTTCAGAACATACAGACGTGCTCAAATTTGTTAGTACCCCTCCACAAAAAACGAAGAATGCACAATTTTCTCTGAAATAACTTGAAACTGACAAAAGTAATTGGCATCCACCATTTTTTATTCCATATTTAATAGAAATCAGACTTTGCTTTTGAGTTTTTATTCAACATAATATTGTAAATAATAAAACAAATGAAAATGGCATGGACAAAAATGATGGGACCGCTAACCTAATATTTTGTTGCACAACCTTTAGAGGCAATCACTGCAATCAAACGTTTTCTGTAGCTCTCAATGAGACTTCTGCACCTGTTAACAGATAGTTTGGCCCACTCTTCCTGAGCAAACTGCTCCAGCTGTCTCAGGTTTGATGGGTGCCTTCTCCAGACTGCAAGTTTCAGCTCTTTCCATAGATGTTCGATAGGATTCAGATCAGGACTCATAGAAGGCCACTTCAGAATAGTCCAATGTTTTGTTCTTATCCATTCTTGGGTGCTTTTAGCTGTGTGTTTTGGGTCATTATCCTGTTGGAGGACCTATGACCTGCGACTGAGACAGAGCTTTCTGACACTGGGCAGTACGTTTCGCTCCAGAATGCCTTGATAGTCTTGAGATTTCATTGTGCCCTGCACAGATTCAAGGCACCCTGTGCTAGGCGCAGCAAAGCAGCCCCAAAACATAACCGAGCCTCCTCCATGTTTCACTGTAGGTATGGTGTTCTTTTCTTTGAAAGCTTCATTTTTTCGTCGGTGAACATAGAGCTGATGTGACTTGCCAAAAAGCTCCAGTTTTGACTCATCTGTCCAAAGGACATTCTCCCAGAAGGATTGTGGCTTGTCAATATGCATTTTAGCAAATTCCAGTCTGGCTTTTTTATGTTTTTCTGTCAAAAGTGGAGTCCTCCTGGGTCTTCTTCCATGGAGCCCAGTTTCGCTCAAAAAGCGACGGATAGTGCGATCAGAAACTGACGTACCTTCACCTTGGAGTTCAGCTTGTATCTCTTTGGCAGTTATCCTTGGTTCTTTTTCTACCATTCGCACTATCCTTCTGTTCAATCTGGGGTCAATTTTCCTCTTGCGGCCGCGCCCAGGGAGGTTGGCTACAGTTCCATGGACCTTAAACTTCTTAATAATATTTGCAACTGTTGTCACAGGAACATCAAGCTGCTTGGAGATGGTCTTGTAGCCTTTACCTTTACCATGCTTGTCTATTATTTTCTTTCTGATCTCCTCAGACAACTCTCTCCTTTGCTTTCTCTGGTCCATGTTCAGTGTGGTGCTGTGGCAATGTGCCCCGCCCCTGTGTGCAATTGTGTGTTATGTGTTGTATGTTGCGTGTGTAAATGTTGGTGTATAGATTGGTACACAGGATATAAACGGGTCTGTGTTTCACGTGTATTTAAAGTGTAGATTTGTATTTAGGCACGAGGAGAGCACAAATCACTTCACGTGCTGGTTAAATGTAATATGTGAGCACGGGGTTGCACAGAATTAATTCACGTGCTGGGATTCAAGTGAATAATTAATTAGTAATTGAATCCCAGCACAATAGTATATATAGACGCACATTTCTTGCACTCGGGGTTGGGTGTTCGGAAGAGGAGAACGGGTGAGAGAGAGAGAGGAGTAAAAGTAAAGTAAAATCGTAAAGATAAGTGTTTGTACTCACCGTGTTTGTTTGTCTCCGTGCACCGTTTGTTAAGTGTTTAGTCCGTTTTGTATGTCTATTTATTTTGGCGTGTAGTGCCGTGTCCAGTGTTTTTGTGCTGTTTTCAACCCTTTTATTTGTTAATAAACGCTGAGTGCAGCCATTGCACTCAGCTCATCATCACCACCGTCTCTCTCTGTGTATTCCTTTTCTGGTCTGACGCCACCCACTCTGGCCGTCTTTGTGACACGTGGTGTCATCGTGGGATAGCCGCACCTCCAAGCGTCAGACCAGGAGGTGTTTTGTTTAAAAAAAAAAAAAATAAATAAATAAATAAATATATATATATATGGCAGAAGACGCCACAAAATGGCGGGACTGGTTCCTGGAGAATGCTGGGCTGGAGGCCCAGGCTCTGCCCATAGTCGTTCGGGCCCTGTGGATGATGGACAGTGAGAGATGGGAGGCCTATCAGCAGGAACACACCCCAAACACCTTGGAAGGAAGGTGTGGAGTTTCTCCTCAGCTACCTGGAGGCAACAATAAACGGAACAGCAGCCCAGGTAGCAGGACCACCAGCAGAGGAGTACCTGCTGTCCCCATCTCCACCAGCAGAGGGTGAATGCCTGCTGGTTTTGCCTCCACAGCCCAAGCGGGAGACAGATAAAGAGGTGAAGGACAGGGAGGAGGAGTGCCGCCTAAGGGCCAGGCATCCACGGCGATGTAACAAGCCATCGTCGGGGTGCCTCCTCTGCGACCAGGATCACCTGTTCGCCCACTGTCCCTTCCGCAGTTATGGGGAGGAGCCTGAGCGTCCACAGCCCAAATGGGAGGAGCCTGAGCGTCCACAGCCCAAATGGGAGGAGCCTGAGCGTCCACAGCCCAAATGGGAGGAGCCTGAGCGTCCACAGCCCGAGCGGGAGGAGCCTGAGCGTCCACAGCCCAAATGGGAGGAGCCTGAGCGTCCACAGCCCAAGCGGGAGGAGCCCGAACGTCCTACGCCTGAGTGGGAGGAGCCCGAACGTCCTACGCCTGAGTGGGAGGAGCCCGAACGTCCTACGCCTGAGTGGGAGGAGCCCGAACGTCCTACGCCTGAGTGGGAGGAGCCCGAACGTCCTACGCCTGAGTGGGGGGAGCCCGAACGTCCACAGCCCAAAAGGGAGGAGTCGGTGTGTCCACAGCCCAAAAGGGAGGAGTCGGTGCGTCCACAGCCCAAAAGGGAGGAGTCGGTGCGTCCACAGCCCAAAAGGGAGGAGTTGGTGCGTCCACAGCCCAAAAAGAGGGAAGTCGGGGCTTCCACAGCCGTAGGACCCAAGCTGCCAGCAGAGGGAGAATGCCTGCTGGTCCCACCTCCACCAGCAGAGGGTGAATACCTGCTGGTGCCGTCCCAAGAGCCAGAAGGGGAGGAGTTACAGGCTCAACCCCCTGAAAAATTTTTGGGGGGAGAAGGGCAGGATGCTGGTGTCCCCCAGCAGCCTCTCGCTATGCTGCTGAAGGCAGCACGGCGCGCACATGCCCAGCCGCCACAGCAGAGGGAGCCAGCACCGCCCGGAGCAGAAGAGCTGCCTCTGCCTCCACCACCACCAGGAGCAGAGGAGCTGGAGCTGCCTCTGCCTCCACCACCGCCAGGAGCAGAGGAGCAGGAGCTGCCTCTGCCTCCACCACCGCCAGGAGCAGAGGAGCAGGAGCTGCCTCTGCCTCCACCACCTCCAGGAGCAGAGGAGCAGGAGCTGCCTCCACCACCTCCAGGAGCAGAGGAGCAGGAGCTGCCTCTGCCTCCACCACCGCCAGAAGCAGAACAGCAGGAGCTGTCTCTGCTTCCCGTACTTCCACCACGGGGAGTAAGGTGGCCGGAGCCCCAGAAAGGGGAGCTGTCGGCCACGAAGAAGGGGGAGGAGGTCTGGAGACCACTTTCCCCAGCAGCAGTTTCGCTGCAGGAGTTCTTGTGGCCGGAGCCCCACAGGAGGGAGCTGCCGGCTACGAAGAAGGGGGAGGTCGGGGGACCACCTGCCCCCGCAGCTTTTTCGCTGCAGGACGGGACCAACAGGCTGTCAGCCGTGCCACTACCGGCAGGGGTGCTGACAGCATGGCCAGCCATGGGCCCACTGAAGCCTCCCTTCCCAGCCCGAGACTTTGTCCTGGACTGCTGGGTTTTTAAGGGGGGAGGTGGCCGTTGAGGCCATGTGTGCTGCGCACAAGGGGGGGTATATGTGGCAATGTGCCCCGCCCCTGTGTGCAATTGTGTGTTATGTGTTGTATGTTGCGTGTGTAAATGTTGGTGTATAGATTGGTACACGGGATATAAACGGGTCTGTGTTTCACGTGTATTTAAAGTGTAGATTTGTATTTAGGCACGAGGAGAGCACAAATCACTTCACGTGCTGGTTAAATGTAATATGTGAGCACGGGGTTGCACAGAATTAATTCACGTGCTGGGATTCAAGTGAATAATTAATTAGTAATTGAATCCCAGCACAATAGTATATATAGACGCACATTTCTTGCACTCGGGGTTGGGTGTTCGGAAGAGGAGAACGGGTGAGAGAGAGAGAGGAGTAAAAGTAAAGTAAAATCGTAAAGATAAGTGTTTGTACTCACCGTGTTTGTTTGTCTCCGTGCACCGTTTGTTAAGTGTTTAGTCCGTTTTGTATGTCTATTTATTTTGGCGTGTAGTGCCGTGTCCAGTGTTTTTGTGCTGTTTTCAACCCTTTTATTTGTTAATAAACGCTGAGTGCAGCCATTGCACTCAGCTCATCATCACCACCGTCTCTGTCTGTGTATTCCTCTCTGGTCTGACGCCACCCACTCTGGCCGTCTTTGTGACAGGTGCACACAATGATACCAAACAGCACATTGACTACTTTTCTCCATTTAAATAGGCTGAATGACTGATTACAAGATTGGAGACATGTGTGATACTAATTAAAGAAACTAATTAGTTTGAAATATCACTATAATCCAATTATTTATTATCTTTTCTAAGGGGTACCAACAAATGTGTCCAGGCCATTTGTGGCAAAGTGGTTAGTAAGGGGAACAGGTGTAGCGGTGATGCGGTGCAGGAGTGACAGGCAGACAACGGTAATCCAGTGACAAATGTTTTTATTTATTTTAAATCCTGGTCTAGCGACCGTAAATAATAAGCCCCGGCAATACACAACGATGTGTAGAGCGCGGGGATGAAACGACAGGTTACAGTCCTGAATAACAAAACAAAAACACGTTCACCCGTCCCGGGTGCGTGCAGTCGTGCTGGTGGTGAATGAATACACTTTTTATTCGGTGACAGTTGTGAGGTGGTGATCCGGTTTGTGCTGGCCCACGGCGACAGCTCCGGATGTGCTTTAGCTGTCTGGTGGTTTCAAAACACAGACAGTTATTGTACAGCAATAAACAAACAAAAACACACACACACTCAACTCTTTACAGAGTAATACAGCACTTCACAATACCGTCCTTCTCGGTCCTTGGCTTAACCCAAACGAAGGAAAAGAACAGCGTTACCCTGGCCCCTATATGTAATCCCGCATGATATCTAGGTAAACGGTTGCAGCTGCCTTATTACTTGCAGCTGCCCCTTGTTTACCTGTCAAATCAATACGGTCTTACAACAGAGTCTCGCTTCCTTCCAGGCTGACCCACTTTCCGGTCCCGGAAACGAACTGTCAGGCCAGCCCTTCCAGATACTTCTCCTCCCGTTCTTTAGCGCCCTCACAGGTCGGGAGGTCGGATTTATCACCAGAACTCATTGTATTTCTGTCACATATCCCACCGCTCAGAGTGGAGCCGAAGGAACACTCGGCTAAATCTACCTTTCCCATTGCTCCCCCCTCCCGGGAAAAATAATCCGCATTTTGGTGGTCTTTCCCCGCACGGTGTACCATATGGTACATGAAGGGCTGCAATGCCAGATACCACCGAGTTATCCGGGCATTGCTGTCCTTCATGGTGCTTAACCACTGGAGTGGGGCGTGGTCTGTGACAAGATCAAATGAGTGTCCCAGCAGGTAGTATCGTAAAGAGTGAGTAGCCCATTTAATGGCCAAACACTCTTTTTCGACTACGGAGTAGTTACGCTCCCGAGGTAACATTTTTTTGCTCAGGTACAATATCGGGTGTTCTACTCCAGCTACTTTTTGGGACAAGACTGCACCCAAACCTACATCCGAGGCGTCGGTGTGGAGGATGAATCTCTTGGTGAAATCTGGGGTAATAAGAGTGGGGGCCTGGCAAAGTTTACGCTTAATCGTATCAAACGCCCCCTGACACTCAGCTGACCATTTAATTAAATTTGGAGCACTCTTTTTGGTGAGGTCGACTAACGGGTTAACCACTGTGGCGTACTCGGGGATGAAGCGGCGGTAATAACCGGCTAAGCCCAGTAGTGACCTCACCTGAGTCTTGGTTTTGGGGATCGCTGCATCAACCAAAGCCTGGATTTTGGTGACCACAGGTTTCACCCTTCCATTTCCCATTACAAATCCCAAATATTGAGTCTCTGTCTTGGCAAACGCACATTTCCTCAAGTTAGCTGTCAGCCGGGCTGCCCTTAGAGACTGAAGAACGGCTGCAACCCTAGCCAAATGCTCTCGCCAGGTGGAGCTGTAAATCACCACGTCATCAATATACGCTGCTGCATATTCATGATGTGGGCGTAAAACCTGGTCCATCAGTCTCTGAAAGGCAGCGGGCGCACCATGTAGCCCAAACGGCATGGTTTTAAAGTGGAACAGCCCCTCTGGTGTTGAAAATGCGGTTTTCTCTCTGGAGCTGCGGGTTAGAGGGATTTGCCAGTATCCCTTCGTCAGGTCCAGAGTGGAAATAAACCTCGCTTTTCCCAGTCTGTCTAAAAGTTCGTCGACCCGAGGCATGGGATACGCATCGAACTTGGCAATAGCATTCACCTTTCTGAAATCTACGCAGAAGCGGTTGGTGCCGTCCTTCTTAGCCACTATTACAATAGGACTGCACCACTCGCTCCTGGAAGGTTCAATCACTCCAAGCTCGAGCATATCCCGTACCTCTTTGCGAACGCCACTTCGTCGACTTTCCGGGATCCGGTATGGTCTCTCTCGCACTGTGACACCTGGGGGAGAGATAATGTCATATTCAACTAAGTTCGTCCTGCCGGGCACATCAGAAAAAACATCGCTGAACTCCTCAATAAGCTTACGCAGCTCTCTTTGCTGATCCGGAACTAATTGTTCCCCCATTGAAATCGCTCTTGTGCTCGGGGTCTCTGGACAGGGACCTAAATCATCCTCCATATTGCCTGGGGCTATAAATAAGACCTCTCTTGCCTGCCAGGGCTTCAACAAATTAATGTGGTAAATTTCACGTTCATTCCGGCGATCGGGCTGTCTAATTTCATAATTTACTTTCCCTATAGCCCGAATCACCTCATACGGCCCCTGCCATTTAGCACACAGTTTTGACTCTGATGAGGGAAGTAGCAGCATTACCTTGTCCCCTGGTCGAAAGGTTCGAATCCGTGCATTTTTGTTATAATGCTGCTCTTGTCGGTGCTGAGCCGGTCTTGGGCCAAACGACCGACCAAATCCAGGCGATCTCGGAGTAGGAGCACATACTTCACTACATTTTTAGACGAGCCTTTGTGCTCCTCCCACCCCTCTCTCAGCAGGTCGAGAATGCCGCGAGGCTGCCGGCCGTACAGGAGCTCAAAGGGGGAGAACCCCGTTGAACTCTGCGGCACTTCTCTCACTGCAAAAAGGAGGTAGGGGAGAAGTGATGCCCAATGTTTCTGCTCTTGTGTCACAAATCGCCTCAGCATCGACTTTAAGGTCTGATTAAAACGTTCCACCAGACCGTCCGATTGTGGATGATAAACGGACGTCCTGATGGGACGTATTTTTAATATTTTGTACACCTGCGGTAACGTATTGGACAAAAAGTTAGTTCCGTGATCGGTCAAAATCTCCTTGGGGATCCCTACTCTGGCCATAATCTGTGCTAACTCGGTGGCTATTGCAGCGGCACTAGTGGACCTCAATGGAACTGCCTCCGGGTATCGCGTTGCATAATCCACCACTACTAAAATGTGCGTATACCCGGAGTCAGAAGGTAGCAAAGGGCCGACTATGTCCATTGCAATGCGCTCGAAAGGAGTGGAAATAATCGGCAGTGGGACCAAAGGGGCGGGGCGCACTCGACCCGGCGCTACTCGCTGGCAGTCTGGGCAGGTGGCTACATATCTCGACACATCAGTATGAAGACCTACCCAATAGAATCGAGCCAATATCCGTTCCCTCGTCTTCTCGGCTCCGAGGTGCCCCGCAAAAGGGATATCATGCGCCAGCCTCATGACCTCGGTCCGACAAGACGGGGGAACCAACAATTGTGTTACAGGCTGTCCTGTGCCCGCGGCTAGGTTTACCCTATATAGTAATTGCCCCTTGATACTGAAATGTGGATATACTAGCGCCCCAGCGCCGTCAACATCCTTACCTTCAATGGACCGGACCTGCCCCCAAGCGTGCACCAGTGACGGGTCGTTTTGTTGGCCCCACACTAGGTCCGCGCTTGAGTACCACGGGTCCGGTACATTGAGAGGGGCTGGAATAACCTCTGCTCTAGTCGGTCCAGTAACCTCGCTCTCTCGGTCACACTGTGTTCCCACTCCCTTCGACTGGCGTTTGTTACCATTGCAGCACTCTCCCACCAGACCCCAGCCTTGTCTCACAAATGCTCCCTCCCATTTCGCGGTCCGTCTCTCCTTATTTGTTTTTCTAGGACGGAAAAGAGGGGAAAACATTTCAGTGTGAAAAGGAAACACATCACCAATTCGTTCCTCTTTTTTTTTTTCTGCCACGTTTACGTGTGTGGCTGAGACTGCCATTGTTTGCATCAATTCTTTGAATTTTGGCCAGTCTCGACCCAGAATAACTGGGTGTGGCAACCTTTCCGCCACCCCGACTACAAGGTGACGTTTTATCGGTCCTACCGATAAATATACTTTTAATGTGGGGTATGCCGCCGTGTCTCCATGGATACAGGAGATGGCCACCTGACCTCGTGGCCGCCACGACACACCGCCCAGGAGAGCTGTCCTAATCAAGGTTTGCTCACACCCTGTGTCCACTAATGCGTGGGTTTTCACATTCCCTAACACAACATTAATCAAACAAGGCCCCTCCCGACCATATTCCCCACGCTTACCAGTTTCAGGTGCCCAATTGCACGCGGCCACGTCACACTCCATGGCAGCGGGGCATGACCTGGCCAGATGTCCCGGCTGGTGGCACCTAAAACAGATAGGAGGGACAGAGGGGGCATAGGTCAGAAATCTGTCCCGCTGCTGGTATGGCAACGGGGCAGGGGCAGCACCTCTACCCCAGCTGGGGGCCAACCTTGGTCTCCATGGGGGGGAGGCAAGGGGGCCCAATGGGGTCGGTGCTCTGGGAGGTCTGGGTCCCTGGAACGTGGGGGGTGGTGGTGGTGGTGTTGGAGGAGAGGGAGGGAGAGGTCGGCTGCTCCGAAGGGCAGGGGCCGACAGGATCCCGATCCGGGCAGAGGTCAGGGAGTCCTCGAAGTCTTCGGCCAGTTTGACCGCCTCCTCCAGGGTGTCGGGGTTGTGGCGCCGTATCCACGCCTGGGTTTCGGCGCCGACCACATGGCAGAATTGCTCTACCACAATGGCTTCCCCATCTGCTGGGCGGTCTTCTTCCCGGGGGTCAGCCAATGCACCATGTGGTCGCACAACCGCTCTGCAACCACCCTGGGGCGTGTCTCCGGGGCTCTCCGGTACTCCCTAAATCGCGCCCGGTGGGTCTCCGTGGTGATGTTCAGCCGGCGGAGGATAGCCTGCTTGACCAGGTCATAATCGGTGGCGTGATGGTCGCTCATGGCTTGGTAGGCTGCCTGAGCCTCCCCAATCAGGCAGGGTCCCAATTGGCTGGCCCAGAACTCCCGCGGCCAAGCCGCCGCGGTAGCCAGCCGCTCGAACGCCACCAAATACGCCTCCGGGTCATCCTCCGCCGACATCTTCATTGCCCGTGCCTTCGGGGGCGACATCAGCGGTGTTGTGGTAGGGGTCGTCGCTGCAGCAACGGCCAACCCTACCCGTTCAATGAGCGCCGTGTAGCGCTCCTCCCTCCTTCTCTCCTCTGCGTCGCGCCTGCTCTCCAGCGCCTGCAGCAGCTCCGCCAGTGCGTTGCGGTCCATGATCCCGTAGTCTGACACCACGTGTGGCAAAGTGGTTAGTAAGGGGAACAGGTGTAGCGGTGATGCGGTGCAGGAGTGACAGGCAGACAACGGTAATCCAGTGACAAATGTTTTTATTTATTTTAAATCCTGGTCTAGCGACCGTAAATAATAAGCCCCGGCAATACACAACGATGTGTAGAGCGCGGGGATGAAACGACAGGTTACAGTCCTGAATAACAAAACAAAAACACGTTCACCCGTCCCGGGTGCGTGCAGTCGTGCTGGTGGTGAATGAATACACTTTTTATTCGGTGACAGTTGTGAGGTGGTGATCCGGTTTGTGCTGGCCCACGGCGACAGCTCCGGATGTGCTTTAGCTGTCTGGTGGTTTCAAAACACAGACAGTTATTGTACAGCAATAAACAAACAAAAACACACACACACTCAACTCTTTACAGAGTAATACAGCACTTCACAATACCGTCCTTCTCGGTCCTTGGCTTAACCCAAACGAAGGAAAAGAACAGCGTTACCCTGGCCCCTATATGTAATCCCGCATGATATCTAGGTAAACGGTTGCAGCTGCCTTATTACTTGCAGCTGCCCCTTGTTTACCTGTCAAATCAATACGGTCTTACAACAGAGTCTCGCTTCCTTCCAGGCTGACCCACTTTCCGGTCCCGGAAACGAACTGTCAGGCCAGCCCTTCCAGATACTTCTCCTCCCGTTCTTTAGCGCCCTCACAGGTCGGGAGGAAGATTTATCACCAGAACTCATTGTATTTCTGTCACACCATTTTAGAATATCTTTGTAGAATAAGCAATAATTCATCTCTTTTCACAGCTTCTTTGCTTTATTCTATGGCATACCAAAGGCATGCAAGTATACATGATAAAATAGCTTTCAATTTCATCACTTTTCAGGAGGAATGAAGCATTATTTCAATGAGCTGTAAGGGTACCAACAAATTTGAGCACGTCTGTACATTATAAAGAAGTTTCACTAGAATAGATAAGCACACTTAAGATAAACTGGCTACTTATTAGGTCAACTAAAAACAAGTATGTTAGTGACATACATCCCATGCCACAGCTGTAAATACAGTATGCATATAAAGCTTTCAGTAACACAGAAATATTAACATAATTAACCTATGTAAGTGTGATATGTGTATTGGTGGACAGACAGAGACAGACAGAGAAAGGCTTCTACCTACATTCCCAAATACAGATTTGTTAGTATAAGTACATAACAATTTATTGTGGAATACATGCCTAGTAGGTGTAGACAGACGGACTGTGACCTCTTTATATCCCTAGATTCAGATACTCTCAATAACTTGTGTGCCCTAAGCAAACGTCATAAGAAAACAAGTGTTTCAATAGATATATGTAATACTCTAAAGTATGACTTTTGGGCATCTTCACTGTAATTAAGACATTTCTTTATTAATCAATCATCTTTAGGTTGACCAGACTCTGATAAAAATAAATAAGCTGGTGTGTTTTGAAACCTGAAACAACAGATCGTATTAAATTACCACTGGTAATAATACTCATTCATGTGTGAGACTTGAAAGAAATCAGGCACTGATCAGCTGAAAATTGTTAACTGTTGCTTGGGAGCAATTCTGGAGCCCCTCTAACTGCATTAGCAAAACATGGCACAGAGCAAACAGCCTGTACAGAACATATGGCAAGCCAAATTATCACTTACAGATATCTGAAATTGCATTTTAAGATATCTTGAAATATTTAGAGATACCTGTAAATCATTTGCAGATATCTGTAAATAAACCCTTTTGAAGATATCTTAATTGCATTTTGCGATATTTAAAAATGTAATAAAGAAGTTGATTTACATATTATATATATATATAGTAAGTATTCACCCCCCCTTGGACGTTTCCATAGTTTGTTGTGTTACAACCTGAAATCTTGATGCATTTAAATGGGATTTTTTTTTCTTTGATTTACACAACCTACTCAACATTTTCAATGTGTGAAAAAAATGGGGGGATGAAAAACAAAACAATTAAAAATAAAAACCTGAAAAGTCTTCATTAGATAAGTATTCACCCCCTTTGCTATGACACTCCAAAATAAGCTCAGGTGCAACCAATTGCCTTCAGAATTCACACAATAAGTTAAATGGAGTCCATCTGTGTGCAATAAAAGTGGTTCACACGATTTCAGATTAAATACACCTGTCTCTGTAAGGTCCCACAGTTGGATAGTGCATTCAAAGCAAAGATACTACCATGAAGACCAAGGAGCTTTCAAAACAACTCCAGGATAAAGTTGTGGAAAGGCACTGATCAGGGGTGGGGTATAACAAGATTTCAAAGGCAATGAATATCCCTTGGAGCACAGTCAAGTCGATCATTAAGAAGTGGAAGGTATACGGTACCACCCAGAATCTCCTTAAAGCAGGCTGTCCTCCTAAACTGAGCAGCCGGGTAAGAAAGGCATTGGTCAGAGACGCCAGCAAGAGGCCAATGACAACTCTGAAAGACCTACAGCGTTCAATGGCTGAGATGGAAGAAACTGTCCATGTGTCAACAATAACTCAGGTACTCCACAAATTTGGCCTGTATGGAAGAGTGGCAAGAAGGAAGCCATTTCTGAAAAAAGCCCATGTAAAATCCCACTTGGAATTTGCAAAAATGCATGTGGGAGACTGAAAAGATGTGGCAAAAGATTCTGTGGTCTGATGAAACAAAAATGGAACTGTTTGGCCTAAATGCAAAGCGTTATGTCTGGCGCAAACCCAACACAGCACATCACCCAGGTAACACCATCCCTACTGTGAAGCATGGTGGTGGCAGTATCATGCTATGGGTATGCTTTTAATCGACAGGTACTGGGAAGCTTGTCAGGGTAGAGGGAGAAATGGATGGAGCTAAATACAGGCAAATCCTTGAGGAAAACCTGCTTCAGTCTGCAAAAGACCTAAGACTGGGACGGAGATTCACCTTTCAGCAGGACAATGACCCCAAGCACACAGCCAAAGCAACACTGGAGTGGCTTAAAAACAAGAAAGTGAATGTCCTAGAGTGGCCCAGTCAAAGCTTGACTTGAATCTGATTGAGAATCTGTGACAAGACTTGAAGATTGCTGTCCACCAACGATCCCCATCCAACTTGACAGAGTTTGAACAAGATTTCAGGCTGTAACATAATGAACTATGAAAACGTCCAAGGGTGGTGAATACTTACTATAGGAACTGTATATATATATATATATATATATATATATATATATATATATATATATATATATATATATATTGTGACAGAGGGGTTTGGGGAATGTATGGTAAAGTATGTAACAACGCATACATAAGCAACAGAATGAAAACAATCCTGTTTCCACAATAAATCGCTGTATGTATACTGGGTACTGTGTGTAGTGCGGTAAAATGGCTGCCGACTAAAAGACTACGTTTCCCAGAAGGCCATAGTCAAATTGGGCAGAGGTAATTGTGTAACAGGACGCAGCTGTATCTTGTTAGGGCGGGGTCCTGGCTGTATAAAGCCAGCCTCGAATCCAGTGAAAGAGAGAGACTACCAGGGAGGAGGTTGTAGAGTGTGATACGGTGTTTCTGAGAAGATTTACGTAAGTACGCAAGAACAACTGTTACTGGGTGGAACAGTTACGCTGTTGGTAACATTTACCAAGTGTTTTCTGTACAGGCAAACAGCCTAGCTGTCCTGTCCTAGATAGGGACTGGTGGTTAGTTAGCACTCCTTGTTGGAGTAGGTTTTTGTTTGTTTATTTTTATTTTGGCACGGTACATAATAAACGTACGCTACGGCGTTTTACTGCATCTCCTGTGTTTTGCGTATTTCCTACTGGGGGTTGCCTTGGCCTTCGGTCACTCTACCACAATATAGATAGATAGATAGATAGATAGATAGATAGATAGATAGATAGATTATGTTTTGCTAGCATGGTAGGCCAAACTGTAATTTATTTAGAGATATCTTGAAATAACTTGCTGTTCATTTAAATAGAGCATTTTCACAGGCAGTTATTTCGAGATATGACAGTAAATGACAGTTTGGCGTACCATGCTAGCAAAACATTATTTAAAGATACACGACTGTGGTCGGAGCCCCTCGGAGGGGAGCTGCCGGCCATGAAGATGGGGGGGAGGTCAGGAGACCAGCTCCCCCCGCAGCAATTTCGCTGCAGGAGAACGGGTGGCCGGAGCCCCACGGAGGGGAGCTGCCGGCCATGAAGAAGGAAGGGAGGTCTGGAGACCACCCCCAAAATTTCCTTGGCCTGAGGGGCTGGCCTGTGTGCGGTCCACTAGGAGGCTACGGCTGTTTGGGTGGGAGGAGGACATCCCACCGTGGCCGCCACCTTTGGCCCGCTGCTGCCCTGTTCCTGGGCCGGGACTGCTAGCCGGGACTTTGGGGACTAAGGGGGGAGGTGGCCGAAAAGGCCATGTGTGCTGCGCACAAGGGGGAGCATGTGTGGCGGAGCTTCCCGCCCCTATATATATATTTATTATTATTTGTATTTTTGTTTGCGGCGCAGATCAAAGCGCTGCGTATTTATTGTTGTTTTTATAATTTAAAAACCTCGTGAGGATGCGTGGCTGATCAGCTACTGATTATTTAACTAGCTGACAGTCACGCATCCTTACTAAACTCGTGCAGACTATTGCCGAGGGGTAATAAGATAATTAACAGCTAGTTAACCCCTCGACCAGAATATAAAAACCTGCAGCTGTCCGTGCTCGGAGGACAGTGTCAGAGGCGAGACAGGTTTTGAGCGAGAGAGAAAGACAACTGCTAAACCTTATTTGTTTATTTATATTTGTTTATTTGTTTGGCCAACGTGCCCTTTTGTTTTGTAGTGTTTCATGTTGTTTAAATCTTTTGTTATTGTTTATTATTAAATAAAAGAAGCTGAACGCTGTAGTGTTTCAGCCCTCACCCGTACTTCCTGAGTCTGTGTTTCTGGTCTGTGACGTCACCACACCTCACCAGTGCAAGCCATCCTTCACAACCACCCACTCGATATATCGCGGGTGTCAGGGTCCAATACAAATCTGCTATATATTTTCGGATAAAAAGCAGCACACCGTTTTAATTCATACTGTGGAGGGTAACTGCTTCTCATCAACGTAAGTCTCCAACTAATTTCACGAGTCTTCCTCTCCTTTCTCAAATGCCTAAACCGCTGCATTGAAATAATCCATTCACAAAAGAGGCTTGTTGCTAGGGAGCTGACGTCACTGCCCTGTGACTTTTGCTAGTGCACTGCTTAAAAAAACACTTCAGCAAGTAGATATTTAATTTGCTTTGTTATTGTGCAAAGCGTGTGTATATGATAACAGTATGATATTAATGCTTTGTTTTTAATTATTCTGTATATTTTAGTTTGTGATGTGCAGTACAAAATAAAACGAACAGTAATTCTAAGTGAAATTGTTTATGTATAGTGCAGCTAAGGCATGCACAGTTAGACTGTACAAATGGGGAACCAACTCCAGGACTGTGACATATCCAAATCCGCAGTATAGCGAGGGGCGATATAACAGGGGGTGGGTGTCTGTATCTGTAAATCAATTTGATATAGCTTTATTTAATTTTTAGATATCTCAAAATGAAATTAAGATATCATCAAAATGATTATGTACAGATATCTCATATTAATTTAAAGATATTTGCTAATGACTTACAGGTATCTAAATATTTCAAGATATCTTAAAATGCAATTTGAGATATCTAAATGATAATTTGGCTTGTCATATTATTTCAAGATATCTTAAAATGGTTTAGAGATACATGTGTCTCTAAATGAACAGGAAGTTGTTTAGAGAATATTAAAAATGAACAGGAAGTTATTTTGATATATCTTAAATGATTTAGAGATATGTTTAAATGAACAGGAAGTTATAGAGATATCTGAAAATGATTTAAAGATATCTGAAAATGAATTTTAGATCTCTAATTTAAAGCTCCATTTAAAGATATCTGGAAATCATTTTGAGATATCTCTAAATGTATTTTAGATATCTTAAAATGATTTAGAGATATCTTAAAATACTTAGAGATATCTATACATTAATTTGAGATATCTCTAAATTATAAATTGGCTTGCCATACAGAACACTACATGTCAACATTAGATAAACTATATAAATAAACTTTGATTTGAACATTATGGGCATTTGCTAACCCTGGGGAGAGGTATGGCCAGAAACCTTTATAACCTAGACTCCAAATATGCTTGTCATTGAAAACTGATGAAAATGAAAATTGTGAAAATGAAGATAAAAATATAAGGCACTTTACTCATGCATTACGTCATTCTTCTTTTTTTTCCTTTTTAAAACATTAAGTGACAGCTGTTTAACAGCAGTAGATATGATGGACACATGTACAATAATCCGTCGTGTATCCGCCCTAACCATTTATCCACCATGATCAACCTCTTCAGCAACGTTAGTTTATTATTGAATAAAGATTAGTTCAGAGATTGTAGATCCTACCAAAGTTTTTCATACATGTGTTGTATGTGCTCCGTGCACTGCCATTGCTGGTAGTGTCATGTGAGCTGTTCAGTGTGTTCACTTGATATGTAAATAACTCCAGTTTGCCTACGGGGCGTATCAACTGCAACCTCTGTCTCGATCTCCTGCCTGTCACTCAGCAGTGAATGCACACACCCACATGGCAGACAACAAAGGACAGGGGAGCTCCCTAATAAAAGCTGAATCTCAAAAACAGCTGTTTATAATGGCATTTAAAACACGATTCATTCATCCGACTTTTTACATATCCACCCTTACTCTGGTCCCACCTCAGTCGGATATGCGACGGATTACTGTGTGCAATACATGTCTGGAATGATGATAGAAACAACGACCAGGAATCTTGGCAAAAGCAAAACACACAGATCCATCTGGCACTTAAGTGCATAGCCTGCGTTCTTCATGAGTGAATAATGACTCACTGCAACGAATGAGTTGCCACACCAAACTAAACAAAGCAGATTCCTCATTTAGTTTTAATTAGACATTTGGATATTGGATTCAGAGGATGTCAGAAATGATTTCAAAGTAGTATACTGTAGTGTTAGTGGACAAAGGGATTTCTGGATGATGTATAGTGTCAGCTATTTTCCATGGGCTCTACTATCCACTTTGCTTTGTTATCCCCTGCAGAGGATATATATATATATATATATATATATATATATATATATATATATATATATATATAATATAACCTCTTGTCCAATTGTGATGCAACTTGCAAAGTCATTCTCATATCCTGAAGATTCAGGGTACGATTGTATCATGGTGGTCACGACTTTCACGGACCCCGTGAATTTTGCCATTTATTTTCTCTTACCATGAAAATAGGAAGTGAGCAGTCTTTTGAATTGGTGGCAGTGCAAAATTAAAGTGGTTAGCAAACAACAAATAAAGGTGAATACTTACACAGAACTACAACAAAAGTGGCAGAATTAAATTGTAAGCAACGAGAAGAGCAATATCCCAAACAATTTCATGAAAGCAGAGGGAGCAGCTTTGAGGAGAAACAAACTTTTCAAATTAACCAAAGACTTTTGGGCAGAAAATATATCCTTGATAATGCAAAACCTAAAGGGAGGACTGTTTACAGTTTTGGAGAAGCATGAAATCTCGATTTGCAGCCCTTGCATTAGTTTCCCTGCAGTGTTTAACAGTACCTGTCAACAGTGTAGATGCAGAAAGATCCTTCTAATCTTTTAACAATGTGCTCAAAAATATATATATATATATATATATATATATATATATATATATATATATATATATATATATATACAGTATATATGGTACATGTTTATTTTTGACTAGGAGCATTTGTTAAAAGAAAAAACATTAAATACATGTTAAATACATTAAATAGATGTTTATTTAGCAGACATATTAAAATATTACAATGCATTATTTGTGAAATTGTCTATGTTGAGCTGTGACTGTGTCGTGTTTTTTATAAAATTTTACCCATGACAAAAAAACATATCCTTAATCATGATCCCAGGGTAATATGGAGTAGGGATGGGCACATGTAATTGTTTATTCAAATAATCGATTAGAAAAATGTTAATCGTTTAGAAAATTACAAATCGTATAATCTATCTTGTATTGCAACAAAAATAAATGGACTGAACAGACCCATTAACCATGCAAACTTTTCAGAAAGTCCAGTCTGATTTGAAATAATTAATTAAAAATAGTTTTTTGGGGTAGACATTTTCAAAGTAGATACTAAAACAGTGAAATGTTCACTTTGAGCGGCTCCCGAGTGGCGCATCCAGTAAAGGTGCTCCACGTGGAGTGCAAGATGCACTCTATAGTCTGGACGTCGCGAGTTCGAGTCCAGGCTATTCCACAGCCGACCGTGGACGGGAGCTCCCAAGGGGCGGCGCACAATTGGCCGAGCGTCGCCCAGGGGGAGGGAGGGTTAGGTCGGCCAGGGTGTCCTCGGCTCACCGCATACCAGCGACCCCTGTGGTCTGACCGGGTGCCTGCGAGCTTGCCTGTAAGCTGCCTGAGAGCTGCGTTGTCCTCCGATGCTGTAGCTCTTGGGTGGCTGCATGGTGAGTCTGCAGTGTGAAAAAAAGTGGTCGGCTGATGGCACACGCTTCAGAGGACAGTGTGTGTTCGTCTTCGCCCTCCCGAGTCAGCGCAGAGGTGGTAGCGGTGAGCTGAGCTTAAAAGATAATTGGCCATTCTAAATTGGGAGAAAATAATAAAAATAATTGGCAACGACTAAATTTATATATATATATATATATATATATATATATAAAAAATCACTTTGTAATAAATGACTGAGCTATCAATCTTTATTTTTTATACAGCACCTTTCATGATGAATCATCTCAAAGCACTGTACAAGTGAAAAAAAGTAATATACATACATTCAATATAAAACGAGAAATGTTCATAAAACAAGAAAATAATACAGTCAATACAATATGAATGGCAGCAAGATTAAAAGCAAGACTATAAAAGTAAGTTTTTAGTCATACTTTAAAAGTAGCAACCATTGAAGCTTCCCTAACATATAATGATATTTCATTCCATAGTCCATAGGCTACGTAACTAAAGGCTCTGCTTCCCAAGCTGTTTCTGTGTACCTCTGGGACACAAAGCAAGCCTAGATCCTGTGATCTAAGGGATCGACATGGAATATATGGATTCAGTAATTCCTGAAGATAATTTGGCGCTAAGCCTTTTAATGCCTTGTAGGTCAATAACAAGATCTTGAAATCAGTTCTGAACCTAACAGTAAGCCAGTGCAAGGAGGCTAGTACAGGAATGATGTGCTTGCTCTTCCTTGTTCTAGTTAGAATTCTGAACCAGTTGCAGACGAGACACAACACATTTGGGAATGCCAGAGAAAAGAGTATTGCAGTAGTCGATCCTTGATGAAATAAAGGCATGTATCAGAACAGCCACCACCTGCCTGTAAACATGTTTTATAGTTGTCCAATGAAGACATAATTTATTAATTCATTATATTCTGTACGTTATTATGTTTTGCCTTGTAATTGCTGCTTGGAAGTTATGCATAAGTTGGGCTTCATGCATACTGAAGCACTGCTAAATAGGACCACAATTGTAATTTTTTTATGTGTAACATCAATCTTTGTATTATGTAAGCATTATTTTCAGCCAGTGGCACGTTGATGTAAAGTATAATACTGTAGTCGTTTAGTAAATTTAGTAGAAAATATACAGAAATGCCCATCCCTAATATGGAGGCTGTCTGTCTGCATGTCCATTGGCTAAGGACCCTTTTTAGCTCAAGTTTTGAGTATTGAGAGTTGAAGTGTATAAAAAAAAAGCATTATCAATAGCATTACTAACCTGTGCCCCTTAGTTAAGTTTTAAAATGCACTCCATGGTTTTGATGGGAATGACCACTGGTTCTGCACTCAGTTTTATCCATGACACATGGATATGCGGCTCATGAATGTGTCCACTCAGGAAAGTGAAAGTCAGTTTAAGTTCTTAAAAAACAAAACCAAACAAGCATTATTAAAATACTTGAACATTTTTTTTTTCATTTCTTACAGATGCTTCTGAAATTCAGCAAAATAAAACACCCACGCAATTTAGAAAAATAACATGCTATGTTCTAAAACTACAAGAAATGCTGCACATGCATACAAGTAGGTTCAATAAAATCTTGAAAACAAGCAGTACATCACATTGCATTGTATAAAATTGTGGCAATAGCCACACACAGTGTTGCAGGAAATGCATCACCTGCTATTCATAATTCTGAATAGCAGAGCCTGGCCAGGCAATGTCTTTTCTTTTTTATTATTAGCTCTGTTTTTTCGTTCGCCTTATAGTTTTATTCCTGTCTCTTATTTTTAGAGCTTTTCAGGACATCTGTATGTTTCCATTGAATTGGTTTGTTTTACCTGTGTTTTTTTCATTACCCTTTTACTGGGGGGTATTACGGTAATGGTTTGTGCTTGCTCCTTTTTTCCCTCCACTAGTCACCTGATGGGGGAAGGCCTTGAGTTCCTGTTTCCTGTTTTAGGGGTGGGGAGTAGAAGGAAGGAGGAGAAGGGTTTGGTTGTGGCTCACCTTTGTTGGTTAGGATCTTTGGTTGTATTACTATACTTTTTTGTTTTTTCATTATTTTGCAAAATATAGTTTTTGTTTTTCCTTTTTCAACTGTCCTAACAGCGCAGGCTGCATTTTCTTTACCACCAGGTTTTTTCCTGCATTCCTTTTTTGTTTGGGGTTCTGTTTGTTTTTGCCAGTTTTGTTGTTCAAAGGATTTACATCAACTGCATTGCAGATTCACAGAACCAGCACCGGATCAAGAGCAGCCAGGGTGAGATCTTCTTCAATTATTTCTCTACTGGATTACACTTTTTTTTCTGAATGGCCATTCATGTGTTTTATTTTTGGGATGTTTGCATAGGATTTTTCTGGGACATTGTTTTTTTTTGGTGATTTTTATATTGCCTTTATTGTTTTTTTGTTCGGGACTGTTATTGGGATTTCTTTATTTTTTACTACTAGTGACATTCATTGCCTTCCAGTAGTTTTCTATAGGATGTTGAATAGACAATTTGTGTCCATTTTCCTTTGTAGTAATAAATGTATTTTTGGTAGCCTTTGTGTGGCCCCCTTTTCATAATCCTTTTCGCTGTAGCAATTGACTGCTGTTATTAGTCAACTTTGTTATAGAATTGGTGGCCCGTACAGGGACTCAAACAGAGGTTTATCTAAGAGTTTGTTGAAGGATAGGTCACTTTTGTCTTATTCATATTCACTGGTGTTAATGGGCATAGGTTTTAAACATGTCTCTTACCCTGTCTACTCCTGCTAGAGAGCTAGGGCCTGGTGGTGAACTATTTGATATATCACCTATTGAACATGTGACTAGGCGAAAACCCAGAGAAGCAGTGGGGGAATTAACTATTTTATTGAGTGAACTTTATGTTAGCGAGCCAGAGGAGCCTGAAGGCATTGACATTGAAGAGCCAGTTTTGGCTGTTGATCGGCAAGTGTCTGAGGAATGGGCTAACACTGTGGAGGAGATAACGGAGCAGATTAGGAGCTTGGGGGAAGAGTTTAGAATGGCACAAGATAGCAGCATTAATAGAGAGGAGTCACTGCGGCAGTATATTGATACTCGGCTTCAGAGAATTGAAAAGTATGTAGATAGCGTTGTCCTTCAGCTGGACAAGGCAGTGGTTGACTTCCTTCATAGGTGAGACAAACAGTGGGCCAATACACTGGAGAAACTGGAGAAGAAAATAAACACCTCCAAAGTTACTCTAACAACACCTCGTTCTCAACGGTACAGCTCTGAGCCCTCTAGATTGGTGCTGGAAAATTTGGATGTCCCTCAAAAATCAAGAGTTCACTCTAAGTCCAAACTCCCTATAAAAATTAACTTCCCAGGGTTTGTGGGGGAGAAGGAAGACATGGATGCTGTGGGATACATAGATCTCTGTGAGGAGTTTTTAGCATTGCAACCACTGGCTGATAATGAAATAATGGCCACATTATCATCAGTTTTAAAGGGTTCTGCTAAGAGCTGGTGGATGGCAGAGCGGCAAGGAATTTGTACTTGGCTGGATTTTAAAAGTGCTTTCTTAAAGGCTTTTCTCCCAGTGGATTTCCTAACCACGGTGGAAGATAAATTACGGGACCGAGTGCAAGCACCAGGGGAGAGCATAAGAGATTTTGCCTATGACTACCGCGTCCTGTGTCTCAGGTGGAAGCCTGACATTTCTGAAACAGAGGTTATACGAAGAATACTGAATAGCTGCTACCCAAAGCTAGCGAGCTGTCTGCGGGGAACAGTGATTTCGGTGTCAGAACTGGTTCGGGTCGGCACCATGATAGAGAGAGACTGGAACATGCAAAAGGATTACTGGGCCAAGGTAAACAGCAAGTCTTCCACTGATCGTGCAGAAAAGAAAGGAAGTAAGGGGGCTTCAAGGAAACCAGCAGAGGTGAATGTGGTGCAAAATGTCCGCCAGTTTATAACCACCTCACCTAGCCAATCCGGACTTACATTGTTGGTTGTGAAGATTGGAGTGAGAGATGTGCACATCCCTGCGTTGCTGGACACTGGCTGCACTTTTATTCTGATTAGAAACAAGCTCTGGAAAGAGATTCAAAGGCCCAGTGACTCTGTGATGCGGTGTAGCGAGCAAGCGTTTGTGTTGGCTGATGGACAGACTCACTCATCTCTAGGGAAGACCTGGCTCACATATGACTTTCACGGTGAGATTTGGGTCATAGACACCTATATCATGGCTGACGAACACCTGGCTTTCCCTTTGATACTGGGCCTTGACTTTTTAGGTAAAACAAATACCCAAATTGATATGAGAAGAAAACAACATGAAGTAAAAGGACCAAAGGGGTATAGCTTTTATCCATTTTTACCTAAAGTAGAGTGGGGGGCAGTCTGGAATATTGAAAAAAAGGCTGAATCACCATCTGTTATGCTCTACATGGCTGTCCAGAAGAAGACGGTGGCTACTGCTGGTTTTACCCCACTGATGGATGAGGAGGCTGTTGCGGATCCCAGTGTCATAGGTCTACGTCAGGATCTTCAGCAACTCATGGAGGAGTGGCCCTCGGTGTGCACCTCACAACTGGGTAAGACTACAGTGTGTACCCACAACATTTACACAACAGACGAGATGCCAGTGAGATGTAGGGCTTATCGAGCATCACCTCAAAAGAAGGCTCTGATTCAAGAACATCTTAGACAGATAGAGGAGGACCGGGTTATTGAACCATCTTCCTCGGATTGGTCAGCCCCGGTAGTCCTCATTAAGAAGCGTGATGGATCCTATCGTTTCTGCGTGGACTACCGACAGCTAAACAAGAAAACCCAGTTTGACGCCTATCCCATGCCTCACATCCATGAAATTCTGGAGTCCCTCAATGGAGCTGTGGTATTTAGCTCATTAGACCTGCGCTCTGGATACTGGCAGGTTGCGATGGATGCAGATAGCAAAAGGAAGACTGCTTTTACCACTCCCTTTGGTCTGTTCCAATTCAAAGTGATGCCATTTGGGCTCAAGAATGCGGCTGCAACATTTCAGCGGTTGATGGAGCAGGTGCTGGGAGGGTTGAGAGGATGTTGCTGTTTTGTGTATATTGATGACATCATCATTTATTCACCCACGGAAGCCCGGCATCTGGAGGACCTCAAACTGGTCTTTCAGAAATTACATCAAGCCCGCCTCACCTTGAATTTATCCAAGTGCAAGTTTTTTAAAACCACCTTGAAGTTTCTGGGGCATGTGGTGACCAAGGATAGAGTGGCTGTTGACTCAGAGAAGTCAAGAGCTATCCAGGAATACCCAACTCCCACCAACCTTAAGGAGGTTCAGTGCTCCTTGGAGTGGTTGGATGGTATCATAAGTTTATTCCTCGGTTTGCGGATATCGCAGCACCCCTCAACCACCTGAAAAAAAAGAGGTAAAATGGGAGTGGACAACTGAGTGCCAAAACAGCCTGGAACAACTTAAGAAAGCTCTACAAGCTCCGCCTGTGCTGGCACACCCTGATCTTTCCAGAACCTTCACGGTTTACACGGATGCCAGTGAAGTCGGGCTGGGAGCTGTTCTTGCACAGATGGGTGAGGAGGGGGAACACGTAATAGCATATGCTTCCAGAGTTCTCAACAAGGCCGAAAGAAATTATTCCACATCGGAGAAGGAATGTCTGGCAGTAGTGTGGGCAGTGGAGAAATGGCGGCATTTTCTGGAAGGCGTCCCGTTTGACGTGGTCACTGATCATGCTGCATTAGCATGGGCTTTCAATACCCCTAAGACATCCTCTCGTTTAACTCGCTGGACATTGAGGCTTCAGCAATTCACCTTCACCGTTTTGTACAGAAAGGGTAGCCTTAATGTGGTCCCTGATGCACTGTCCCGGGCTCCAATCTCGACAGATGTGGAGGCATCGGTATGTGTGAGCCAAGGGAGGAGTTACAGCTCAGACCTGCCGGCTTCCCTTGATGAAGTGGCTGAAGCCCAATCCAGAAACCCCATGATCTCCCGTGTACTTGAAGATCTGAAGACGTCGACTCCGGTGGCAACTAACAGAATTACTTTTATGTTACAGCAGGGTTTAGTCTATCGTAGGGTTCCCATACCAGACTAAGGTTTTAGATTTCAGTTGGTTGTGCCAACGACACTTACCTCTTCTTTTCTCTATTACTACCACAACAATCCTCTGGGGGGACACCTAGGTCAGTATAAAACTCTACTGAGGATATTGGAAGTTGCTTGGTGGCCATCCATCCGCAAAGACACTTGGAGGCACATAAAGGAGTGTGGCATATGTCAGAGATATAAGCCCACAAACAGAAAACCTGCTGGATTGTTGCAACCCACTACTGTCCAGGAGCCAGGAGAGAAGCTGGGGGTTGACTTAATGGGCCCTTTTCCCCGAAGCAAGAAAGGACACGTCTACCTTTTATTGGTAATAGACTACTTTTGTAAATGGGTGGAAATGTTCCCATTAAGAAACAGCAAGACGCCAAGTATCGCTAGAATACTTACCCAGGAGATTTTCACTCGATGGGGTACCCCCCAATACCTTGTGTCTGACAGAGGTCCCCAGTTCACCAGCCAGCTGATTGAGGAGATCTGCAAGTCCTGGGGGGTCATCCGTAAATTAACCACTGCTTACCACCCACAGGCAAATCTCACCGAGAGAGCGAATCGTACTATCAAAACCATGATTGCCTCCTTTGTGGGAGAGAATCATAAGCAGTGGGATGAATGGCTACCTGAGTTCCGCTTTGCCATAAATTCAGCCAGGCAGGAAACCACTGGTTTGTCTCCAGCTGAAGTGGCCGTAGGGCGTACCCTTAAGGGCCCTCTGGATCGATTAATTGCAGTGGCTCCCTCTCTTGGTTCTCAGCAGTATTCCCTGTTAGAACAGCAGCACACCCTACTCGGGGAAGTTCGACATAGGGTTAGCCTTGCCCAAAAACGCCAGGCTAAAAACTATAATCTCCGTAGGAGAGATGTTCAGCTGGAAGAAGGGACATTGGTTTGGGTTCGAACACACCCATTGTCTGATGCCCTTGCCAACTTCTCTGCCAAGCTAGCACCAAAATGGTCAGGTCCTGCCAAAATTATTAAAAAGCTGGGTCCTGTCAATTACCAGGTACAGTGGACAGACCAGAAACAGAGGGTTGACACAGTGCATGTGGTCAATCTGAAGCCATATTTTGGAGCTAAACCCCTGGTACCTCCGGTTGGGGGGGGGGGGGTGGTGACTATGTGGCAATAGCCACACACAGTGTTGCAGGAAATGCATCACCTGCTATTCATAATTATGAATAGCAGAGCCTGGCCAGGCAATGTCTTTTCTTTTTTATTATTAGCTCTGTTTTTTCGTTCGCCTTATAGTGTTATTCCTGTCTCTTATTTTAGAGCTTTTCAGGACATCTGTATGTTTCCATTGAATTGGTTTGTTTTACCTGTGTTTTTTTCATTACCCTTTTACTGGGGGGTATTACAGTAATGATTTGTGCTTATAGTTTGTCCAATAGTTTTCTATAGGATGTTGAATAGACAATTTGTGTCCATTTTCCTTTGTAGTAATAAATGTATTTTTGGTAGCCTCTGTGTGGCCCCCTTTTCATAGTTCTTTTCGCTGTAGCAATTGACTGCTGTTATTAGTCAACTTTGTTATAAAATCACTATTACTTCTGGAGAAAATTAACTTTCAATCAAGACCAACCCAATACCAAGGAGGCAATGGATTTCAATAACCCAAGTAATTTAAATTCCACAGCAGCCTTATCAGGCAGAATAGTGTTAAAATCCATCAGAATGGTAAAAATAAATGTACCCTGCTGAATTTATTTATAGAACCATAAAAAATGCACTACTTTTAGCATTTAATGAAGTCTCATTTGTATTGTGTTTTTGAGACGGAAACTATAAAAAATAATTCATGTGGAAGAAGTGTAAGTGTTAAACTTTAATAGCAGCTTTCAAACTGTAAGAATCGTATGCCATAAAAAAGCACCACAAAATATCTCCAGCAACCACTATGCCTACATAGCCTTAACTTTCTTTTTTTCTTTTTCCCATCCAAAACTTAATTAAACATATTTTGAAGGAAGCCAAGGAAGGGATTTATAGCATGTGTCTGCTTTTAAACCCACACTGTTTTACTTTAAGTTATGCTCCTAGATGTTCATGCACACATTTTACAGCTTTTTCCCTGTTTATTTTAAATGTATAATACACACAACTAAATCTCACATTCTGCTGTCATTATCTTGCATAGACTGACATTTTATATATTTTCATGCATCTGTAACTTTTCATCCATACGTAAGTGTTGAGCACATGGCTAAATCTGATGTTAATATTGTCAGCAACTGCTAAATTATGTGTTAAGAGCTTTACCTTATAGTAACATTATCCTGAAAAAAAAAATGAACAAGCATTTCTCACTGAACAAAGTTTTTTCAATCTTCTTAAACACAGAGAAGTCAAAAGGTCTTAAACAGCCATAGCCTTAAGAAAAAGAGGTGCAGTTATTTTATTTTATGTTGGTTTTTGTTAATCCTTTGGATCCCAGGAAGCTTGTGTTGATTCCTAGAACAACCTCAGTGTCCATATTTGTTCTACATCAGGATAACACTTTTAAAAAATAATAAATAAATAAAAAACGGTTGATACTTCCACTTCTTAACCTGTAGACTCAATACATACATCACATCGCCTGATGTGTTAGCGTCAGACAGTAACACTGTGGAAGACTACCCACTCCTCTTTAGTTGTAGGTGACGAGGGAAGCTTCGGGCTCAAGTTGTCCAAATGTGTTTGAAAGGTAATTTGTCTGGCACCCAAGCTAACTATGGTATAAACATTTTACTAGTCAGAAAGTAATCCTTAAACCAAGCTGTGAATATATATGTGGGGGCACTACTTAATCTGAGGGCAACGTGTTCTTAGCCCTGCAGAAAAAGACTCCTCTATATTGTTTGTGTGGAAAAATCTAGGCCTTGTTGGATGACTACACACACATTTGTGTCATTCTCCCCTGCAGATGAAGTCACAGCACTGTGCTGCTTAAAGACAGTATGACATACCTGTTCTAAGACATCCAGCTTTAGATCCAGTTTGCTGAGAACCACATCTTCTCCCCACAGTGACAACTGCAGGTCTGGTGGCTTCAGGTTTTTAATGTAGCCTTGGTGCTGGTGATGTAAAGAAAAAAATATGATATTCATAAAGCTGAGTTCAAGTGTTCCCATATTTTTTTATTTTAAACAGTAAGTTTAAACTAAATGTATATCTTAATTTAATTAACGTAACAAAAAGGTTAAATCACACTAAGGACACATATCCTCTTGTCTTACTGATCTAAAAAAAAAAACCTTCACAGCCCTGGGAGTGAGAATTAGCCTGGGGTAAGAATTAGTCTAACACCGGCAGTTTAGTATTTGGATGAGTGTGTCTGACAAAATGAGACAGAATGATTTTCCCGTTGATGGACAAATCTATTTTAGAAAGACTAATGCCTCTAAGTAAAGGCTGTGCGATGAGTGCAGTAATTCAGTTAAGGGTGCGTCAGCTGCCTCGCTTGTGTGGCAGTGTGAGAATAATGCACAGGACTGTGGACTAACTTTCTACAAAACTATGCCGTTCTTAAAATAGTGTTTTGTGAAACAGGTGGAAGACAACTGTCTGGCTGGCACCCTGTTTATTTCTAAGTGGATTGTGAAACTGGCTCCTGGAGTCTGGACGTGCCCTATTGCCTGGAGGTCACGGGTTCGAGTCCAGACTATTTCACTGCCGACCGTGGATGAGAACTCCCAAGAGGCGGCGAACAATTGGCCGAGCGTTGCCCGGGTGGGGGTGGCTTAGGTAGGCCAGGGTGCCCTCGGCTCACTGCGTACCAGCGACCCCTGTAAACTGGCCGGGCGCCTATGGGCTTGCCTGTATGCTGCACAGAGCTGTGTTGTCCTCCGATGCTGTAGCTCTGAGGTGGCCGCACAGCGGGCCTGTAGAGTGAAAAAAAGCAGTCGGCTGACGGCACACGCTTCGGAGGACAGCGTGTGTTCGTCTTTGCCGCTCCCGAGTCAACGCGTGGGTGGTAGCGGTGAGCTGAGCCTAAAAATAATACAATTGGCTATTTCAAATTGGGGGGGAAATGGGTTTAAAAATCAATTGGTGACAACTAAATTTATAAAAAAAAAAAAGATTCATTATCAAACTGAATGCTGTAGGGATTCAAGGAAAAGCATTCACATGGATTAGGGAGTGGTTAACATGTAGAAAATAGAAAGTACTGATTAGAGGTGTGTTAGTGTGTGTCGGGGGATTGGGTTGCAGGAATGGCGCAAAAGATGTGGGTCTGGCTTAAGGGGCGGAGGGAGCGAGGGGATATAAGGGGGGTGTGGAAATGACTGGGAAGGAAAGAGTGGGAGAGAGGGTGGGAAGGATCAAGGTTGTAGAGAAATAGAAAAACATTAATCATCAAGTGTTGGATGTCTTCTTGATGTTGAAAATGGAGGTCATGCGTGTAGGCCCACAACATCAACTAAAGAATATCAATTTACATAAGTTAGATACCAGAAGTCTCATTGGAACTAAAACGAGAAATGAGAAATTTGGGGATCATCTTTGTTCCTGATCTATCATGAGAATCACATTAGGAAAATTAGAGATAAAGTAATACAAATGCATAGATTAGGGAAAGGGTACAAAATAATATCCAAGTGTTTGGATATCCCAGTGAACACAGTTGGATCAATAATCAGGAAGTGGAAGCTGCATCACACCACCCAGGCACTGCCAAGAAAAGGCCGTCCCTCAAAACTAAGCGCTCAGACAAGAAGGAGACTTGTGAGAGAAGCCACAGAGAGGCCAACAATCACTTTGAAGGAGCTACAGAGTTCAGTGCCTGGGAGTGGAGTAATGGTGCACCAGTCAACCATATCAAGAGCTCTGCATAACACTGGCCTGTATGGGAGAGTGGCAAGAAAGAAGCCGTTACTCTAAAAGTACCATCTGAAAGCACGTCTGGAGTTTGCCAGAAAGCCTGAGAGTGACCCAGCTGCGATGTGGGAAAAGGTTTTGTGGTCAGATGAGACCAAGATAGAGCTTTTTGGCCAAAACTCAAAGCGCTATGTGTGGCGCAAACCTAACACTGCCCATACCTCAAGACACACCATCCCTACAGTGAAGTATGGTGGTGGCAGCATCATGCTGTGGGGATGCTTCTCGTCAGCAGGGACTGGGCATCTTGTTAAAATTGAAGGAAGAATGGATGGAGCAAAATACAGGGAAATACTGCAAGAGAACCTGCTTCAGTCCGCTAAAAAACTGAAGCTTGGGAGGAAATTCACCTTTCAGCAGGACAATGATCCCAAGCACAAGGCCAAAGCAACATTGGAGTGGCTCAAGAACAAAAAGGTAAATGTCTTACAGTGGCCCAGTCAAAGTCCTGATCTCAATCCCATTGAGAATCTGTGGCACTATTTGAAAATTGCCGTCCACAAGCGTCGTCCAACCAACCTGAACAACCTGGAGCAAATCTGCCAAGAAGAATGGGCCAAAATCACTCCGACACTGTGTGCAAAGCTGGTACATACTTACCCCAAAAGACTTAAAGCTGTTATTGCAGCGAAAGGTGGCTCTACCAAATATTAATGTGTGGGCATTGAATACTTATGCAAGCAAGATATTTCAGTTTTTTATTTTTCTTAAAAATATTTCCCAACATAAAACCATTGTCTCCTTACAATAATTGATTTTGAGTTTCAGTGTTTTAAAATAAAATATCAAAGAGAACGAAATTTCAATGTACCATTTGTAATTCAGTAATATGAGAGAATTGGTCAGGGGTCTGAATACTTTTGCAAGGCACTGTATGTATATATGTATATATATATATATATGTATGTATATATGTATATATATATATATATATATTTCTGTTATACTGTTTGAATATGTTATTTAAATAGTATGTATTGTGGTATGATTTTTCTACTATGTATGGTACAGTGCTTTGAGATACTAGTGTATAAAAAGCACTATAAAAATGCAAATAAATAAAATAAATACATTTTATTTTCATTTTCGACTCCCAGTTCCCTTCCCTTACCTTTTGCTTTTATTTTCTTGATTATTGTGTTAAAAATAAACAGCTTGAGCCTTCAAATCAATCACAGCCTCAATCTCATCTCTGTCCCAAAGAACCCAAAAACGCTACATTGGTGTCAAATAAAGTTAGCCCCAATCTGGGGAGAAGACCTGGTCGCGGACGACAAGAGCGAGGTACGGGCCGAGATAAACCGCCTTGTGGAGTCACAGCAACAGGACCCCGGCCTGGAGTTGAGGTGAATGTGACCGCCACAGTCAAACAGCGAGGGGGGAAGTCAGTGCGGCAGCACCAAGTCCGGACAGGAGTGACCGAATGGGTGAGTTGGAGCGCTTGGTCCACCGACAGTGTGAGGAGGCCCAGCACCAGATTGAAGAGATCCTGCGGGCAGTGGCTGAGGCCGAGACTACCCAAAGTTACTCTGAGGTGGGGATGCTCCCTACGCGATGCCGGGGATGGTGGTAAAGGTAGCGCAGCCGGCAATAACCACGCAAGGTGCAGCGGTGATGTCGTCATCGTGCATCAAAACAAATCGATTTGATGGGCGGGGCAGCTGGGAGGCTTTCCTGAGAGAGTCTGAAGTGATTGCAATAGTGAACCGGTGGTCAGAGGCCGAGAAGGGGAGCCAATTGGTTGCTGCACTAGATGGGGAGGTGCAGAGCTGCATCCTGACCGACGGGGGAGAGGACCAACTACACCGCGCTGGTAACTGTGGTGGAACAACAATTTGGACAGGCCATGTCCAACTTCACACATGTGACGCGGCTGAAGGAGCGACGGAGGTGACCGGTGAGTCATTGGGGGCACGGGGCAATACCGAAGACATGCCCAGAACCAACAAAGAGAGGGACAAAATAGGGAGGGATGCGTTTATTTGGGCAATAAAAACTCTCCTTTTAGGGGAGCCGAAAACGATAGGGGAGGCCATAAAGGAGGCACGCCACCTAGAACAGATCCTCATGCCATCCCAGACTGCCTTCTCCCATTGACAGTCGGCCCAAGATACACAGCTTACCCCCACAACTAACCGAGACACTGTGATGGTGGGGCTGATTGGCCAGGGTAGCCACATATACGTGCCCTGCACGGTCGGTGCGGTACAGTGCAGAGCCCTGGTCGACACCAGCACCACCATGCTGTCAGACATCGAGGAGGAGTGCATTGTGGGTACAAGAGGGGGTTAACCTGCTACTGCTGCAACCCAAAGGGGGAGAGCTGCCAAGCCAGGGGCATCGCCCCGACAATTCCCAGCCGCCCCAGCTCACCAGTCTGCCCAACATTCGCCCCAGCTCACCAGCTCGCCTGCCTGCTCATTGGCCAACCAGTTTGTCTGCCTGCTCAACAGCTGCCCTGGTTCGCCAGCTCGCTGTCTGCCCATCAGCACAATGGCTGGAACACTCGGAAGACGCGCAACACCCCCAGGGCGACAGGCTAGCTGAGTGGTTTAACCGGCCAAGACCAACAGGACTAGGACCACCACTTACCCATGGCTCTCTCCGCCTACCAGACAGCTATCTAGGAGTCCACGGGTTGTACGTGGCCCTGACTGTGCATTACCTGCAGGACCGACTGGACCCGGTCAACCAATTTGCTCGGGAGTGGCTAACGGGCGCTGGATTGAGGCAGAAATGAGCCTATGATGTGCGGAGCAGGGGGCGAGACTTCCAGCCAGGGGAGCGGGTCTTGGTGCACTGCCCCCGGCGTAAGAAGGGACTGAGCCAGTGGGAGAGGCCCTGTGAGGTTCTTCTCCGGCTCTCCGAGGTGGTATATCAGGTCTAGCTGTGGACTCGGGGGCGGAAGGTGGTCTTCCACTGGGACCGGCTTGCCCCCTATCAGTCGGGGATTGACCAGGGGGGGACCACCTCTACACCACTAGACTCAGGTGCTACCCGGCATCACTGGCAGGGGAGGGGCCCAACGCTGAGGTGGCCCACCAGAACTCTGTGTTAGCGCCAAATCCCCCACAGGGCCTCTTTCATCGGAGTGGAAGACCCCATCAGGTCCCGCAGAGGCTACAGGACAGTTTCCTGAGGGGCAATGTAATGATCCGGGGTGCAGGGTGGGGGGAAGGGATCATGGTAGTGTAAATAGTGTGGTTGTGTGTACGCATGGTGTGTGTCTGCGTGCAGGGGGATTGGGTTGCAGCTGCAATATATGAGACGTGCACATTATTTAACAGAATGGTGAAGCAACTCACCAGAATGGGAAAAACCAAATTGTTCTGATTCTGGGTTTTTTTCAGGAGCTTGAACAATTTCCAACTATGTGTAGCAAGAGAAATACCGGCACATTTAACATTGGTAGTGATGAGGTGCACTCGGTTCTGGAAAGATTTAATAAACCAAACAGTGTCCATCAAGACACTCTCACGATGACAAGTCGCTTTTTTTACAAACAGTACTGTATCCGTTGTGAACAGATCGCTATCGGTGCCAAGATGGTGTTCTTTTAAGCAAAGTTTTTGTTCCTTTAGCCAGAGCATTTACACACAAGTGTGTTCCCTTAGGCGAAGTGTTCTCTTAGGAGGTGTTCCTATACATGGAGTATACTGTACTGCATCCCTATGATAAAAAAAACAACAAACAAACAAGAAGAAACCTGTGGGGACTCCAAATGGAGAATTGCTGGGAACTTCGCTACTATGTCCGTTTGCAAGAAATAGGCTTAGGGAGTCTCCTCATCAGAATAAAAACAGCATGCCACGAATAGATAAAAGGTGATTACCATTATTTAAAATTAAAAATAAATACAATAATAATAATATTTTTGGCAGATCTTTAGTTTGTTTGCTTTTTCTCCTGTATTTTACTTTTGTTTAAATAGCGTTTGGTTGAATACACAGAGCACATTGCATTTGTAACAGCGTTCGGTTCAATACCCAGAGCACATTGCATTTGTAACAGCGTTCGGTTCAATACCCAGAGCACATTGCATTTGTAAAATGCAGTTATTTTTCAGTATAATAAGTAAAATAAATAAACTAAAAAATTAAAAAACCTTTGTTGATACCATCCAAGACAATGCAGTGGTAGAACATTCAATAAAATGTCATGTAAGGCACTTAAGTAGCTAACACACGATCATTAAAAACAAACAAACCAAAATACTGCTCAGTTATCTTAGTGATCTTAGTGATCTTAGTATATCCTCACATTGCACTAAAAATACACATCTCTTATGATAATAACTAACCACTACTCCACACTGGAGCAGCAGTGTGGAGTAGTGGTTAGGACTCTGGACTCTTGACCGGAGAGTCGTGGGATTACCCTTGCTGTACCCTTGAGCAAGGTACTTTACCTAGATTACTCCAGTTAAAAACCCAACTGTATAAATGGGTAATTATATGTAAAAATAATGTGATATCTTGTAACAATTATCGCCCTGGATAAGGGTGTCTGCTAAGAAATAAGTAATAAAAAGTTATATTTTAAAATTAGATCTCCAGCCATACAAGGTTCTAATTAAGGTACATTGATTCGGAAGTGCTGCGATTGATGACTGCACGAATCACTACGAACAAGACAAACTGTAGATCACCCACAGAATCGGATATGTTTACAATTTTAGACAACCCAATTTGTTGCTCATCATTTAAAGTCTCATAAATTTGCTGAATGATATTAAAAAGAACTTTAAGGGCCAAACGCAATACATCGTACCCCGTTCAGATGGCCTTTTCCTTGTTTTTCAGAGTTAAAATCATATGTGCATGCCCGGGCAAGCGCAGTACACGGCGTACCACACCAGCATTGGAACATGTCAGGAGAGATCGGTGAATGCGAGTGCTTTGCAATGTTACTGTTGCGCTGTGAGATAGACCTACCTCGGTGCCAAAACAAACATTTTCAGACACAATCCTTACAAAAGAAGAGAAATGGCACAAGGCACAAAGACCTATTTTCCAATAAATATATATTTGTTTTTTTATGTTTGTGGATCAGATGCACGTCACAAGTCAGCTGTTAGGGTTAGGTTGCCGTGGTTGCCACCTTGCAGGGCTTGAAGCCACAGTGAATAGCTCCATCTTGCACCACATGATCAGGGTCCCTGGCACGAATAATTTGAATGTGTGTTTGTTTTTGTTTTGCACATTTTTCAGTTGTTCAGTTTGTTTTGGTTGCTTTTGGTCCCTTTTGTATATATGGACATAATTCCTTTATTTATTATCCAATTTATTCACATTTTCCCCATGTTCCCTACATGTTAAAGTTTCATTGCCATGCTAAAATAATTTTAAAAACAATAAATAATGTTTTCTTTTTAAAACAATAAATAATGTTTTATTTTTATCTTTTTTGTGTTTTTTCATTATCTGTATTAAACAGGCTGAGTCTCAGTCTATTTAACCTTTTTTAATGGAAGTCCAGTGTGTGCACATTCATTTCATGTATGACATGTACCTGTAACCTTTATATTTAAAAAGTTACAGACACAGATTTAACAAAAGTAAAACAAAACACAAAAAAACTGGCGAACATAGCTTGGACCCATTAAATAGTGTCTCACAGTAATGTTCAATTTTATAATAACTAAGTGCAATCTACTTAAGAAAAAGGACCTTGTTTAAATTTTTTTACTTCTAGTTTAGCTGTAATTATTCAAGCACTTGATCCATAGGCTTGCTCCAGCCACTGCACCACTTGATATGTTTACTAGTTCAGAAAACTGGAATTGGGGGAAATTAATAGTAACCAATGACCTTTTTATCCAAATGGTGGTTTATTATTAAACAGTTACATGATTATATGTGGCTTGTTCACTGTAATCAGTGTCTGCCAGAATTTTTAGAAAGGGTTGGTTGAATTACGTATTTTAACCATGGCATGTGATTTGCCATACTAGTCAAGCATTAATTGATTGTGAGTATAACAATCAGCAAGAATTGCAAGAATTGGGACAGGCATCAGGGTCTACTGTTTATTATCTGTGTTAATGGGGGTAGGAAAGGTGCCTGTCCATTCAGTACGCCACACTTAAATTAGTAAATGGGCAGTAGTGTGGAGTAGTGGTAAGGGCTCTGGATTCTTGACCAGAGGGTCGTGGGTTCAATCCCAGGTGAGGGACACTGCTGTTGTACCCTTGAGCAAGGTACTTTACCTAGATTGCTCCAGTAAAAACTGTATAAATGGGTAATTGTATGTAAAAATAATGTGTAAAAAATAATGTCATTGTATGTAAAAAAATATCTTGTGATATCTTGTAACAATTGTAAGTCACCCTGGAGAAAGGCGTCTGCTAAGAAATAAATAATAATAATAATAATTGCTTTTTAAATTTGCTTTCTTTGATTTCCCCAAAACTCTAGGTCTGCTGTCTGGTGTACTCTAGTTCAATCTATAGTGCAAACTCAAAGGAAAAGTAGTGTTCACTTTTTTATGTGTGAAACTCTTTGGGGAGGGGTGGTAAAAAAGATGGCTTCAATTTGCAGATTATATATCAAACGAAAAGCGGGTTCACGTACATTGATTTTCATTTCAATTGGATTTTTCGCCACACACGTGCTTAGTGTTACTGTATATAGGAACAAAAGAATGCTTGCTTCCTTTACATGAGTACTTGATAGCGGTTTAATGTTGTTCTGGGGGGTCTAAGCACTGTAACTGATTATGTTTGCTTTAAATGTTAGGGGGCATACTCGTATAATACAATGGCATGTTTGTTACAGTGGTTACATTTATGTTTCCAAATTAGATAGTAAATGGCTCTATAACTTTTGGACTTCAAAAAGGTTAAACCACCCCTGAAAAACTATTTATTAATTATGCTTGAATTTACGGGCCTATGTTTCTGTATATGTCAACATGACCTAACTGATAACATGATTTTTTTTTCACAATAACACCACTGCATTTAGTCAATTCTATTACTACTTACTGCTAAATCTTCATTTGAAGATTTAGCTCAAATTACCCCCATATAAGTTTTCCAGAGGCTCTTGGTTAACAAAATGCCAGAAGTCTCCAAAATCTACTTAAACTGGTAGGGCTAGTTTAAGGTATACAGTAGCTGAAATTGTGTGAATCCGGTGTTTGTAGGCCTTTATGTTTAGACAAGCAGCTAAACATACAGCGTTCACGCTTGTTATTTTATTGTTTTGTTGTATAAAAATGCAAGGAATTTGGCACTGGAAACAAATATTAGACTGATGAAAGGGTTTTGTGTCATGTTTTAAATTAATACACCAGGCACTAGTAGAGTAACAATTACAGCAGCTGGCTTAATGGACCTGTGCCAGAACTTATAAATCTCTGCTAGCCAATCAGATATGCCTTGGGGACTGGTAAAGAAAAAAAAACATAAATGAAAATATAGTTGTATAATGACATCATTGTTTTTAGTTTTCATCTGATGTGCTGTACTTCAAGGAACGATATTGCCCCTCATTAGGACGGGTTCATTTTGAATGCTTCTTCTCAAATAATATTTATTTATTTATTTTTATTTATATAGCGCCTTTGACCAAGGCGCTTTACAATTATTAGACTAAGCGGTACAATCAAGAGAAATGGTGAAAGGAAAAAGGTACGTTTATTGGGCAAGGGTGAGGAAATAAAGAGTGGTGCTACTGTGAGAACAGAGGCTAAGGCAGGGTTGGGCAAACAAGCAGGGTCCTGACTGGGGGTTAGGGGCTAGGGCACGCAGTGGGATAGGCTTGGGTGAAAAGATGTGTTTTAAGGGAGGAGCGAAAACTGCGTAGTGTAGGTGACTGTTTTATATGGAGTGGGAGTTTATTCCAATGAAGGGGAGCCAGGAGGGAGAAGGAATGGAAACGGGATTGGGCACAGGGCGAGGGTGGGACCGAGAGGGACAACAGAGTTTGAGAGCACAGCCAGGTAGGGTGGGGTGAGACCATGGAGGGATTTATAGACTAGAGTAAGGAATTTAAATAAGCAGCGATAGTAAACAGGGAGCCACTGTAGCTGAAGGAGAAGAGGGGAGGTATGAGAGGAGCGGGGGAGGTTGAAAATGATGCGGGCAGAGGCATTTTGAATTTGCTGTAGTGGTGTGAAGGTGTAGGAGGGAAGGCCAATGAGGAGGGAGTTGCAGTAATCGAGGCGGGTGAAGATGAGAGCATGAACCAGAAGTTTAGCGGCAGAGAAAGAGATGGAGGGGCGTATTTTGCGGATGTTAAATAGGTGGAATCGACAGGCGCGTGTAGTGGCCGAGATATGATCAGCAAGGGAAAGGGTAGTGTCAAAGATGACGCCGAGGTTACGAGCAGAATTAACCGGAATGAGGGACAGGGGAGGAAATTAAATGGTGGGGGTGGGAGGGGGAGAAGAAGGGGAGGGAAAGAAAAGGATTTCAGTTTTTGATGGGTTAATGAGGAGGTAATGGTGTGCCATCCAAGATTGGATAGCAGTCAGGCAAGCAGTTATACAGGTGGAAAGGTCAGGGGTGAAAGAAGGAAAGGAAAAGAAAATCTGGGTGTCATCAGCAAAGAAATGGTGGGGGAAGTTAAATGAAGAGATTAGAGCTTCAAGAGGTGAGGTGTACAGAGAGAATAACAAGGGTCCGAGGAGCCCTGGGGAACACCAACAGTCAGAGGTGAGGGGGGAGAGGTGAGGCTGTTGAAAGCAACAGCAGGGGTGCGGGAGGATAGGTATGAGTGCAGCCACCTAAGGGGTGTTCCAGAAATGCCGAGGTTGGAAAGCGGGGAGAGGAGTATGGAATGATCGACTGTGTCAAAGGCGGAGGAAAGATCAAGGAGAATGAGAATTGAAGAAAGGCCAGCGTGGGAGGAGTTGGCCAGATGATTCTGGACAGTGAGGAGGGCTGTCTCTGTGGAATGGGAAGGACGGAAACCAGATATGAAGAAAATACAACAGTGAGTAGCCTACCTATTTAATACGTTATTCGTTAGGAATCCTATGTGTGACAATGAACAAACTGAGTGGCAGGAATTCTATTAGAAAATGTCATTGGGAATGGGAACAAAGAAATCCTGATTCTGAGTTTTAATACAGTTCCTCATATGGAAGTGAAAATTCTAGAGGCCTTATTTGACTCTGATTTATCTTTTGAGTCGCATATTTGCAATGTCACCAAAGCGTTCTTTTACCATTTGCGAAACATTGCTAAAATTAGGTCATTTCTGTTGTTGTCTGATGCTGAGAACCTTATTAATGCTTTGGTGTCTTCCCGACTTCCTGACTATTGCAATGTTCTGTTTGTTGGGCTTCCAGGTCACGCCATAAATCGCCTGCAGCTTATACTGAATGCAGCCAGCAGACTTCTCAGCAGAACGAAAAAAAGAGACCATATAACTCCTGTGCTGGCTTCACTGCAATGGCTCGCAGTGAAGTTTAGAGTTGATTTAAAAATGGTACTTCTGACTTATAAAGCACTTAAAGATATGGCACCAGATTAAATAAAGGAGCTTCTAGTCACATATATACCTTCTCCTGATTTAAGATCAGCTGAGCTTTCAGTCACTGTGCTCCCAGATGGTGGAATGCACTGCCATCTCATAGCAGAAGTGCTACATCAGTTGATGACTTTGTCAAGATTGAAAACTTACTTTTTTGGATTAGCTTGTTTAAACTGAATTCTAAACTCTTGTTCTTTAATTTCTATACACATGAATTGTACTTTGATTTTCTTCTGTTTTGTCCTGTACAGTGCTTTGATATACTGTTTGTATGAAAGGCGCTATATAAATAAAGTATTGATCGCCTGATTAATCACTTGTCACATTCAAGGAATTGGGTTATAATGTGTTACGTTTTGTTCAATTATAACCGTTTTTTTATTGTTCATTTAGCAACAAATATTTAATTAAGGATGTATTTTATTTATATTTTTTAAAAAATCTTTTTTTAGGCTACTAAAAAAAAAAGCCGTCTTGTTTTTCGAACGTTTATTAAATTTGTTGATGATTTTGTCGCTTTTTATAAACATAAATTGGGAGGGATTAAAGTGCCAAAATGAACCTGTTAGAAAAATATTTTCAACTAGGTGATTTACCACAAAGTACAACAACAAAAACAATAATAATAATAATAATAATAATAATAATAATAATAATAATAATAATAATAATAATAATAATACTTGAATTAGTTTGACTGTTTGTGTTATATTCAACTTAGTAATCAAAGTATATATTTATATGTTCTAAAAGTAACGTTAAACCTTAAAAACCTTATGTCACATTAGGCGAAATGTATATATTTTTTTTACATTTCTTCTTTTATCTTTTATAGTTATTACTGTATTTCATTTTCAGTCTATGGTGATCGACTTATTTTCCGATTGCTAATCAACCACATTTTCCATGAATATATTGCCTGTTCAGATCTTGCCTCTTTCATTAGATCAGATGATTTAGCTTTCTGATGAGTCGTTTTACCCAAGTTTGGTTCAGAATTGACTGGCATGACGGCGTTACTTGCAGTGGTTGTGGGGATTCCTGTATGGAAGAAACGCGGTTGAATATACATTATGATTTAGAATATGTATAAATGCGCTAAGGTGTATAAAACGTACATTTATTTATTTATTTTAATAATAGGCAATTCATTAGTCTTCAGTTTAGAAGCTGATAAAAAGATATGTATAAAAAGCGATATTTTTCATAACTATTAACAACATGCTCAAAACTGTTAATCATAACACAATGTAACAAAAACACTTCTAATAATCAAACATGTTTTTTTCAGTGTATCATTTCTTTTTTGATGCGTTTTATCACATAGGAATATTACTATTTACGGACCATACATAATGATAATACCGAATGATAATACCGTTAATAATAATAATAATAATAATAATAATAATAATAATAATAATTTAGGTTGGTTCCATTATTTCTAATTAAACAATTAATGCCCAAATTGTTTGTTATGCTTAACGTTTATTTTTATACATCTTCTTTATAGATACAAATGTACACATCCATCTGCAAATACAACACAATGTGATAGACATTATAAACATGCATAGACAGCAGTTGTCACAAGCAGACATTTTTATTGTATCGGGGAAAATAGATTACTACCAGGGATAATAATAATCATAATAATATAGTATATTGCTTATAGACATATGTGACATTTTCATTCTACAGCCCATTTAAATGGTTGTATTATTATTAAAACGAAGTTAATTCGAAAGGTTTAATATTGATTTGCTAAATTGATTATTAATAATTTTACTTATAACATATAAAATGTCATTATAATAGACAATGAATGTAGACATTGCATTACAGACAATTTTAATTTTAACTTCCCAAAATAAATATAAAAAATGTAAAATTCTATGAAAACAAAACGTCTTTAGTCTTTAGTGCAAATATAGATAATACGCATTCCTATGTTTTGATTATATAATGGAGGTATTTTGTTAATAACAAATAGGCTTATGTTCTGACTCTTAAACATTTAGTTACAGTCCATAGCCTGCTGATTGTGGCCTTCCATCAAAGCAGTTTGTTTCAGATTTCGTTGGCATTTTCTTTTTCTAACAGATGCCCATCATTGTGCGCTATGATTCTCGCGAGCTTGTCCAATTGTATATCATTGTATGATTTGATTCTCTGGAGCTCGAAACGCTTAATATATAATAAGGGACAACTGTTTGTTTATTTTATGTGAATATATATTTTTTTTTATTAAGAACATGAATGCATATATTTACATATTTGTAAAGAGTTTGTTAGCGTGTCCTGTATTTTGTAAATGTATTTAGAGCAATTGCCATAAAAGTACTCGTTTGATACTTTGCAGGTTCAGATTCAACCACACCTCTGGATCTTCCCTCCCAGGAACAGCACGTACCTTTTAATGTTATTAAATGTTCTTTAATCTTATTTCTTTGATTTATTTTAGTGAATTTGCCTATAGGGATCACCTGCCCCTTGACTGGTGTTGTTTTGGAAACTGCAAAATATAAAATACAAAATAAATAGATAACGGTATATGAATGAACATGCGTGACCATTTGCTTTGAACTCGCCCATCTGTATTTCTCCACCTGTATAAATGGTATGGCTATGGTATGACTGTTGGCTAAATATTCAGAGATCAAAACGTTAAGATTATTGAAAATTAGCATCTAGTGATTAGTACGAAAATCATCAGTGACAGATTGACCCATCATTTAAAAACGGGCGTGCGATTGGAAGTATAAATTGGAAAACAAATGCACCTATTTTTATGTTAACAGTAGGACCTGTATTCATGAGTGCTTAATGCTAATAACAAGTTATATGATGCCCATTATGTTATCTTGATGTAATAATAATAATAATAATAATAATAATAATAATAATAATAATAATAATGCAATATAAAAGTTACATTAAAACCCACTAAGACAAGAAAGCCATTTTATACAAACTATTAAAAACTGTAATGGTCCCAGCTTCCCTGACAGACGCAGGCAGAGCATTCCACAATTGCTGATTTTGTTGACCCTTAGGAATAATGACCCTATAGGAGTAGCCCCGCATCCTGTCAGCTGAAGAGTGCGATTCGGATGATATGGGGTAAGTACCTCCTGCAAATAATTGGGTGCAAACCCATTCAGGGCTTTATAAGTTAACAACAAAATCTTAAAATCAATTCTACACTCCACAGGGAGCCAGTGCAAATAGGCTAGGCCAAAACAGGGGTGTTCACTTTTCCTGGTTTTAGAATGTCTAGGGGCTGTAAGCGAGAAACCACCCTTTTTGGGTGGTTAATAATAATAATAATAATAATAATAATAATAATAATAATACCGGTAATGGTCACAATTAAGTATTGTCTCTTGTCTTATCCATTTGCTGACTTCTGTAAAGCTATCCAAAACCTAACAGGAATTGTTTCAACGTTTCGTTTATTTATCACATTTTGTATTATAAAGAATGTCATAATTTATATTACAACACGTATATATATATATATATATATATATATATATATATATATATATATATATATATATATATATATATATATATATACAGTATGTTTGATGTCTCAAAACCGTGGTATGCCTAAAATTTGATTTAGATTTTCTTTTAATTAACTTACAAAATGCAAACACACGTAAATGTATCCCTACGTCAGATCAATTCTGACACAGTAAGTTGCTGTCGCGAAGTTGACCAGTGGTGTACAATGCAAAGTACAAGGCATTTAAAAAAACAAACAAAAAAAAAACAGACAGGCAGACAAATATTTATAAATAAATAAATAAACAAAACGATTCACTTCAACTGTATGCTATTCCAATCCTCAACTGTATGCTATTCCTCGTTAGGCCTGGGGGGTTGTGTGTGGCAGTGTTGCCCAGCTTTAACAATTATTGTTGTTCACAAAACCTATAGGCTAGCAAAAATTAACACATAGGTTTGTTAAGTAAATACATACATCTTCTACTGAAATACTTTTTAATGCTTATGTTTTTTTTGTTTGTTTGTTTTTTGCAAATACAAATACACGTGCCTATAAACCCATTCTTTTTTGCACATACCCCTGTCCAGGATGTTTCATAAACATCTGAAATAACTAAATAAGAGGTTGAACTATCAAAATACTATTATTGCAAAACGATGTCATTCCCTAGTCTGGTTTTGATTACAATATTATAATAAATATGAGAACATCCGTATATGTGGCTGATGAGTGTGTGCCCTTTGTTGTTTTCCAAGAACATGACATGTCAATATTTGAACATAGATAATAGAAAATGACAAACAAAGTAATAAAATGTGAATAGTAAACATCTTTTATTTCTAAAATACAATTTGTTTTAACATATTTTCATATTACAAAACTTTTACAATTTGTATCCAAAAAAAGGACAGTACAAAAACAGTATTTACAAAAGCTCAGCGAAGGAGCCACATACACAATGAATGAGAAGGAGTTTTTTTTTTTCTTTTCCGGGTTTGTGTTTTACAAGTCAGAAAGTCTGTTATTGCTATAAACTGAGAGTCTGTTGTTAGATAAAGTTTTTAGGATAGTTTAGGCCCCAATGGCTAGCGGCTAGTAGCCCTGTTGGGGCGTATGTGTCAGGCTGTGCCGCCGCAGGTCACAGTTGCGCCGGAACACCTTCCCGCACTGCTCACAGTTGTAGGGCTTGATGTCTGTATGGGTAAGAAGGTGAGTTTTCAGGTTACTTCTTTGATTAAAGGTTCTTCCGCATGTTGGGCATTTGTGAGGTGATTCCTGTTTAGATTTGAAGCAAGCAAAGGATTAATCCTTCACAAAATGTATTCTATTTTTGCTTTAAATTTGTACTTATTTATTTATTTATTTATTTATCATTTCAAATTAATGTTTATCGGTTTATTGAAATTACTGCACAGGCTATGTCCATTTATTTAAATGCAAAACCAATTCTGTATTCTCCATATAAACAATACTAACTATAGCATGTTTGCCAGAACTAAAGACTACTGCAGGCTATAGTACTATTGCACAGCATTAAATAGTTGATCATCCTCATTATAATAAACAGACATCAAAAAATTAAATTAGAGTACAATATTCAATTGTAATCAATCATTTGATTATGATAATTTTAAACTGTCGACAATCTTAAGAAATACATGTTATCCCACAAGAGCTGTTAAGAACTTACCTGCATGTGTAATGTTTTGTGCACAGCTAAAGTCCTTGATTGACAAAATCCTTTACCACATTCCTGGCATTTGAATGGTTTTTCTTTGGAATGGATATATCTGAAAATCAATACATGGATTTGGTTTAGTGGAAGTGCATTAACCCTACTGTAAGCCCATGTTTACTATAGTTTATCTTCTAATATTTTATAATAAACGGCAATTTACAATATTGAACATAACAGTTATTTTGTTATAATAACTTCTTCTGCTTTGTAATAGGCGTTATGAAAACCTTCAGCACCCTCTCAGAAAAGTCACAATACTGGACATAGATTTCAATGCACTGTAAATAAAAAAAAATACCACCTACAAGAGCACTTTAATTTAACAAACGTTCAATACATTTCATCTCGTCGTGTTTATGTTGTTTGAGGTGTTCCACAAGATCTACAGTGTCTCTTCAAAGGTTCTCCTGTCGTATCTAGTAATTACGCATAAAACTGACACAGGGAGAGGAGAGTGATGTAATTCACAAATGTGTTGACGTTCCCCTCTAATCGACACCACAGAAATAAATAACTATAAGAATTTGAACAGGTGCGTCATTAAAAATTACAATAAAAATACAACGATAAGCTACATTATATGGAACCCCTAAAGGGACATGGTGTGAATTAAAAAAAAGGTTATGTAACATTAGCTACTAAGGATATAATTAATTTGTATCATTTATTGATGTTAACTATATTACAAAATAAATGCAAAACAGCTGTGCACATATAATAACACGATGTAGTATAAGTTTTATTAATGATGATATATTAAACTGAGTGCAACTGAGGCTTAATGTAGGTTTCAATAATAAGTAAGGAGCATATTAGTTGTTTATTCTGTCTGAGAATATATGTTCTCTCAACTAAACTATATACATTTTCACAATAAATTGTGGAAAATAATGTAATCATTCATAGGGTTCTTACCTGTGGTCTCTAAGATGGTCTTGTCTTCTAAAGGCCTTGTGGCAAATATCACAGGTGTACGGCCGTTCATCAGTATGGGTTCTTTCGTGGATAAGCAGGTTATATGACTTAGTAAAATGTCTGCCACAAAACTTGCAGATAAATTCTTTTTTAGTCTTGGAAGGCAGCCTCCCTCTAGTGGGTTTCCGATCTGGGGAAAGTTTGTTTATCTCTGAGATGGGACTCCCCAGCCCCGGATTCAGTTTTGACAGGTCTCCAGACTTTGGTGGGTCCTCCTGTGTGGCAGCAATTGCAAGGTTGGCAAAGTCAAACCTTGGCCTGTCTTTGTGTAGGGTTGGGAGTACATGAGATAAGGTGCCTTGCTTTGGATGGAAAAGGTGGGCTGCGAAGGGTAAAGCGGGGAAAGAAAACCTGGTGTCTGCCAAGCCCTGGGCAGCAGCCATTTCGGTGATTGTAGACCTGAGGCCTTGCACATTGGGGTAGCCCAGTGTCCAGTGGTTCATGTGCATGGTCTGCACTGCGCTCAGTCCATACAAGCCCTGCAGGTGATCCACTGCAGCTGGAAAGGTGTTGACTGCTTGGAGGAAGGAGTAGTTGGTCAGCTGAATGGAAGGATGCAGAGGGATCGGAGCGGGGAGCGCTTTACTTCCCATCTTCACTTTGGACGCTAACGGAAGGCCTCAATAGAACTTGATAGATTCTTGAACTAGTTCCTAAAAAAGAGTGGCATAAAATAGTTTAATATTTTTCTGTGACAATTTTGGAATGCCTTACTACTTACATTTGGTGAGTGGGGGTGGGGGTGGGGGCGTCAGGTTGGGGGCTTTTAAACTATGTCCAAAGTAAAAGCATTATCTATGATATTTTACAATATTATGTCCACCTAACCCCAAGAAATGGATAGACACATTCATCCTTCAGATTAGCCCAACTAGAAATAGATCATGAGACAAAATCAATGCCAGACTTTTCAAAATAAAGCAGTACATATAAATGGCAACTTAAGTGACAACGCTAACCTTACACAATCAAAATGAATGCCTCACAACTCTAACTTAGCAAGGTGTCTCTAATAGCCAACGTTAAAGCCTATTTTACTGTATTTAATCTTGCACTTAACCCAATCTGTAATATTTTGTATTTCACTTGCATTCGTATCTAACCCTGATGTAACTATCAATACTGTTATCTGCTCTTGAACTGCCCCGACATCAAATCGTACTGGGTTTTGTATTTGCTCTTATTAGGACTGAAATCATTGTATTTTTTATTTTTTATTATTATTTTTTTTTATACAACTGTAAGTCGCCCTGGGTAAGGGCGTCTACTAAGAAATAAATAAAAAGAAAACCACACAAACAAATAATGTCTGACCCTAAATCAAGGAAATTAAAATTATTTTCTGGTGACCACCAGATCGACGATCTTTGTCTTTTACTAAATTTGCAATGCTCACCTATATGCGTATTTCTTTACGTCTGTATAGGGTCTTCAGAAGTGACCGCTCATGGAGAGAGAATTCTCACCTTACTACACGGGTTTATTGATTATTTCTTTTAGAACTGGAGGGGGTGTTGTTAAAATCTGCAGGTACTTTAATTAGACAGACTGTGTTTGGAGCCAGGGTGGAGGGGTTGTCTATGCAGGGAAGTTTATTCTGACGCTTTGCTGCTTAGTTTTCTTTCTTCAACAAGATCTAATTTGTCAAGATAATTGGAAAGAAAAACGACACCTTTCCAGCAGGACAGGCTGTGAATAAATTCACCCTGCTGTCGAACCAATTACAAATTGATTAACTAAAGATACGCGCCTTTCCCCTGAAAACGATACTAAACTCCTCAAATAAAAACAATAGGGCAGTGAAGCCTCGATAGATTCCCTGGTGAAAATGTAGGCTATTACTGCTTTGCGCTTCGCATCTGTCTCTCTATTTTTTCATTTTATTTACGATTTTATTACTTTAAATTGTAGTAAAATATACATATAGTAGGCCTATAAAGTTACACTATTTAAATTAAATTATCGTTGACTGAAAACTAACATGTTGTATTGGACATAGGCCTACACGTATACAGCTACCACAAAAAATAATATTTGGGCATCTGAAAATAAATTAAATTTAGAAACAGCTCGTTGATAAACCGAATACAGTTGTAGAGGGCCTACTGAAATGTTAACAATAGGCTATATTTCATTTGTTTAGTCCTATAAACAATAGCCTTCTTGAAACACAGACGCTCATTTTATTTTAATGTCAGGGATTATAACTCAACTAAAAAAAGAAACTGATTTTAGACTATAAATAAATAAGAATAACAAAATTCTACAATATGTCGAAATTTCAGCAACAGGCCTACGTATAAAAGCCGAAGACACGTTTTTCACTATTTTGGTTAACCAAGCAATAGTCGTCAATATTTCAAAATATCGCTTACATTTTGGACAGTACTTAAGTTTAACTAGTATTTCTCTATAGTTTATTAACAAGAGCACACTGTTGCCGAATTGTATTGTGATACTGTCTGTGTTATATTGGATCTTATTGTATATCCGCGCTCATCCATTGCAACTCTGTATAAAAGCCGAAGACACGTTTTTCACTATTTTGGTTAACCAAGCAATAGCCGTCAATATTTCAAAATATCGCTTACATTTTGGACAGTACTTAAGCTTAACTAGTATTTCTCTATAGTTTATTAACAAGAGCACACTGTTGCTGAATTGTATTGTGATACTGTCTGTGTTATATCGGATCTTATTGTATATCCGCGCTCATCCATTGCAACTCTGTATTTTGTGCATGCATGTATTCGAATAGTAAATGAAAGGAAGTGCAATATTTGTCTCGTGTTATGGATTTCAGTGGTGAGCTGTGTGACTGTGAGAGGGTTTTACTCAAGCTAACTGGAGGGAAAACACAAAAACTGTAGGAAACTTTCCCACCAAATCGTTTTAATGTGTCTTCACCATTACGATCAGTGCCTGATTAATTCCAGTGACAACTTTGAAATGTTGTATTTGACATGTCCCTTATCTAAGAACAGAATGGAATTTATTTTGAGAATAGTTGGTTTTAATATACGAAAAAAAACTTAATCTTTCACTACAAACAATACTACATTGTTATATATATATATATATATATATATATATATATATATATATATATATATATATCAAATTATTAATACTACTACTACGACTACTACTACTACTACTACTAATAATAAACTAAAATATAATGAAAAGGGCTTATACGGCGATTATAAACTGTGTATGTAGATATATAACGCATTTTAGTGACAATTAATAATATGCTAGCTAAAATTAAAAACTAAAAAATATTCATGAAAAAGCAGGAGTTGTAAGATGTTTCAGGCAAATTAGATAATGTAATTACTATGCAGCAACTCTTTCTCAAACAAAGCTTAAGGCCAGTAGTCGCAGTACTTTTTGGAGAAATGCTGTTCTTAAATTCATTATATATAATATTTTTGCAATGTTTGCTCTTGTGGGCCTAATCCATCGTATAAACAATCATTTCTAAATTACTACTTTTTTTAACCAGCTGCATTTACTTTTAGACATACAATTGCCTGTGTTTGCAACCTCCCTATGGTACGCTTTTGTTGTTATGTTATTGTTATTATTAATATTTTGGTATTATGAAATGCGTCATGTTTATACAGTAAGCATGTGTGAAGAACACGTCCTGACTGCGCATCAGTGCTTACAAGTGTTTTGACATGCAGGGAGCCCCTTTCCTTCTTTAAAACACTATCTTTAGGTGTTAGTTTTTATTTCCTATTATTTAACAGTTAGTTTAATAAAGTGATATTGTTAGAGTCCCTTGAGTGGAATTAACATCCTCCCTTTTGTTCTTAGTTAAGTGCTGGATTGACAGCTTTGGATGCGGGGCACGGTAGCTATTGATAAACAATTGACACGTCTGGATCCAAACATGGCAGGAATGTTGTTCTCACATTGAGTTAATAGGTATCATGTTCATTATATATATATATATATATATATATATATATATATATATATATATAGACACACACACACACACACACACACACACACACACAATGTACGGAATGAAAGTTATGCCCTTAAATAATGCAGCTGGAAAGTAGCTTCGATAGCCTATACAAATGTCCCATAATAACAGTATGTTATATCATGTTGACTATTAGCCATAAAGAGATTTTGCAGGTTGGCAGACATTTCAACTATTAACACATACACGCCATGATTTTAAAAACACGAGTTATATGCTGTATTAACATACATGTAATTGCTTTCACAACGCCCGAGGTTCTATGTTGTAACGTATCGGAAAACATTTCTGTTCAGAGCACTGCCTTATACACAGATTAGAAATACCTACCCCAAGATACAGGCTGCCAAAGGTCGCCAGCAGTGATTTCTACAAAACTTCATTAATCCACTGTCTGTAAGCGGTGAACTCCAGTCAAACGTCAGCACTTTTCCAAGTTTTTCTTTTATAATTCATCATTTTGCGTTAAATAATTAAATACAATAAAGTATTTCTTGCAGTTAGAATGGTATACTTTTTAAAAGTCGTAAATTTGCTCGTGTCCGAATGCCAACGCTGAAGTCTGTTCCCGGCTCTTTGAGTTGAAGTTAGACTTGCGTCTGAGTTGTGTGTGTCAGGTCCTCTACTTTTCAGAGCTTTGGGCACTGGAACTCAGACCCCGCCTTTAGACACGCCTTCTGTGTATTATTAACTGCAATGTTCTAATCTGTGCATGTGTGTTTGAATAGCAACTACGATTTAAAAGGGAAGCACTCCCCTTTCATCGTATGCAGCCCAAACTATCACTTTTGTCATGGAAGTGATATTATTCTAAAAGTTGTATACACTTCCAATATACATCTACTTTGTTGTACTTCGACAGGAGTGACTTATCGATGAACAAATAAAAAGACAATAGCATGTATTTTGTGTCATTTTCTATTATGTTAACACTTAACTCTGTTGGGTGTTTTTTTTTTTTTTTTTTTTTTTTTCTTTTAACAAGGCACCGTTTTTAAACCACCACAAAATGCAATCATAAAATAAACAATATGGGTTAGCTTACTGTATGACATCCATTCACACCAATACCAATAATCACATTTGCACGGCGAAACATAGAGGCTTTAATGAAAGTGGAGTGAAAAGAGCTTTCAGTGATTGAGCTGTGATCTAGCGCTTCCAGCACAATTTTGTAAACGCTTTAATTTACATATATTATAGGCTATATTTTGTATATTTATAGATTTAGATTTTACATATCACATGGGACATTTAAACGAACTTGTTATGTAAATATTTAACTTGTAATAATAATAATAATCATAATAATAATAATTCACATTATTTGAAAAATTAGCCTGCTTTGACAAAGTGTGGTCTGCAAGAAAATAACGGATTCAAGTGCACAGAATTACATTTTCTGCACTAGCCTATTTGGCGCATAGGTATTTATTTATCTGTAAATAGTGTGGTAAAGCTATTATTATTATTATTATTATTATTATTATTATTATTATTAATAATAATAATAATAATAATAATAATAATAATAATAATAATAATAATAATAATAATAATAATGTTTACTGCTTAGAATGAAATGCTAATAAAGCACCAATCGTTTATCGACACATTTTAAGTATAGGTTAAAATCCACAAACAATTAAAACTATATATATAACATAGTTATATATATATATATATATATATATATATATATATATATATATATATATATATATATATATATAACATTTAGCTCCAGGGAAAAAAACAGAAATACTACAATAATACAAACTTTCCATTGCATGTTTAAACCTGAGTGGAAAAAGTTAATATGCAACAGGTGCTGAATAGACTCAAACTAAATTACTTCACGTCTTCCTTAAAGGAAAACAGGGTACACACTTCAGACTAAACTTAGACAAGAACCTGATATTCATTAATGTATCATGTATTATTATTATTAGCTTGCCTATTTATTTATCAACATTGTCAGTATACACCTGTTAAACAAACACGGTGTACTATATTTTGAAAAAGTTAACTAAACCTGTTTTATTGATAACTTCGTTATCATAATTTGTTAAATTGAATAGGCTTCAGAAAGAAAGCTACATAACGTGTTATATTAACAACGATAATTTAAAAACGAACGTGTATTGTAAAATGAAGAACCGCACTCACTGAGGCGGTGCAAGTGATTCCTACCGTTTTATTAAGCAACACTGTATTGAATTTACCATGGACTGGAGAGAAGTTATCAAGGGTTTAAAGATCTGTTCTATTTGCTGTTATATTTGCTATATAAGATGTTCTAAAACATCTTAGTTTAAGACAGATTGACCAATATTGTTTCTTTCAAAATATAAGAACACTATTGGTATGATTTTCATATAAAACTATTCACTTTAGAAAAAGAAAATATTACTCAGTACAAGCTTTAAAAACCAATTTACAGTAAAAGGTATGTTTTGTGGTCTATATGGGTCCTCTTTGAAGCTCGGAGTGAAAGGAAGTAAACCTAATACAAAAAAAAAAAAAAAAAAAAAAAAATCGCGCTAAATAAATAGACCATAGTATAAATTAAAATCAGCCCGGCTAGCAAATGCATAATTATTCGCATTACATGAATAAAACAAAAAAAGCAGTACAATAATACAAATAAATCCAAGTTAAAACTAATTGGATGCTTTAACATCTTAATAGTTATCTACATCTATATGTTATGTTCATTTAAAACGCCCGGTACATTTTTATACAAGAATTCAATTGAATGAACATATCCTATTTATTGTAATTTGTCACTAAACACCGACTAATTACAATGTATTTGAAAACTGAGAGGAACAGATCGAGAAAGCTCAAAAGGCTGGCTGCACGTACAAGTTCACGGTTCTTCAGTTAAATCAAGTCTGCAGCGCCGCCTTATGGTTTATTGAGAACATCGCAGTACTCTGAGCTGCCACTGGTACTGCAATGATGTCTCAATTGGTTTTTAATATATGTACATTTAGAATTCAGTAGAATATGATTTTTGTTAAATACACATTTGGCGTTTACAAGTACATAGTTGAGCACTTTTTTTCAAAGACTTGCGTTTAAATAGATTTCCGTATTTTGTATTAATATTGTTATTATAGTATTGGGAGATGCTATAAACAGTATGGGCTTTCACTTTAGTGAAAAAAAAGTTATTGGTGTACAAATCAAATTGTAACTAATCTTTCAACTTTTTTATTATTTGTATGTCACAATAGAAACATGGACTTTCTTTTTCTATTATAGACTATATCAAACATAACATACCATGACCGGTTGCTTTGTACAATGGCCATTTTTTATGTTCGTCCTGCATAACTAGAATCGCTTGTAAAAATAAATAGCATTCCCTTTACTTTCATTTAGCAGCATATTGCACTATGCTATCAATAGCTGCACATTCATCAACCACACAATACGATCACACGATTGCTGCGATGTATAAATGTATTCAGAGAAGAAACACATTCCTAGTCTTCAAATGTGTACTAACGTCTTAAACACAATGACAAAAGCGGAACGCACAAGTATTAAAATGCTGTCTGTTTGTTATGTTTTTTTATAACAAGAAGATTTGACCTTAATCGGGGTATGTATTTGTATTTATTTAAATAATAAGTCTTTTGTTTGTTTGTTTTATCTTACTTGATAAACACACAAACTTTACCACGCAGTAGCCAATATATTCTACAGCATATTCATCATGATTTCTTTTACACAGAAACTTTTTTTTTTTTTTTACAAAGAAAGGCTTACTGTACTGTAAATGTCCATTTCATTTATTCAAATGTTTGATGATGCTGTTGACACACTATAGCAGAACAGATCGCATGAGCTACAATTCTGAGAAAAGAACAACTCATATTCCGGGGATTTTAAATGTAGTCTACAAGTTTTCCCTCTGGAACTACCCTTCTTCTTATGGTTCAGTTCTAGCATTTAACAGAATAGTATCACAGAAATCTAATAAGCCCAACGCTGTATTGTCTTTCAGTGTACTATAATTGAACTGGGTTTACTGTAGCATTATAACTGCTGCCTGAAAGTGGTTGGTGAAACTGGACCCAGGTACTTATTTCACTGTTAAGATACAGAACATGGTTTAAAAAGCCTGATGCAGAATTTAAAAATCATCAAGAAATCAGACATTAAATAAACATCTACAGCAAGATTAATGCAAAAGTGTTGGTTTGTTGAATGATGTGAACATTGCAATCGAAAACACCCACGTATATTACATCTATATTTCTGGTGCAAAAAATGATTTGGTTTCACTGTTAAACAAAAACAAGTTCATGTAACAATATTTAAAATCTGTTTTAATTACCATTTAGTGCTTCTTAGGTGAAAAAAATATAGCAATTATCAAAGCATAATCTGGACCACCAATAATTACTTCCAATGTGTTGCATTTTGGGGCTGTTACTTCCTGAAAAAAAAGTCTGGAAAATAGTTGATAGTAATGCAATTATTACATTTTAATGTTTATATTTCTACAACCTTTTATTATGTATTCAAACACTCAAACACATACTTTTTTTTTACAGCCAGATTATTTTTGTTTATTTAAAGCTACAAATTCAGAAACTGTAGATTATAAAATTAGCCTTTTGACCTAACTATTTTATTCAGATCTGTCCAATTTGATTTTTAGTTTTCAGACACCTATTTGATTATTTTTTTTTTGCACAGGGACTCCTCGTCAGGATTTGACACAGTGTCTCGGACCCCCAGGCTCTGCACCAATGGAAAGAAAGAGAAATGGAAGCCTTACAGTTATCAGTAAAGAGGTGTGTCATTCCAACTCAAGTAGACTCCTTTGTTTGTGGATGGTGATATATGAACCACATGTGATGAGGCAAGGGGTCAACCATCCCCCCTTGGACTACTTGAACAGGATTGACCCAGGTGAAGCAAGTCGATAACAATGATGAATTGAATTAGCAACCACTTTCAATGCTGGCTGGCATACAAAGAGAGGGAGAGAGGGAGAAAGTGAGAGTGAGAGTGAAAGAGAGAGACCATCAACACAAATTGAAATACAGAATCATTGCTGAAGTGCAGGGAATGGAGAAGTTGTGTGCAGGTTTAGCAGCGCAAGAAGGTGATTAGGGGTTCAGGGCATGTATGACTGGTGAAGTTGCACAGATTTCACAGGATTGAAGTAGTTATTGTTGCATACTTGATTTCCTCATGTATCTCTATATAGACAGTTGCAGACAAAAGTATTTGGGCAGTTAAAAAATGAGAAAAAACACAAAGAAAGTGATTTCTATAATTTCTAATTGTTCTATTGAAAGATATAAATTAAAGTAGAGATTCAGCTTTATAATAAAACAATAAATTATTACGTAACATGCATAAAATGAAAAATAACACGTGAAAACTAACTTCATGACTAAAGTACTTGGGCAATCAACATATTTTGTATGAAACCCATTCGTTGCTAATTATTGACAATTTTCATGATTGAAAACCAACACCTAATGAGAATTATAGAATAAATAAATGCATAATCATGAAGTGCTGAAAAATAAATTGGAAATTTGTGATTAAAAAAAAGGAACAAAAATTGTTAAAACTAAAGAGTACAGCAACAATCTCAAAATGGCAGTGATACAACTAAACGAAAAAGGAGAAGCTACTAGAAAAATAGTAGAAAGACTTGGTTTACCAAAAGCACTGTGTGGGCTATTAGCGACAAACACAAGAGAACAGGATCTACTGCAACTGGCTCCATGTGTGGAAGACCAAGAAAGATTTCTGCAAAATCTGGAAGAAGAATCGCTCGAGCAGCCTGGCAAAATCCTTGGATTACTGCAAAAGATTTGACAAGAACTGAGAGAAGATGGTCAAGAAATTCACGAGCGAGCAATTCAATGATACCTTAACAAGACGAATATCCATGGGTGACAACCAAGATGCAAACCTTTGTTTAAAAAATACACAAAAGAAAGTGATTGGAGTTTTCCATTGAATACTTGAACTAGCCTGATGATTCCGTCAATCAAATTGTATGGTCAGACAAATCCAAAATATACAATTTTTCACCAAGAAAGCAACAATATGTTTGGAGGAGAGAGGAGAAGAATTTAAAAAAAAAGTTCTTCATGCTCAGTGTTACACATGGTGGAGGTTGCGTGACGGTATGGGCTTGTTTTTCTTCCTCATGCACTGGCGACCATTGTATTGTTGTCTTGTAGAAAGATCAATGAATGCTGCAAAATATTGTAGCGTGTCTGGTGCTGCCATCTTCAGGACTGAGACAGAGCTGCTACAGCAGTATCCCAGGATGCTTAGCAGGGCTGTAAACTGTTCATGTTCCAGTTATTAGTGTTTATTAGTTATTGTATGTGTTTATCTTACCTGCCGTTGCAGTAATTGCGTCACATTTGTTTGTCTCTTGTGCCCCTACTGTGTGTTTTCTCGGTGTTGAACGAGGTCACCCTCAGCTGCTTGGTTCTGTTCAGAAGTGACCTCCCCCCTTTCCTCCCTGTGTGTGTGTCTCTGTCTGGTTTTAGCACTTGTAAGTGCTGCATTGGCACAGCTCAATAAAAGAGTGTTGTTTTTGAAGACTCCTGTCTCCTGCCTCTGCTTTTCTATGCCAGCACATTGGGCACTACAATATCAAAACATTTTGCGCTCTTTGTTGTCCAGTACTAGAAGGCTTATTGGACTGAAGTTTGTGTTCCAGCAGTATAATGACCCTAAGCATTCTGTGAAGTCTACAAAGGAAACAAATGAAGATTACAATTATGGATTGGCCATCTCAGTCCCCAGACTTAAACCCCATTGAGATGTTGTCAATTGCATAACTCAAAGCTGTATGTGTTGAAGAATGGGCAAAAATACCTCTGGAAAGATGCCAGGAACTGGTTTCAAAATACAAAAAAAGACTGCAAGCTGTAAAGGAAGCAAAGGGTGGGCACACAAAATACTAATGTAAGGGAGCCCAAATACTTTTGTCAAAGTGTGACATTTGTTTTTGCATGTTATTTTTCATTTTATGCATGTTATGTTATAATTTGTTGTTTTATTATAAAGCTGACGCCTTGGGAGAAAGAAAAGTATCTTTTTTGTTTCTTAATGAAAAGAAAAAGAATGAAATCACATCACATTATGATTAAATGTTAAAAACATAAAATTAATCACTTTTATTTCTTCATGAAATGAAAAAGAATGACATCACACCTATGATGTTGACATGCCAACTTTCTTTGTAACAGCAGCCTGAGAACTCCTCCTTCTTCAAGAGTTCAGCGTGGTTTACGCAATTTACACAAGTCACAGCATAATCATGTACTCACTGCACTGTGCTAAGCAAACTTGCTCTGAAAAGCGATCTCTGTTCATCGTTTGAAAATACTGTATCCCAATTAAATGAAGTGACGTCACAATTAAACGACATCAGTAGCATTGGGGAGAACCGCCTTCCAGAGTTGGATCCCATTTAAGCAGAAATCCCGATTATCAGTATCCCGATTAGATAGCACCGACTGTACTTCATCGTACGAAGTGATTCCTAGGTATTATTATTTCTTCCAGTTTATCATTCTATGCACAAACTTATTATTTACTAGACTACTATTCTAATCAGAATTTGATATCCCAAATTATGGTGACTTTAGTAAAAGTTTGAAAATGGATCACATTTTTAAGGGTTTAGCGAAAATGTACTCAATTTACAATCTGAGAAAACTCAATTTTGGATAGAGCAAATGGACAGACTGGGTTTAAGAACGAGGACATTCCAATTTTTCCTGTTCAAACCATGTACCTGAAATTTAACACAACAGATTTGTTTGCAAAGAAAAATGTGATGGGGCCTATCAAGACAGCTTTGAATTCACTGGTTGCCTACGAGGGCTTGAGAGGAGGCGAAATTGGGAGTGAGATATTAAGAATGAGACCAGATGAGAGGATTTCTCCGGTTGCTTAGGAGGCTTGAGAGGGGTGAGACATTTGAGAGTTTAAGAGTGAGACGAGTTTGAGGGATGGCGAGATTGAGGGCTGGAGTTTGGGAATGGTGCTTAGTAACATTGAGGTTAGATACTGATAGCAGGACGAGATAGGGGGGGGCGAAGAGTTTTCCCTTCTCGTCGGGTCAGGCAGCATCCTCTGGCTGCTGGGCGACGTAGAGAGGGAGACATGAGAAGAGCAAAGGATTAGATATAAACACTTTCCGCCGGGTCAGACAGCATCCTCCGACTGCTGGGTGACGTAAAAGTGAGAGAGAGAGCAAAGTTTAGACATATAACATACAACAAACTGACTCTCGCTCCCGACGGGTCAGGCAGCATCCTCTGGCTGCTGGGCGTTTAGTGGAGCAAGAGACAGGAAGGGGACGAACAGGACAAAAGGACAGATCCTTCGCAACTCAGTGCAGCATCCTCAGGCAGCTAAGCTGGCAGCTGGGCGGCGTGGAGAGCTTAGGAAAAAGTGTCTCGGGTCCGTTTAGGAGAGACGAAAACAGAGAAACCCCCCCCCCCCCTCGGTCGGGGCCCGCTCGGCAGGTGGAGGCACGGCCTACTGCATGAGGGGGCTGAAATGGTCCTGGACCTGAAATAGAAGAGAGGAGACGGGACAGCAAGGTTGAGGCCTGGAAGGCTTAGCGCATAAGCAGCAGAAGAATAGGATGTGGCCGGGGGTCCCCTCAGGCCGGCGAGGAGCAGCCGGGCGGCAGTGGTTGAGACGAGAGGCCGACCCGGACAGCCGGGGGAGTGAGACTCACTTCCCCCCCTGAGGGAGCCCTGTGCGGACAGTGCGATATGGAAAGGAGCAGAGGTGGGGAGGAGGAGGAACAAAAAACAAACACAGACAAGGAAGCGGAAATAGTGCTGGGTTAAAGTAGAAAAAGAGAGCGAGATAGACAGGAGGGGCAGCCAATAACACATACGTGGAGCAGTGCTGGCCATGCCCTAATAATTGACGTGGCGAGCGCTGCATTGTGCGATTGGCTGGAAATACTAAATGAGGCTGAACTGGGATCAGCTTCCACCCGGAAGAGATCGCGGACGCTACCGGGCAGGATGCCACGGAGGGAAGGTAAGACAGGCTAAAGAAAAGGAAATAGGATAAGAAGAAAAAAGGAGCGCAAAGCGGGAGAGCGCCCTCTACGGCATCCCCCGAATTACGCCTAAAGGCTAACATTTCACTGGTTGCCTACGAGGGCTTGAGAGGAGGCGAAATTGGGAGTGAGATATTAAGAATGAGACCAGATGAGAGGATTTCTCCGGTTGCTTAGGAGGCTTGAGAGGGGTGAGACATTTGAGAGTTTAAGAGTGAGACGAGTTTGAGGGATGGCGAGATTGAGGGCTGGAGTTTGGGAATGGTGCTTAGTAACATTGAGGTTAGATACTGATAGCAGGACGAGATAGGGGGGGGCGAAGAGTTTTCCCTTCTCGTCGGGTCAGGCAGCATCCTCTGGCTGCTGGGCGACGTAGAGAGGGAGACATGAGAAGAGCAAAGGATTAGATATAAACACTTTCCGCCGGGTCAGACAGCATCCTCCGACTGCTGGGTGACGTAAAAGTGAGAGAGAGAGCAAAGTTTAGACATATAACATACAACAAACTGACTCTCGCTCCCGACGGGTCAGGCAGCATCCTCTGGCTGCTGGGCGTTTAGTGGAGCAAGAGACAGGAAGGGGACGAACAGGACAAAAGGACAGATCCTTCGCAACTCAGTGCAGCATCCTCAGGCAGCTAAGCTGGCAGCTGGGCGGCGTGGAGAGCTTAGGAAAAAGTGTCTCGGGTCCGTTTAGGAGAGACGAAAACAGAGAAACCCCCCCCCCCCTCGGTCGGGGCCCGCTCGGCAGGTGGAGGCACGGCCTACTGCATGAGGGGGCTGAAATGGTCCTGGACCTGAAATAGAAGAGAGGAGACGGGACAGCAAGGTTGAGGCCTGGAAGGCTTAGCGCATAAGCAGCAGAAGAATAGGATGTGGCCGGGGGTCCCCTCAGGCCGGCGAGGAGCAGCCGGGCGGCAGTGGTTGAGACGAGAGGCCGACCCGGACAGCCGGGGGAGTGAGACTCACTTCCCCCCAAAAGAGGACCCCCGGCTCCCCGCAAGAACCACACCGTGGGATAGAAAAGAGATCGCAGAGCCGCACACATAAACAAAAGCTAGAAGAAAAGAGAAAAGACAAGAGATGTTAGTAGACAACCTATGCCTATAAGCCGTCCGCACTGTGGAGAGGAAAAACCCCCCTGCAGGGAGGAAACCTCTGGTGGGCCTGGCGGAGAGGGCGCCCCCCACTCCGGGCAAGCTAACAAGTGCTTGGTGAGCTGTGGCGATGTCTGCAGAGGATGATCTAATATAAAGTTCACAGCTGAAGAGATCCAGCGCCCCATAGACTTAATCAAAGTGTTGATACCTGCCCTGGCCGCGGAGGCAGCTGCTCCGATCCAGAATGAATGGGGGGAAAAATAGTAGAAGAAAGTCCGATCCGTGACGAGAGGGTGCATAAACGGGATGAGAACCAGTGACTCGTAAGTATAGATCTGGAGCTGTCGAAGAGGGGATCTGACAGAAGATACTGAATCCTCGGCTTAATTGGACTGTTTTTGAAGATCTGATGAAGAGGATAAAGTGGTTTCCGGGGATTTGAGAGAGATCTGAGCACTTGAGGCCTAGAGCTGGGAAGCTGGAAATTGATGGAGTTGAGAATTCTGCACAGCGGAGAAATCCAAAGGCGACGGTCAGGCACAGGGTTTCCATGACGATGTCGTTGAATAGGTTGAAGCATCCTTGCGGGAGAGCAGTGATGAGACAAAGGAGAAGGTCAGTAGAGATTGATTAACTTGATGGAGAGGAGGGGAGCAGGCTTTTCTCCATACCTCTGAGCGTTCTCTCTAGAGATCCGCCATCTCTAGAACGGACGAGAGGAGAAAGATTGGAGGCGAAATTGATACTGAATGCCCGCTAGGTAGCATCTAAATAAAGGAGGGGGCTAAACGTAGAGACAGCCTGAGGTGAGTGATGAAGGCGAGGAGGTGCTGTAGGTTGAAAGAGGTATGAGATCCGTTTTTTTTTTTTTTTTTTTTTAAATTATTTATTTATTTATTTTTTACTCGCAAAAAAAGTGAGTAAATGAAGACCAGGCAGTCGAGTAGGAGGAACGGGTAGATGGGGCGAGAGCGTTCTCCATGAATCCACGTGCTGATTGAAGGAGGCCGGAGAGAGAGTTATTCAGTTGAATATTGTTTTGCTGAAAGGTAGTACGAGACGAGGGTTGGGGTCTGCTCCTGGGACCAGGTTGCAGAACTTCTGGATCTTGATGTCACTGTCTGTTTTGAAGTCCTGATGAAGTCCTGATTTTTATTTTTTTTATTTATTTATTTATTTATTTTTTTTATTTTAACTGCAAGGTGTAGTGTTCTGTAGTAAAATTACTACAGCTGGCCAAAGTCCAGTATCTGGGTGCGTGGAATGGTTCACAAGACCTCATGGTTGAAATGGCTTAACGCTCAGAGTCTATCCATTGTATTCCCCTTGATGTCTTGGTACTCTTGCTTTTTTTTTTTTTTTTTTTTTTTAAAAACCGGTAAATCACAGGTGTTGTCACGGTAAGTTCACAGGGTGCACTCTGTTCCTTCAGGAATCCTGCAGAGGAAGTGCTTCACAAGAGCAGTTAGACATAGTACTTCCAAGGTAAGGTCATTGCATAGACAGAGCAGCTTTTTCTGAGGGTAGATATTAAAGAGTGAAGGATGTCTATTGCTATAGGGAGCCAGGAGGGAGCAGCAGGGGGGGGGGGGGGCTCTTGAGGATCTCTCTAAGTGTCAAGCAAACTGATGGGATGGATAGGAGTGTTGAAGAAGGGACGGAGATGAGGCGGCAGAAATACTAAATTCCGGAGATGTAGGCTTTAACGGTAGAGGGGGCTAAGTGAAGAGAATCCCTTGCATGGGCGATGGAGGCTAGAATCCATTGCTCATTAAATCAGAATGGGATGTATTTTGAGTGCAGAAAGTTGTAAATGTTTTCCATCCAGAGGTAAATGAAGATTTGGTCGCTGGGACTAAGAGTGTGGCCATGTAGTGATGAGCAGATTGCAGAAGGTTGGAGAGTGTTGTATTTAGTTGAACGGCAGATGTTGGTGTTGCAGAGTTTGATGAGAGCTGAGGTGGCAGCTGGACCTGAACAAATATATGAAATCGACTGCTGAGATGTTTTTAAAACGAAGGCAGAGCGCTGAGATGCCAACCATCCTGTGTTAGTTAATACGGGATTGATCAGCGGTTTGCTACCATCTTGTCTGTTTGGAATGGAAAAGGTGAACTCATAAATCAGAGATTTGGGTTTCACAACTCCAATCATTCTCCAAATAGTGGAACTCCTTAATTCATAAATCAAACAGATTTCCAGTCTCGTACCATATATTAAAGCTTGTAGTATCTGAGAGGATGAGCGGACATATGACTAAATTGCTGAGGAAGTCAAGCTCTCCGTGTATATATATATCTTAGATCCAGGTATTGGAGGAAAGCTGGAGCGTTGGAAGCTCTGGAGGAGAGCAGTTGCAGATTTGAACAGTAAACTAAAGCCACTTTTGTATGCTGCAATAGAAGCAGATCTGAAGAGGGAGCCGAGATTTGCTGTAATGAGGAGATATTAACAGTAGAGGCAAGATCTGCTGAACGGGCAGAGATCTGAGGGAGTAAATGATGGAATGCTGTCAGTAGTCTGCAGTGGCCTGCTGTAGAGAGCAGAGAGCTGCTGAATGCGGTGAAAATTGGTATTTAAGAGTTAAGGCGTTTTTAGATGATGTCGGCGATGGGGCTGCCTTTGGGCAGAGATGAAGAATGCATAGATCTGAGGCCGCTGCAGAACCTGAGAGGATAGGAATGCGTTGCTCGGAGGCTGCTGCAAAACCTATTGATTTGATCAGGAGCAGTCTAAGAGTGTATTGTCCATTGCGGGATACGAGGACGCTAGACTGAAATGTTGATAATCGTAGCACATAGTTTCCGAATGTGACTGGTAGCTCAAATTGAATGAAATGGACTTTGAAAGTTATATTAAGTGCCTTGATGAAGTTGGGGGCAAATAAGGAAGTGCAAATCCAGGAACAAGAAGGTTGCAGGAATGGACTGATGCAGGGAAGCTGTAAATTAATGTGACGGTGGATTCTTAACATCTCAGAAAGCTGATAAGCATGGCTTCATGACAAGGTTCTCAAGGGGAGGAGTTTGGATTTGAAAAATTCAAGTTAATATATGTAGAAAAAGAGGTTGAGGCAGGAGGGTACTGAGAATCCCTCAAAAAGACAACGAACTGCAGGAATTGATAGAAGGTTTGGAGAGTGCCAGATTCGCAGCGATAGCAAATCATCTTAAATTATGTAGAGCTTGTGGTGTTATGCTGCCATCTAGAGGTTTTGATTGGAATTGAAACTATTGGCTTCAGTGAAGCAGGGTAGCATATATTTGGTTATTGCGATTACAATCCTTGTCTATGTATTAAGCATTTGCTTTAGAACAGTTAGTGATGATATAAGTAAGTTAATGTAGGTCTAGAAGAGGAGCCTGCAGTATTTAGATGTCACAATTCGGCGAGTTGAAGCTCTCATGTTGCAAAAGCGCTGCAGCAGGAGCCAGAAAATTGCAGTCGTGTGGCACAGGCTCTCATTGCCTGTTAAAGCTGCCTGGTCGCCGTAGCAACTTACCACTCCCAGTAGTCACTCGCTGAGGCGTTGCCGTGGTAACCATGGTCTGTGAGGCGCCGGTGTAAAACAGTTGCAGTGCAGCGGTGACATTGAAACAGTCTTTCTGATGAAAACGCAGACCAAGTTGAGAATGACGCTGCGTTTTGAACGGCGCAGACTGAGCAGGTAGGAAAATAGCTGATACTATCTTGCGAGCGCAGACAGAGAAACGGCTTGCAGTGAAAGAAACGAACAACAAAACAAACACAGACCAGGAACAAAAAACAAACACAGACAAGGAAGCGGAAATAGTGCTGGGTTAAAGTAGAAAAAGAGAGCGAGATAGACAGGAGGGGCAGCCAATAACACATACGTGGAGCAGTGCTGGCCATGCCCTAATAATTGACGTGGCGAGCGCTGCATTGTGCGATTGGCTGGAAATACTAAATGAGGCTGAACTGGGATCAGCTTCCACCCGGAAGAGATCGCGGACGCTACCGGGCAGGATGCCACGGAGGGAAGGTAAGACAGGCTAAAGAAAAGGAAATAGGATAAGAAGAAAAAAGGAGCGCAAAGCGGGAGAGCGCCCTCTACGGCATCCCCCGAATTACGCCTAAAGGCTAACATTTAAACTCAAAAGTCAGAAATTCAGGCAATCTACATGCACATGTATTATGAATGATGAGTACAAACAGGGATGGGTCTGGAAATAATACTTTACCTTGTGGCTTTGAACAATTCCTGTCCATGCAATGAAAATACCTGTCTATTCCATTCATGCCACCAGTTGAAAGGGAGCTAAATCTGTGCTTTCGCAATGACTGAATGACATCGATCTTCATTTAGTGTTAAGCTTGCAGAAGTCAAGAAAAGGCTTGTTTGTCTTCAGTTCTTGGATTTCATATTCTACAGCAAGGGGGGTCGTTTTGGAAGGGTTAAACCTTATGTTTCAGAAGATCAGTATACCTAACCCAAGAGTAGAGGTGCGATGAAAGCTGTAGAACCAATATAGTCAGTTAACAGTCAGTATGTGACTAATAACCTGAACAGAGCTCTGTGCATTTTGAGACTGGCACAAACTCTTTATAGAAATACAGACGATTAAAAGCTAAATTAAGATCATCCAAGCACAATTAATGGCAGGGCAAGGAAGATGTGAGGATACCGAATGGAAGCAGCGTTTTTCTTAACATTAAAATAGAAGGCAAGTCAGTATGCCCCAAATATGAAGACAAATCAGATGTATTTGGATGCATATTAGCTGTGTGATGTCTCAGTCTGCCAGTTTGTTAGAATGATGTCTGCTAGGGATGTTAGATTTGTTTTTATTTCCTGTACAATTAAGCATGTTTAAACCTTCAAAATGTATCACACTTTGTAACCAATCAAAAGCCATCATGAGAAGATGCTACCTTTTTAATGATATACAACCCCAACGCCACCAGTTACAACCTGGTCAAGCTGGCCGTTTTCCGCCGCCTCACCATTATGGCAGAGACCCACAGGGTATGGTTCAGGGAGTACCGAAGCTCCCCGGAGACACGCCCCAGGGTGGTTGCGGAACGGTTGTGTGACCACATGTTACACTGGCAGACCCCCGAGAAGAAAACCAACCTGCAATTGGATATGGCGCCACCACCCCGACACCCTGGAAGACGCTGTGAAACTGGCAGAGGATTATGAGGACTCCCTAGTCTCCGCCCGGACCGGGATACTGTCGGTTCCTGCCCTTTGGAGCAGCCGAGACCCTCCTCTCCCTCCTCTGCAGCCACCATCAGCCCTAGGACCCAGACCTCCGAGACCGCCGACCCCAATGGGCCCCCTTGCCTCCCCTTCATGGAGACTAGGGTTGACTCCAAGCTGGGGTAGAGGAGCTGCCCCTGCCTTGTTGCCATACCAGCAACTGGACAGATATCTAACCATTGCCCCCTCTGTTCCCCCAACTTGTTTTAGGTGCAACCAACCGGGACATCTGGCCAGGTCTTGCCCTGCTGCCATACAGTGTGACGTGGCCACTTGTAATTGGGCACCTGAGATAGGTAAGCATGGGGAAAATGGTCAGGAGGGGCCTTGTATGATTGATGTGGTTTTAGGAAATGTGAAAACCCATGCATTAGTGAGCACAGGGTGTGAGCAAAGCTTAATTAGAACAGCTCTCTTGGGCGGTGTGTAGTGGCGGCCACGAGGTCAAGTGGCCATCTCCTGTATCCATGGGGACACGGCGGCATCCCCCACATTAAAAGTATATTTATCGGTAGGACCGATAAAACATCACCTCGTAGTAGGGGTGGCGGAAAGGTTGCCACACCCAGTTATTCTGGGCCAAAATAATTAATGCAAATAATGGCAGTCTCAGCCGCACACGTAAACGTGGCAGAAAAAAAGAAAAGGGAACAAATTGGTGATGTGTTTCCTTTTCAAGCTGAAATGTTTTCTTCTATTTACCGTCCTAGAAAAACAAATAAAGAGAGAAGGACCGCAAAATGGGAGGGAGCATCCCTGAGACAAGGCTGGGGTCTGGTGGGAGAGTGCTCGGATGGTAACAAACGCCAGTCAAAAGGAGTCGGAACGCAGTGTGACAGAGAGGGCGAGGTTACTGGGCCATCTAGGGCAGATGCTACTCCAGCCCCTTTCAATATACCGGACATGTGGTACTCAAGCGCGGACATAGTGTGGGGCCAACATAATGACCCGTCACTAGTGCACGCTTGGGGGCAGGTCAGGTCTATTGAAGGTAAGGATGTTGATGGCACTGGGGCACTAGTATATCCACACTTCAGTATTAAGGGTAAATCCAGCTGCGGGCACAGGACAGCCTGTAAAACAATTATTGGTTCCCCTGTCTTGTCGGACCGAGGTCATGAGGCTGGCGCATGATATCCCTTTTGCGGGGCACCTCGGAGCTGACAAGACAAGGGAGCGGATATTGGCTCAATTCTATTCTGTAGGTCTTCATACCGAAATATGTAGCAACATGCCCAGACTGCCAGCGAGTAGCGCCATGTCGAGTGCGCCCCACCACTTTGGTCCCACTGCCGATTACTTCCACTCCTTTTGAACGCATTGCGATGGACATAGTGGGCCCTTTGCTACCTTCTGACTCTGGGTATACGCATATATTAGTAGTGGTAGGTTATGCAACGCGATACCCGGAGACAGTTCCATTGAGGTCCACTCGTGTCGCTGCAATAGCCACAGAGTTAGTACAGATTATGGCTAGAGTAGTGATCCCCAAGGCGATTTTGACTGATCATGGAACCAACTTTTTGTCTAACACGTTACAGCAAGTATATAAAATACTAAAAATACGTCCCATCAGGACACCTGTTTATCATCCACAGATGGACGGTTTGGTGGAATGATTTAATCAGACCTTGAAGCAGATGCTGAGATGTTTTGTAACACAAGAGCAAAAACATTGGGTATCGCTTCTTCCCTACCTCCTTTTTGCAGTGAGAGAGGTGCCGCAGAGCTCGACAGGGTTCTCCCCCTTCGAGCTCTTGTACGGCCGACAGTTGAGAGAGGGGTGGGAGGAGCACAAAGGCTCGTCCAAAAATGTAGTACAGCATGTGCTCCTACTGAGAGATCGCCTGGATTTGGTCAATCGTTTGGCCCAGGACAACCTCAAATCAGCTCAGTACCGGCAATAGCAGCATTACAACAGAAATGCACTAATTCAAACCTTTCGACCAGGAGACAAGGTAATGCTGCTGCTTCCCTCCTCAGAATCGAAATTATGTGCTAAATAACAGGGGCCATATGAAGTGATTTGGGCTATAGGGAAGGTGAATTATAAAATTAGACAGCCCGATCGCCGTAATGAACGTGAAATTGATCATGTAAATTTATTAAAGCCCTGGCAGGCAAGGGAGGTCTTATTTATAGCCCCAGGCAATGTAGATGATGATTTAGGCCCCTGTCCAGAGACCCCTAGCACTAAAATCATTTCGATGGGGGAACAATTGGTTCCAGATCAGCAACGGGAGTTCAACGATGTTTTTTTTCTGAGGTGACATTGTCTCTCCCTCAGCTGTCACAGTACGAAAGAGACCTTACTGGATCCCGGAAATTTGACAAAGTGGCATTTTCACAAAAAGAGGTATGGGACATGCTCGAACTTGGGGTGATTGAGCCTTCCAGGAGCAAGTGGTGCAGTCCAATTGTCATAGTGGCTAAGAAAGACGGCACCAATCGCTTTTGTGTGGACTTCCGGAAGGTAAACGCTATTGCCAAGTTCGATACGTACCCTATGCCTCGGGTCGACGAAACTTCTATATAGACTGGGAAAGGTGAGGTTTATCTTGACTCTGGACCTGACAAAGGGATACTGGCAGATCCCCTTAACCTGCAGTTCTAGAGAGAAAACCGCATTTTCAACACCAGAAGGGCTGTTTCACTTTAAAACCATGCCGTTTGGGCTACATGGTGCGCCTGCTGCCTTTCAGAGACTGATGGACCAGGTTTTACGCCCACATCATGAATATGCAGCAGCGCATATTGATGATGTGATGATTTACAGCTCCACCTGGCGAGAGCATTTGGCTAGGGTTACAGCCGTCCTTCAGTCTCTAAGGGTAGCCCGGCTAACAGCTAACTTGAGAAAATGTGCGTTTGCCAAGACAGAGACTCAATATTTGTGATTTTTAATGGGAAATGGAAGGGTAAGACCTGTGGTCACCAAAATCCAGGCTTTGGTCGACGCGCCGATCCCCAAAACCAAGACTCAGGTGAGGTCGCCGCTTTATCCCTGAGTATGCCGCAGTAGTTAACCCTTTAGTCGACCTCACCAAAAAGAGTGCTCCAAATTTAATTAAGTGGTCAGCTGAGTGTCAGGGGGTGTTTGATACTATTAAGCGTAAACTGTGCCAGACCCCCACCCTTATTACACCTGACTTCACAAAGAGATTCATCCTCCACACCGATGCGTCGGACGTGGGTTTGGGTGCTGTCTTGTCCCAAAAGGTAGACGGAGTAGAACACCCGATACTGTATCTGAGTAAGAAGATGCTACCTCGGGAGCACAACTACTCCATAGTCGAAAAGGACTGTTTGGCCATTAAATGGGCTACTCACTCTTTGTGATATTACCTGCTGGGACATTTATTTGATCTTAATAACTCGGTGGTATCTGGCATTACAACCCTTCATGTACCACATGGTACACCGTGCGGGGAAAGACCATCAAAATGCGGATTACTTTTCCCAGGAGGGGGGAGTAATGGGAAAGATAGATTCAGCCGAATCTGGAGGAGCAGCTGCAATCGTTTACCAAGGGGTCATGTGTGACAGTACAAGAAGGGGACGAAGCAACGTAATCTGTTCCTTCATTTTGGTTAAGGAATCGACCGGAAGGACCTGTGTTATATCGTGATTGAGTGCTTTGTTTGTTTTGTCTTGTCTCTAACTGTTACTTGTTATTTTGGTAGGCGGCTAAACACGTCCGGAGCTGTTGCCAGAGGCCAGCACAAACCCGGACAGCACTTCACTTGTTACCATGATTCATTGTATTTTGCACTACAGCACTACACGGTTGGCTTCTCTGCACTCATAATTTTTCCAGCATTTACGGTGTTAATTCTGCCTTTGTGTATGCTTATCAAAGCTGTGTTTAAAATTGTCAATGATTTTGCTTTGCTGTGGAAAGAGGCTCCTGAAAAAATAATTTAACATGGTGCCTTGTTTTATTATATATTTTGGTTGCAGTGAAATTAAGATTTTTGCCTGTCTGCATATGACATGCCTTTTAAACCCGGAATAATTTTGGTCGCTCTTCTTTGCACTCTTTCTAAAGCAGCAATATCCTTATTGTTGCGAGGTGACCAGAACTGAACACAATATTCTAGATGAGGTCTTACTAATGCATTGTAAAGTTTTAACATTACTTCCCTTCATTTAAATTCAACACTTTTACTATATATCTGAGCATTTTGTTGGCCATTTTTTAATATCTATCTAGGGCTCAATTTGTGGTACTGGCATTTAGTGTCCTGGAAAGGCATATTGAATTCCCGAGACAACTTGCTCAAAACCGTGAAGATCCAGGAAAACAGGGACTGGTGGCAACCTTAGTGAGGAGCTGCCTAAATCCATTATAAAACATCCACCAGAAATTAATTTACTACAATGTGTCAGCTGTTCCTACACTCCTTAAATAATCGTTTTTGTAAAAATGGTCATGGATGTCATATGGTGGGGGTCCCAGTAAAAAGCCAGTAAACATTTAACTTGTTCTAACTCCGTTTTCAGAATGGAAGCCGAGACTCTTGAGGACTCAGCGTAAACAAACATTATCCTTTCACTTCGCAACGACAGCTGCGCATTGCACTATAAGGCAAAACTTTATATGTAAAGCAGCAGTATTAACCCTAAATTCCCATTATATTCGCTTTTAAAGCCCACCGCAAAAAAGGAAGTGAGGCAACCGCTGTAGAAGATAACAAAATTTGCAACAATAAAATGTCCTATAAATAAAACTAAATACATTTCCACGTTTTGCGCTCGACTAACAGCTGAGCTGCGATTCCTTTACTAAATTATAATAACCACTACATCCATAATTACATTGTCATTCGTTTAAGCATTTTCCCAGCTGATACGTCTTTCCCACAATGCCACAACAACGCACAGGTTCACTTCCTACTGTACCAAGTGAGCAAGCAGGCAAGAGAGATCCAAACAGCTGCAGCTATAATTGGCATTAAATGTAACCAGTGTGGATATTCCATTCTGTTCTTCCACCCAACCAGGGCAAAGCTTCCATGGGAAGGCAGGGACGTTTTGTGGTAGCACGTTAGAAAGCGCCGCTCCTGACATAATGTGTCACTGAGCGGACAGCTGGAGTAAAGAACATGAAAGTTTAGACTTTTCCACCAGCGTTTTTATTTCACATCGTTTTAGCAACGTGGTGTCTTTGGAAATTGTAAAGAATGGAACAGCCAGCGCCCAAAAGGTAATATACCAGTCAATTTGAAATGGGAAGATACTGTTTGATGTGTTAAACTTTTATTTCCCTTGGTTTGTTATGGTGTTTTCCCAGTGCTGTACGATTGTTTCGTGTTTGTTTTTCTTTTTCTTTTTAATCAACAAGGGTTACTCTGTTGGTTATATTGGTAGTAGGCCATGTTTGCCAAGTTCATGAAATACCCGTAGATGTTTTTCCATTTTTCCATTTTTCCATTTTTGCTTAGGAGGAAAGAAAAAAGAAAGAAAGGTTTTCTCAACGTACGCGCTGTGTTGAATCCAAACCATTTTGGATAAACTATCAATTAATTTTCCTTTGTTTTTTGGCAAACCATATACAATTGAAAATGCATATGATGCCGATAACCTTTATGTAACATGGGAGGTTTCTACTGAATGGAAAGGAAATGGAATACTGTGCTGCAGGAGGCCCCTAATAAAATATATTAGTGTCAGAAATATAAATACTGTGTGTTGGTTCTGGCCTGTACAGCATAACTGCAGACACTGTTAATGACAGCCCTTTAAAGTGACTGCTTGTCTTTGTTTACAGGTCATTTAATTTTGGAACTATGATAATCTACAAAGGGATTGTCCATGTGGTCCCTAATGGTGGTATACTGGTTTGACTCTACTTCTACAGTGGGGGCTGGCTTAAAAAAATGTGTATACATGTTCAGTCCCTTATTTCAACCTAAATAACACAGGCTATGTCACAGTCACCTAATAACAACGGTACTTTTGGAAGCTCTTATTTTTTATCAGTTAGGCCTACTGTGTAGTATACCCCGTTGATTTAACCCATTTGGAGTGCCCAATCCGAATGTTGCCTCACCACAGCAAACCACCAACTGATTAGATCAACAGGGTCCCTCTGTTCTGGCTATTAAGCCCATAGCCTCTTTTCACCAAGTACAGCTTTATGAAAGTTCTGAGTCTTGGATGCGGGGCCAAGCCTGGGAAGTCTGACTGGACTCTTAGGCTTACTGACCAGTAGTTGTCTGTGAAGCACTTTGAGGCTCCCTTGTGCCAGCTGGCTTTCTTTCCTCGATCAGTGGGAGCGCAGAGGGCAATGCAGCGCTCCCTCAGGGTCCTCAGCCAAGAACGGTAACTTGGCGCTAGTGGGATTCCATCCATGCTCACATAACTCACCCTTCATAAAAATCTGCAGTCCTTTGTCTAGAGAGACATTTGGGGACACCTTTTGGATAGGATTTCTGATTCTGAATATTCCTAATATGTTCAGGTTCAGGCAAGGTTATTTTCACATTATACAAGAAATTCAAACCCCCCTTTTCAACAGAATTGTGCTTTGGATAAACCAAGATGACAACACACAACACTTCAGTGGTTTTGTGTTCGACTGTCAGTGAGATGATACAACTTGGTGTTTTAAAAGCTGAGAAGTGAAACTTTGTATGGTTTTAGCTTACTTCTGTGTTCTTGGGTCATTGCATGTCGAAACACACTCATATCTTGTTTTCAACAACTTGTTCAGAGAAACCTGTTTTAAGGTTATTCAATTTTATTTTAATCAAAATAGGTTTTCACTGAGCTAAACCATGAAAATGACATATGATAGTGTTTTAATGTCACTGAACTTTTCTGAATAGCTGTTTTGCTTTTTGTTAGAGATGCTGTACACTATTTGACAAACGGAAATACATTTTTTGAGACTCGCGTCAGTTCCTTTCTAGATGCAGTTAAAGGTTACACTATATAATCAGTTTAATTTCTCACCTGTTTATTATCTTATATGTTAGTTCATCATTTTTAATGGTTTCTGCATAGATCATTTTTACCATGCTTATTAACTATTCCAGCAAAAATGTCTCCTCTCAAATCACCACTTGGGTTTTGCAATTGTAATCTCTGCTCCCTCAGCAACTACAAGTTAGTAAATTTGAAAAATATCAAGTAGGGTCAGTGTCATTTTTCAAACAAATTCAGAAAAAGCAAATTTGTGTTTTTTTTTTTTTTGCTGTAAAAGTTAGTAATATAACTTTCTGCAGGTTGGCTAAAAGGCTGCAAACTACCTTTAGGGAAAAACAAAGTGGACTACATGTGTAGTGATGGTAAACCAGGTCTTCCTTTGGAGATCATACAGCTTGCATTCTGTAAAAACTGCAGCAGTTAAACTGCAAATAGGTCATTCTCTGATTACTGTTGTTTACTGACTGTTTGTAATTATGTAAGCCAAAAATATAGGCAATTGAGAAATTGCTCTACCAGAAATGTGTGTCTCAACAGATTCCCATTTCCAAGCAGGTGCATTCTTGTAACCAAAGAGTGTGGTTTCTAGATCAATGGAACATTTTTAGAGCTATCTGTCTCCTTTGATAACCTGCTGTAAATGCTGTTGAGCTTGCAGCTGCTGTTTTGTAGAGATAGAGTAATCTTTGTTATAATTAATGGAGTTGGTAAATAGGCCTATGTCTTTATAGTAAATCTAGACATGAACCCATGTCTTGATGTATCCTTTCAGCTGCCTGCCATGATGTGAAGAGCCAATTTAATGTAATGTTTGAGCATATTCCCATTTCCAAATTAAAATCGTAACTACTGCAGTCTCTGAAGGCCTGTGCGCTCCATAATTAATTTTTATTTTTTTTTACCAAATAATTATTTTAATAACTTTTAATACTAGAATTAAAGCTAAATTACTACTTGTTGCCATTTACCTTGTTACCATTCCTGCATTTTTATGGAATTTTGCTCAGATAGTGCCTGCATGTTAACATGTTTACTTTGAGATAATAATTAGGATTCCGATTTTTTTTTTTTTTTTTTTGCAGCACGTTGAAAAAGCTGAGTGAAGACAGCTTAACGAAGCAGCCAGAAGAAGTTTTTGATGTTCTAGAAAAGCTGGGTGAAGGGTAAGAATTGCTTTTTGTCTTATTAAAGCCTTGATAACGCTGAATCTCGCTGTTTCCAAAAAATATTTCCTTGCTGTGTTATTTTCCTTACTGTGATGTGAGAAGCAGAAGAGATGGCAAACGTCACCAGTAACTGAGGCTGTGTGGTCCAGTGGTTAAAGAAAAGGGTTTGTAACCAGGAGGTCCCCGGTTCAAATCCCAGCTCAGCCACTGACTCATTGTGTGACCCTGAGCAAGTCGCTTAACCTCCTTGTGCTCCGTCTTTCGGGTGAGACGTAATTGTAAGTGACTCTGCAGCTGATGCATAGTTCACACACCCTAGTCTCTGTAAGTCGCCTTGGATAAAGGCGTCTGCTAAATAAACAAATAAGTAACTGCAGTATAATTAATTGAAGATTTAAATTAAGAAATGATCTATCACGAGTTTGCAATAAGAACCGCTTTTATAAGGGGTAAGCATACAGCAGGCTTTTGTCTTGTGGAAGATCACTACTATCTCATTCATTCTTGACAATGTTGTCTGCACTCTTCTTGGGCGTTATTCATGGTAAAACTATTGTGGTAAGCACTGTTTAAACTATTCATTAAATGTGTTTCAAAAGTAGGTTTGGTGTCCATACTGTACCTGGTGTTTGAAACTTAAAAAAAAAAAAAAGTATGAAAAGAGCATTGACCTTTTGACTGCTACTTGGCTAGAACGAGGCTGCTTCTGCTATGCAAACTTTACAAACTTTGAAGCGTTTTACTAGCACATACTGTAAATTACATTATTGTGTTACTACATTATTGTATTTTAAATTAAAATCCCTTCAACATTACAAAGTTGGATTTAGAGAGTAAAAACATTGCACAATTCACAACTCCGTAACTATAGCACCTGTAGAACTCCTCTTTTCCCTCTGGACACTTTATTATTATTATTATTATTTTTTTCTTAGCAGACGCCCTTATCCATAGCGACTTACAATCGTAAGCAAATACATTTCAAAATGTATTTAATACATTTATCACTCTTCCTTAATGTGCTTTACTTGCTCTTATCTGCTCCCTATTTTACTGCATTTAATCATGTACTTTAGAGCACTGTAATCTGTCACAAATGTTATTTAATCTGTAGTATTTTGTATTTAATTATATCCTGATGTAATTGACACTTATCTGCTCCGTTATTGAATCGTATTTTGTCATATACTTGTACTTTCTAGAACTGAAGTCATTGTATTTTATCTTGCTCTTAATTATATGAATACTGTGATTCTTGAAATGTATTTTTGTTTACGACTGTAAGTCGCCATGGATAAGGGCGTCTGCTAAGAAATAAATAAATAATAATATTTAATGCCTGTTGCAGATTTTTAAAGGTGTATTTGCAGATTAACCTACTTCTGCCAAATTTTCTAAAGAAAAAGCACAATGATGCTGTACTTTCCTACTGAATCAAAGTTGCTGAGCAGAGGGTTATACTGGAAGGGGAATGCACAACTTCTTACAGTGGATGTGAGGGTGAACTGGCTGTGATTATGAAGTTTGAGTTGGCTGATCTTTCTCTATTCATCACTCTGTGTTCCTCTGACCCCCTGTGCTTAATTTCATCTTGAAACACTGACACATACTGTAAGAGAAAACTTATTAGAAACCACTGTACGTTAATCAAACTTTGGCTTATGGGAAATAAAACTACAGTGATGCAGATAAATGATCTGTTAGTTTAAAAAAGTTTAGAGAGTAAAACCAGTAAACCATATATGTGGTGTTTTTCTCCTCTTTTTCACAGATCCTATGGCAGTGTTTACAAAGCAATACATAAGGAATCTGGTCAAGTGGTTGCAATCAAACAAGTGCCTGTTGAATCGGATCTTCAAGAAATTATAAAAGAAATTTCAATAATGCAGCAGTGTGACAGGTATGTAAAGGCTGTATATTGTTCAAGTTTCAGGCTCTTGTAAAGGTTGGTGTTCTTGTAAGGTACTGTATTGGGTATCTTGTTTTAAAATCAAAGTGCAAAGCCATATAAAGCTACCTGTCCATGTAAACATTTTAATTGGTTTGGCACAACGACTGAAAACCAAAATACTTGAAGATGTTTTGTACTTCTCTTTTGTTAAACCAGACGATATTCTGGTCAAGAAAAAAAAAAATAGTATTCACATCCATTCAGGAAAGAGAGGGTCTGCTGTGTTTATTTCTCACTTGGGCTGTTGGTATGTTTGCATACTTGAACTGTATGCCTTAGTTACTTTAGAATGCATTTTTACTTTCTGTATTCAAGCATTCGTATAGTTTGTGTTTTTGTTTTTCTTCACAATAAACCTTTTTTGTTTTTGCATGTTTTTTCCAGTCCGTATGTAGTAAAGTACTACGGCAGCTATTTCAAGAATACTGACTTGTGGATTGTTATGGAGTACTGTGGAGCAGGTTCTGTATCTGACATTATCAGACTGAGAAATAAAACGGTAAGCTATATTGTACAACAACCACATTGCTCTCCCATTGTTTTCTATGGAGGTCAGCCGTTCCATTTTTGAGTAAAATAAAGCATGGCTGACAAATGGCACTTGTTCTAAAATTGCTGCTTACTGATGAAACGCTTCACACGGCTTGTCAAGCCTTGTTCTCCAAAATAACATGTGGACTACAATGATTATTTCAGACAAATGGGCAAATAAACAAATAACTTTAAACCACTGTAGTATAGTAATGATGGCATTGCTGTGGCGAGTTCCTCGGTAATAATGAAACTCCCTCGTTCAAATAATGCCCTTGACCTCTGGGACGTTCCGTGATTTCATTGTAACATGCTACAGCAATGCCACTGACCCTTAAATATAGTAGACTCTGATGTTAATGAGATACAGCTCTCTGAAATTTCTTTGCGTCAGAGTTTGTATCCAATGGAAATGACGCCCTGTCAAGATCAGTTTTTTTTTTTAAAACTATGCTATAAAAGTATGATATAGGGTGCTGTCACAAGCTGTTTGTGGGTTTTATTTTTATCCAACTTTAGATCAAAGCAGTCAAAAAATCCACTCTGACCTTTTGTGGGTTGGATACCACTTTGTATTTTACAGCACCCTATACTTTATTATATATATATATATATATATATATATATATATATATATATATATATATATATATATATAATATTGTTACCAGTACTATGGAAATAGAACACCATCAAAAAAGCTTTCCTTGTAAACTGTGTTCATGTATAGGTACTTGCCATACAAATATGTTGGTAATTATACAACCTCCTATATCACGATACTTACCCTTACCTGCCTGGGATTATAACATAAACTGCAAATATAATCTCCAGATATGCAGGTCATTCCATTTCAGTTGCATTGAGAGCATGCTAAAACACAATGCAATTTACACATTTTACATAAAGCTGACAGCCAGCCTAGGAAGGAAGCCAGGAAGCATTCAACTTTTCCTAATAATTAGCAAGGTCAAATTCCATAGATATTTTAATGCGTTTGGAAAATATGCAGGGAAACTAGGCCTCTGGTCTTGCCGGCATGTGACTATAGTTTACTGTAATAATTAATCTCAGCATACAAGAGTAATTTAATTTTTTTCCTTAAGAGTAAATGTTCATCATGGTATTCTGATTTAAGGTTTGATATTTCTACAGCTATAATAATAATAATTAGGCAATGTCATACAAAAGAAAAACTTTACTATGCATTAATACAAGCATAACTGTATAGCAGTTTTGTATTTACAATAACTTTTTTGGTTCATCACTGAATAAAACCATAACGCTGTAAAAACAAACTGGCAATGCAATGTTGCTGGTTTGTTTAGAGCCAGGATAGCCCGTTGCTAAGCAAATGACGCATTGACTTTCCTAGCGTGTTGTATGCTTTATTTTCTTTGAGGGAAATATCTTTGTATCCACAGTTTCTAGAACTCTAGATCATTATCTTGCAGGGGTTGAGTTGGGTTATGAAGTGCATGTTGTAGGTTTTACTAGTTTTACTGCTTCATTCACTAATTAACCTACCTATTTACCATACAATAGCACAAATAGACATGTATGTATGTATGTATGTAACCCCCCCCCCCAACACACACACACTTATACTTAAATGTATGTGTTTATTGCCATGGTTATAGGGTTGTGTTTAATTCTGCACTTCTATTTAAAATCAAACACTGTATGATGACGTGTTAAACAGAAATAGCCCATCATTACATTTTCTTAAATAGGTATCTTCAAATGCAAAAAAATACCTTGGATTCGTGGATTCCCCTGCTGACCTAATCTCTCCCTACCCGGGCGGCACTTGGGCCAATTGTGCGCCACCCCCTAGGAACCCCCGGTCACAGTGGGCAATGACATAGCATGGATTCGAACCTGTGATCGCCAGGCTATAGGGCGCATCCTCCACTCCACGAGGAGTGCCTTTTACTGGATGCGCCACTCGGGAGCCCCCATGCCTCATGCTTCTTAAACTTTCTTTCAAGTCCTTGGCTGTTGATCTTTTTTTTTTTTGAGCTGCTCGGATGATTCTCCTACCTGTTGTATCCGTAATTTTCTTTGGATGTCCACTTCTTTTTTTCAAGCATTTCAGTTGAATTTGTTATGTGGTACTTCTTGATTATTGCTCTGATTTGTGGATTTTGGTATTCTATATTTCTTTGATATTGTTAAGTAGCCGTTTCCTTTGTTGTAGTTTGTACAAGTGTTTTTTTCTTAAATGTGAATCCAGGTCCTTTGTCTTGACCATCATCTGCTGTGTTACCAAAAGGTGGTTATTCAATAGGTATTGGAAATAATTAACTCTTCTGGCTACTGACTTTATGAAGCTTAGTTGCTGTGTAATGATTTTCTATAACATTTTTACACTTTTAATGTAAAGGTGCCAATACTTTTGTCATGAACAAATATTTGACTTTGCATGTGCATTTGTGTATTTTGGTCTTTGTCATAGTAATTGGTGGTTTAATTTTCACTAAATGATTGTATTTAACATGTTTTCTTGAATTATCTTATATTAAATGCCGGGTACCAGTACCTTTGTACCAATAACTGTATGTTCAAGAAAGTACTGTAAGGTTATTGTTTTCTGTTTAATCAGTTTGGTCTGTTTCTAAACCTTGTGGGTAGCTTCTAAGCAGCTATATTGTGCAATCCTTGGTGGAAAGTAAGAAATATGCAGAATGACTTATTTAAAGCAGACTTACCTTGGGGCACAAATATGTCCGGTTAGCTACAGCCATAAACATTTGGTACAGCATGCAGTATTTAAATTTGCAGTAAGTGGATTGGATAATTGGAAAATGATCCTCATTTTCTGCTGGACAGTACTATAACCTGATTGCTGTTGAACATAATTGTGTGTTGTGATTGAAAAGCTTCTTTTTTTGGTTAAATACAGTTTGATTGGGGAAGTTTGACATGATCCCAAGTGGAAAATGTTTTGCCTTAAAATATTCCGCTTATTTTCTATGGCAACATATTTTGGAGCTTTAACTGGCTACTACCTGTTTTAATTTTCTCTTTAACTATGTTGTTATGATAACTTACTCCAATTTTGTTAACGGCTAGTTGAGTAAAAATGTAATGTATCGAATTACAGCTTGTGTTCTGATTGTTTTTTCAAAGAAAAAATTATTTGGTACTTCATGTGTTAAAGAGAAGGTTAATGGGAGTAAAAGAATACTGTGCTATATTTACTGGCATTTGTTTCAATGTCTGCATTTATACACTTGCACGTTTTAACTGCACCGGTGTCCTTATCAAAGGTTGAACTTGTCTGTCCTTGTACTTTACTTTTTTTAGTACATTTTTCCATAAAAATATGCATTTGGCATAACACATCTTACAAAATTGCACATAAGATCTACATAGAAGATCAGAAATGCACAGTACAATTCTAAAGGATCATATACATTGCTGTATTTCTACTTATGAAAATACAGAATGCATTTTTCATTCTAAAATGAACAAATACGATATGTCTGGAGTGTTTGTATTGTTAATGTTCTTTAATGATTAAATTACATGCCTTGATCTATTGCTGTATATATAAACTCTGCCCCAGCTTTTGAAAGTTCAAGGTTATTGCTCTAACATTTATAAGCTCCAAAAAAGCTTTTAAGCACATATGTGTTATATTTTAAATCTGTTTTTGAAGTGAACATTTTTTGTTTCTCTCACTCATGCATCTTCTTTTTTTTGTGCTCAGTTAAAACCCATTAGATCCCAGAATAATTCTAGAACCCTTCTGTAGATTCCTTGGAATTTATGCCAAAAATTTGAAATTCAAATAAATATTCTAGAGTTCTAGTAATTTGCAGGATGGATGTTCTGAGGTTTAAAGGGTTGACATTTATTATCTGGCTGTTTTTATAAGGTCACCAAACTGCAGTTTGTATTTCAGTGGGTGCCTTCTGGAAGTCAGAAATTAAAAATAATCTTTGTACATCGTCATTTTTTTTTCAAAATCAAAAAAAAATGTATTGCCTTATTACACATTTTCCTTGCAATATCTTTTGCAATGAAAAGACAAAAAGTAATTCCTCTTTATTCTAAGGTTCTTAATATCTTTGGTCATAAAACTCTAGATGACATGGACATGGGGCGGCAATTATTGGTGCTAGTCTTCACATGGGTCATTGTGTGTCAAATCGCCCAAACACTCGGTACATAGTTAGTTAATGTAGAGTTATGAAAAATATGACGTTCTAGCTCTTAAGTCCAAATAGTTTCTGAGCTATGGCAGGACATAATTTGGGGGTTATCACCCCATTTTCGCCTCCCAGACAGAGGTTGTGAAAAATCACACACATTGCAGCAAAAAGCTAATAACCTTTAGAATATTTATGATAGGCTTACAGAACTTACCATTCTAATAGATTTTTAGCCATAGATTCCAAAAACCACATCAAAAACTCTCATATATTTCATGGCTAAATTGAGCTCCAATGGTCATCAAGGATTTTGTTTTCCAGTAGTGAGGTAGTCCCACAAATGGGCAAAAATGAAGATGTGGCATAGGTTGTATCAAGTTGAGATTTACACACAAGGGAGTCCTAACAGGGTCTAACTTTCTCCAGAATTTTATTTTGGCATCTTTCTCTATTCCTGAGATATTAAGGGTTATAACAAAAAAAAAAAAAAAAAAAAAAAGTGGAATTTTTGCCAGGTGGAATTGTATTTTCAGGGCATAGCCTATTCATAGCTTATTCTGTGAGAATACATATTTCCCATGTGTATTCTCCAGTGCTTATACACTGTCTGGCCCAATATATTTTGCTATATGAACTCTACTTGGTCTCACAGAGTTAAACAGTGCTAGGTCTCACTTCTATGACTTTTGAGCCAAGACAAGGCCCCCCCCCCCCCCCCCCCCCCCCCCAATTTACCTACTCGTTCACTATAATCTTCACTTCAGTTATTGTGCGGTTGAAGGTAGAACAGCTTGTCTTGGCTCAAGAGTCATAGGAGTGGGAGCAACATGTTTGTTAAGCCTTAAAAATCTCAGGAATAGTGAACAAGGATGCTACACTGACATGTGATCCAAACATAATGCTATTTTTTGCCTCCCATAGCAAAGTTTGTATTTCAACATGGTCATCTGCCTTGCATCCAGCATCAGACTTGTAGGCTCCCTATGATTATATTAAACATTAACTCCATTCTGGAAAGTCAGGTCAGCCAAATTGAAGGCCACTGAACCAACAAGGCCTTTAATCCCCTATACCATCCACATGTTGACTGTGGCACAGAGGAGGTGGTGTTGAGACTTTCTTTAAAATTAGCAGGAACTATTTAGTAACTTTGGCCTTGGGGTTACGTGACATATTCCTTTTATTATTTAAACATTTTAAAGATTATAAGCTTTTAAAAAGCACTAATTAATACCACACCTTATTTTTGTAACGAAATGGGCCCTAATTCAGTGCAGTTTTAACTCTGCAGTTTTAACTTCGATAAACCCCTATTTTCTACAAACATTTTAAATCTTTCATGTACTGCGCGATTATGAGGAACCTCTGTATGTACTGGTTTCTTTTTCACTGCAAGACACTGAATGTTTTCATCACTGAAAGATAAACATTGGATAACTTATTCCGTTAAGTTACTTAGTGCTGAAATATTTAAGGCCCATTATACTGTAACTATACATAATCCTTTCTCAAGTTTAACATACTGTACTTCTTAGAGGGCCACCAAAAGAAAATGGAATGTTTATTTAGTTAATCTAAAACCTGCTTCTGTTTTTTTAAATTTAAAATGGGCCTTGTTTTTTTTTTAATCATACTTTTCAAAGAAGACTCTCAACCCAAGTTAGATATCATAAACCCTATTTTTGTTCAGATAAAGCATGTTGTTTTATATTCTTTATTACATGATATTTAATTGCAATAACACTAGCTCCAACACTGTCAAACTTGAAGGCCCTGATGGCTACATACTTAAAGCAAGGGGTATTTTGATTTCCTTCTTTTTAGTTAAATTTTACACTTGTAATTTTTTTTTTACTTGTTTAATAATGTACCAATTGATGAATTAGACTTTCTTTCCATGTATTATTATTAAGTGTCCAAGTAATGTAACTCAAGAACAGTTTATTTAGTTTAAAAGGTTACATGCTGTCTTTCATCAATCACTCATAATGACTTCCTTTCGAGCTGTGTGAGTAAGTTAAAAGATTACAAGGTGCATGTTCACAACTGGTAGCAAGGGAGATCAAGCTGCTTGAGTCACATGAGAACTGGCTTCTGGATACATTATTTGAAGTTGCAGACAGGAAATATTATTTTAGAAATGCCTATTTGGTTTGACAATGCAGTATTGCTTTGAATACATTGTTAAACCATTTAAGAGATACACGTGAGGGGAAAGCTATCCACATGAAGGTTTTTACCTGCTGTACAGACGTGCTCAAATTTGTTGGTACCCTTACAGCTCATTGAAATAATGCTTCATTCCTCCTGAAAAGTGATGAAATTAAAAGCTATTTTATCATGTATGCTTGCATGCCTTTGGTATGCCATAGAATAAAGCAAAGAAGCTGTGAAAAGAGATGAATTATTGCTTATTCTACAAAGATATTCTAAAATGGCCTGGACACATTTGTTGGTACCCCTTAGAAAAGATAATAAATAATTGGATTATAGTGATATTTAAAACGAATTAGTTTCTTTAATTAGTATCACACATGTCTCCAATCTTGTAATCAGTCATTCAGCCTATTTAAATGGAGAAAAGTAGTCAATGTGCTGTTTGGTATCATTGTGTGCACCACACTGAACATGGACCAGAGAAAGCAAAGGAGAGAGTTGTCTGAGGAGATCAGAAAGAAAATAATAGACAAGCATGGTAAGGGTAAAGGCTACAAGACCATCTCCAAGCAGCTTGATGTTCCTGTGACAACAGTTGCAAATATTATTAAGAAGTTTAAGGTCCATGGAACTGTAGCCAACCTCCCTGGGCGCGGCCGCAAGAGGAAAATCGACCCCAGATTGAACAGAAGGATAGTGCGAATGGTAGAAAAAGAACCAAGGATAACTGCCAAAGAGATACAAGCTGAACTCCAAGGTGAAGGTACGTCAGTTTCTGATCGCACTATCCGTCGCTTTTTGAGCGAAACTGGGCTCCATGGAAGAAGACCCAGGAGGACTCCACTTTTGACAGAAAAACATAAAAAAGCCAGACTGGAATTTGCTAAAATGCATATTGACAAGCCACAATCCTTCTGGGAGAATGTCCTTTGGACAGATGAGTCAAAACTGGAGCTTTTTGGCAAGTCACATCAGCTCTATGTTCACAGACGAAAAAATGAAGCTTTCAAAGAAAAGAACACCATACCTACAGTGAAACATGGAGGAGGCTCGGTTATGTTTTGGGGCTGCTTTGCTGCGCCTGGCACAGGGTGCCTTGAATCTGTGCAGGGCACAATGAAATCTCAAGACTATCAAGGCATTCTGGAGCGAAACATACTGCCCAGTGTCAGAAAGCTCTGTCTCAGTCGCAGGTCATGGGTCCTCCAACAGGATAATGACCCAAAACACGCAGCTAAAAGCACCCAAGAATGGATAAGAACAAAACATTGGACTATTCTGAAGTGGCCTTCTTTGAGTCCTGATCTGAATCCTATCGAACATCTCTGGAAAGAGCTGAAACTTGCAGTCTGGAGAAGGCACCCATCAAACCTGAGACAGCTGGAGCAGTTTGCTCAGGAAGAGTGGGCCAAACTACCTGTTAACAGGTGCAGAAGTCTCATTGAGAGCTACAGAAAACGTTTGATTGCTGTGATTGCCTCTAAAGGTTGTGCAACAAAATATTAGGTTAGCGGTCCCATCATTTTTGTCCATGCCATTTTCATTTGTTTTATTATTTACAATATTATGTTGAATAAAAACTCAAAAGCAAAGTCTGATTTCTATTAAATATGGAATAAAAAATGGTGGATGCCAATTACTTTTGTCAGTTTCAAGTTATTTCAGAGAAAATTGTGCATTCTTCGTTTTTTGTGGAGGGGTACTAACAAATTTGAGCACGTCTGTATATGTTGGCAAGATACAGTTTTTAACTGAAGTGTGTTGGAGGTCCAAATTACCTGTTTTTATACCAATGCTAATGGGACAGTATAACGAGAACATGATGGGAGACTACATTTGGGGGCTGATTCGTGAAAGTGATTTACAGTATAATCGTAAATCTCGAAAAACTACTCACTTCTAAATCTTTTGTAGTAATTTTTGTATTACTTTAGTATAAATACATGTTAATTTGGATTCATATGTTGTTTTTTTCTGACTTTATGTGAACGAAAAGACACAAATTTGCCCGTTTTCTCATTGGAAATAGGTCAATTTCAAAATATCACTGTCCTGGTCACAAAAGCAAAGTTTGTGGGGAATAATAGCCATTTTCTATACTTTTGAGGCATAAGCAATTAGGAAATAACACTTACTACCCAGGAACCAAAAAAAAATAAAAAATTTGTTACACTGTGTAATAGCATTATTGGGCAGATTGCCTTGCTTTAAACGGGTGACAATGCTGTGCAGCAATTATTACGTGAATAATAATAATAATAATGCTAACAAAATTAAATGTGTACAATAAATAAGTTCACACAAACATGGTACAAATAAATAAAATGGACCAAACAAGTGACAAAAATAGTGATGAGTGCCTCCTTCTCGCTTCTAGATAAAAAGAAACCCGCCAGATCCCCAAATCACGGAAACAAAGCACTTTCCTCAAATCGTCTCGGCTACAGTTACAGCAATACAGCCACAGCAATAAAGCTTTGTTGCAACAGCCACCTCCATGTTATAACCTGCCCCACAGGTTTAAATAATGAGGCTAAATGCAGCTTGATTATCAGGCATGCCCCCTAATAAAAACTAATACAAGTGTCAAGGTAGCGAGTGCTTAGCTGGCTACTTGTGCTTTTGACCAAAAGCCCCTTTTCAGCTGTGTAAAAGAAAAGTAAACTCAGATCAGTACACTTTTTCTTTAAATACATTTACTGCATAGCATTTACTTTTTTTATATGCAGCTGAAGAAGGGCAGCCTTTCACTTCTACACAGCTCCAAATCTCTGTCGACAGTGAGTTATTTTGGTTTTCCTCAATCAACTTTTTAAAAGCTTTTTCATCTGCCTTCTTTTTCCCTTTAATTTAATTCTGCTTGCTAGATCTATCAGTTTCTTATTTCAGTACTGTTCTTTGCTCCTCCCCAACAGTATTTACTGCATAAGTGATCATCTGCAACTTTCTTTTTTTTCTTCGTGATTCATGGTTCACCTCGTTCCTTTGTTTTAGAGATGCCCTTTTATTAAAAATATACAACAGACTGGATACCATACCACGCCTATTACAGCATGAACAGAGTGCACCAGTGAAGTGCTAGATCGACCAAGAATTAGAAAAACTATTTGGAGGCAATTGCCAAATCCCCTTCCTTTTCATAATATCTGCCCTTACTGTGGCACCACAGCAGTTGGATACGATAAAACTGAGTTTTATCTTTAATGCCGTTTAATTTTGGCATTTTAATCCACCACATACCCATTACAATTTTTTTTCAATAATACGCTGTACCTTATGCTTAGGGCTTCTTTTTTCGATTTTTATTAATTGTATTAGGTGTTTTAATCTTGGCATTTTCTTTTAATCGATAAAATCAACCCATCTGCATGATTAATTAATCGATTAATCACACCCGGTTGCTGTAATATGCAATTGTAGTGAAAGACAACTAAAAGTAACACTTGGTATTAATGCTATTTTTTGCAAGCATTTATTAATGACACCTAACAGTTAACAGGCAACTTTAATTAAACAATTTGACAATAAATAAATATGTTTACTTGCATGTAATCTGAAGTTAGCCAAAGCAAGTCTTTTAATATAAGACATAAAATACAGTGCCATGCGTTACTGTAAATTAGCAGCAGTACTACGTACAACCAATACTGTGTTGAATATGTTGGCCTGTTTTTCTTATAAACTTGAAACTAACAGCTAATTTATTTTAGTTTAATTTAGTTAGCTGAGTATGTCATAATTAAGACGTAGACTTAGGCTATAGCTGTAAATGTACTGCCATGGCACAGATTTAAACTAATATAATACATTGTTTAAAAGAAAAATAAACTTACTTGCGACACACAGATGAGAAGATAAACTCATAGTACTGCTGTGAAAGGAAAGCACCGAAGAGCAAATCTTGCAACTTGTTACAATCACTATTCGTAATTGTATTACTCCATTACAAAAAACTAGTCACTTATTAAAATGCTGCACTCTCGATTTCTCATTCTTCATTCCACTTTTAAATGAGAAAGTAAGGACATGGAGGATTTAAAAGCCCATTTAATTGTTTCACAGCAAAGCCCTGTAAATGAAACAGATTTTATTATTATTATTATTATTATTATTATTATTATTATTATTATTATTATTATTATTATTATTATTATTATTATTTATTGTTATTGTTATTACAGTATACCTGTGTCTAGTCTGTAAATAATGTTAATGCAATTACAAATAGTAATTGTAATGTTTGTACAGCTTTTTTTTTTTTTTGATTATAACTAAGATTGTATTAAAGATTTGTGGAATAAAATGTTGCACCTGTTTGCTCGTTTTCTACATTCTGCATGCAGCAAATCCTGTTTAGTTTAAACTAAAAGCTAAGCCCCCTCCTTATTTATAAACTGAAACTATCTAAATCTAGGTTTGTATTTTATTTTATTTGTGAACAAAATGTATCTGATTTTAAAACAAGCCACCAATACACTTTCAAATGAAGGAGGGCGGGGCGACAGAGGCGCTGAGCTACGATAGGTCTGAAACGACACAAGCTCTGTGGACGGGGTTCGTCAGATTTAACGGGGGGTTGGTCATATTAAACGTGATCCCTGCCTGGCTGGACAGTTGATCGAGTCAATCATCCTGGAGACCCACCGAGTCTGCCAAGTACTGTGGAGCCGGGAAGTCAATATGGGAAAAAGTAAAGAGCTGTCTGAAGACCTTAGGCAGAAAATTATTTATTGTCATAAAGATGGAGGATGATATAAGAAGATTTCCAAGCATTTGGGCATCGCTATTTCAACTATTGTTTCTATTGTCAAGTACAAAACTCATGGTACTGTCACAACGCTCCCTCAGTCTGGAAAAAAGAAGATTCTTTCATCAAGAACAAGTAGACGTCCCGCATAAAAGATTAATTCTCAAACTGAACGCAGTAGGGATTCAAGGAAATGCATACACATGGATTAGGGAGTGGTTAACATGTAGAAAACAAAGTACTGATTAGAGGAGAAACCTCAAAGTGGAGCGAGGTAACCAGTGGAGTACCAAAGGGATCAGTATTAGGTCCTCTGCTATTCCTAATCTACATTAATGACTTAAATTCTGGTATAGTAAGCAAACTTGTTAAATTTGCAGACGACACAAAAATAGGAGGAGTGGCAAACACCATTGCAGCAGCAAAGGTCATTCAAAATGATCTAGACAGCATTCAGAACTGGGCAGACACATGGCAAATGACATTTAATAGAGAAAAGTGTAAAGTATTGCATGCAGGCAATAAAAATGTGCATTATAAATATCATATGGGAGATACTGAAATTGAAGAAGGGAACTATGAAAAAGACCTTGGAGTTTATGTTGACTCAGAAATGTCTTCATCTAGATAATGTGGGGAAGCTATAAAAAAGGCCAACAAGATGCTTGGATATATAGTGAAAAGTGTTGAATTTAAATCAAGGGAAGTAATGTTAAAACTTTACAATGCATTAGTAAGACCTCATCTAGAATATTGTGTTCAGTTCTGGTCACCTCGTTACAAAAAGGATATTGCTGTTCTAGAGTGCAAAGAAGAGCAACCAGAATTATCCCGGGTTTATGTCGTATGCAGACAGGCATGTCGTATACGGACAGGCTAAAATAATTGAATCTATTCAGTCTTGAACAAAGAAGACTACGCGGTGATCTGATTCAAGCATTCAGAATTCTAAAAGTTCTTGACAATGTCGACCCAGGGGACTTTTTCGACCTGAAAAAAGAAACAAGGACCAGGGGTCACAAATGGAGATTAGATAAAGGGGCATTCGGAACAGAAAATAGGAGGCACTTTTTTTACACATAGAATTGTGAGGGTCTGGAACCAACTCCCCAGTAATGTTGTTGAAGCTGACACCCTGGGATCCTTCAAGAAGCTGCTTGATGAGATTCTGGGATCAATAAGCTACTAACAACCAAACGAGCAAGATGGGCTGAATGGCCTCCTCTCGTTTGTAAACTTTCTTATGTTCTTAAGAATTGTGAGGAAGGTTGATAACAATCTGAGATTGACTGCCAAAGATATTCAAAGTGAATTGACTGCATGTGGGACTGGGGTTTCCATTTCAACCATAGGTCGAGTATTGCACGGTGAAGGTCTCAACGGTCACAGGCCAAGGAAAAAGCCACTCTTAGGAAAATGTCATAAGGACAATTGCTTAAAGTTTGCAAAACGGCATTTGAATGATGGATAGAAGTTCTGGTCAAAGGTTTTGTGGAGTGATGAAACCAAAATCGAGCTATTTGGTCATGCTGATACACCATACCTACTGTCAAGCATGGAGGTGGTAATATCCTTCTACTGGCACAGGAAATTTAGTTCCAGTACATGGTAAAATTGATTCAATAGCATAACAAAAGATATTGGCGAATCTGAAACCCTCCGCTACAAAACTTGGTTTAAAGTGCAACTGGATGTTCCAACACGACAACGGTCCAAAGCACACATCAAAATCTACTTCAGAATGGTTAAAGAAGAATAAAATAAAGGTTCTGGAATGGCCTAGTCAAAGTCCCAATCTAAATCCGATTGAGAATCTTATGAGTTGAAGAAGGCTTTGCACATGAGAAGTCCTTGGAATTCGAATGAACTGGAACAATTTTGGTGAATGGTCAAAAATCACTAAAGAATCGTGCTAAAATCGTTTAATAATTTTGAATTACCATTTTTGCAGTGTGCAGTAGTGGTTAGGGCTCTGGACTCTTGACCGGAGGGTTGTGGGTTCAATCCCAGGTGGGGACACTGCTGCTGTACCCTTGAGAAAGGTACTTTACCTAGATTGCTCCAGTAAAAACCCAACTGTATAAATGGGTAATTGTATGTCAAAATAATGTGTAAAAAATAATGTGATATCTTGCAACAATTGTAAGTCGCCCTGGATAAGGGTGTCTGCTAAGAAATAAATAATAATATTGGTGAAATAAATTAATTATTGTAGACATTTATCATTTATTTCTTGTAACTTTTTTTTCCTTATCCACAAACCAAAATTTTTGCTGCAAAAGATTTTCCCTTGAGAAATTTGAGAAGTTATACATTTTCATTGGGAGATTTTATATATATATATATATATTATAGTGGCTCTCAAAAGTATTCACCCCCCTTGGACTTTTCCACATTTTATTGTGTTACAACATGGAATCAAAATGGATTTAATTAGGAGTTTTTGCCACTGATCAACACAAAAAAAGTCCATAATGTCGAAGTGAAAAATAAAATCTACAAATTGTTCTAAATTAATTACAAATACAAAACAGAAAATAATTGATTGCTTTAATTATTTTCTGTTTTGTAGTATTCACCCCCTTGAGTCAATATTTGGTAGAGGCACCTTTGGCAGCAATTACTGCCATGAGTATTTGGATAAGTCTCTACCAGCTTTGCACATCTGGACACTGCAATTTTTGCCCATTCTTCTTTGCAAAATTGCTCAAGCTCCGTCAAGTTGGATGGGGACCTTTGGTGAACAGCAATTTTCAACTCTTTACACATATTCTCAATTGGATTGAGGTCCGGACTTTGACTGGGCCACTCCAGGACATTGACCTTTTTGTTTTTAAGCCACTCCAGTGTGGCTTTGGCTGTATGTTTGGGGTCATTGTCCTGCTGGAAGGTGAATCTTCTCCCAAGTCCCAGGTCTCTTGCAGACTTCAGCAGGTTTTCCTCCAGGATTTCTCTGTACTTTACTGCATCCATTTTGCCCTCTATCTTCACAAGCTTTCCAGGCCCTGACGCAGAGAAGCATCCCCATAGCATGATGCTGCCACCACCATGCTTCACGGTAGGGATGGTGTTCTCAGGATGATGTGCGGTGTTAGGCTTGCGCCAAACATAGCGCTTAGCGTTGAGGCCAAAAAGCTCTATTTTGGTCTCATCAGACCATAGAATCTTCTTCCATTTGGTCTCAGAGTCTCCCACATGCCTTCTGGCAAACTCTAGCTGAGATTTGATGTGAGTTTTTTTCAACAATGGCTTTCTTTTTGCCACTCTCCCATAAAGGCCAGTTTTGTGAAGCACCCGGGCTATTGTTGCCGTATGCACAGTGTCTCCCAGCTCAACCGTGGAAGACTGTAACTCCTTTAGAGTTGCCATAGGCCTCTTGGTGGCCTCCCTGACTAGTGCCCTTCTCGCCAGGATACTCAGCTTTTGAGGACGGCCTGTTCTAGACAGATTCACAGTTGTGCCATATTCTCTCCATTTTTTAATAATGGACTTTACTGTGCTCCGGGGGATATTCAATGCCTTGGAAATGTTCTTTTATATCCTACCCCTGATTGGTGCTTTTGAAGAACCTTATTCTGGATTTGCTTTGAATGTTCCTTCGTATTCATGATGTAGTTTTTGTTAGGAAATGTACTAACCAACTGTGGGACCTCCCAGAGACAGGTGTATTTAACCTGAAACCATGTGAAACACCTTAATTGCACACAGGTGGACTCCATTCAACTAATTATGTGACTTCTAAAGACAATTGGTTGCACCAGAGCTTATTTAGGTTTGTCATAGCAAAGGGGGTGAATACTCATGCAATCAATTATTTTCTGTTTTATATTTGTAATTAATTTAGAACAATTTGTAGATTTTATTTTTCACTTTGACATTATGGACTTTTTTTGTGTTGATCAGTGGCAAAAACTCCTAATTAAATCCATTTTGATTCCATGTTGTAACACAATAAAATGTGGAAAAGTCCAAGGGTAGTGAATACTTTTGAGAACCACTGTATGTGTGTGTGATTATATATATATATATATATATATATATATATATATATATATATAAAATGAGTGCTGGGCCGAACAAAGGATTTTCATGTTTGGATATTTGCTCATAATATTTGTTTGGATTTTCTTTTGTTTTTCACTGTTTTCATTTTCATTGTTTTTCATTGCTCTGAATTTCATTGCTCTGAATGCAAGCAGAGACAATAGCAATAGCAGCAGGGGCAGGGGGCGTGTCTATGGCCCCTGTGTGTGTGTGTGCCTTTATTTTACAGCAAGACCATACAATGTGAAACACGTTAAAATAGAAAAATATCCCAGGAGTAAAGAATAAGTTGTGTAGGACTGTGGCAAAGTTGTTTGTAGTGCACAGGTGTAGAGGTGATGCAGTGATTAGAAACAGTCCAACAACAGTTCAATGGTGAAAACAAAGCTTTATTAATTGTTTTAAATAATAATACTGATTATAAACAACAATGTGTAAAGTCAGTAAAACCACGGGGTTCAGTCCGGAAATAATAGTAATACACACACTTTCAAACACCTACACGTTCACCAGTCCAACAGTGAGTGCTCTGGGTGAAATACGTAAACAGAGAATACTTGAGTCCAGATTTGATGCTGGCTTAATAACGACAGCTCCCGGATTTGAGCCGTCTACAGTGACAAATAACAACAGTTAATCACACAGACAAGACCAGACTAAACACTCAGTGTTGCTTTACTCCTCCCGGTCGTATCGTAACCATAACAAGGAACAGATCGCTTGGCCACATCCCCTGATATACCACCAGCCCGCCCCCTTCGGTAGTGAGTGTAATTCCGTCTCCTCCAATCTATGACTGACACATCGCCTACTGTATTAGGGTGATGACTTCTGGTATTGTGGCTCCGCCGACTTCCAACTGATCCTGGAATGAACTGTCAAATCATCCAGTCTGAGGCACACTGTTCCTGTTAGACAATGCCCTCACAGGTCGGGAGGGAGATTGTTGACTCGGATTAATTTGCTCTCTGTCACAAGGACTTGCTTTACCCTAGTGAATTAACTACAAAACAAAGAATGCCAAGTAACAGTTCAGGTTAAACGTTGTTTTGTTTATTCCTAAAATAAATAGTACATAAAGTTGACACTGCATTTTATTTATTTTTTTCATTCCTTGCCATTGCCGTTTCTTCACCGAAAACAATGGCAATAGACACGTTTTCATAAATTTAATAAGCTGAACAACCAAACGAAAACTGAAATTTAAACTTTAAACGCAGAAATGGCATTGTAAAATGAAGGGGAAAAAAACTTACCGTTTTGCTTCTCATTTATTACATTCCACATAACAGAAAGTTGAAACAAATTTATATAATATCAGGGCTAGATGTTAACATTTAGGCAGTAGTGAGTATTTGTTACCTGCCTGGAAAGTAGGCAGCAAAATGGTTGTATTCGGTAGCGGTTTATTCGACTAATAATTACACCGTGTAACAAATTTATTTATTTTTTTGGTTCCTGGGTAGTAAGTGTTATTTCCTAATTGCTTATGCCTCAAAAGTATAGAAAATGGCTATTATTCCCCACAAACTTTGCTTTTGTGACCAGGACAGTGATATTTTGAAATTTACCTATTTTCCAGAACATTCCAGATAGATTCAGTGCTGAGTAAACTTGGAGTAACTTCTAGAACTTTCTAGAACTTTCCAGTAATATATATATATAATATATATATATATATATATATATATATATATATATATATATATATATATATATATATATATATATACATAGTAGTATAAATACAGGGGCCTTAAGCCCACCAGTTCAGTTTAGTTCCAGCTGCCTAAGTGGATACATATCTGCATTTTTCTGAGATGGCATCAAGGTCATAGGAGACTTCAAAATGGTGGCATTCCTGATGGGTCTCCAAGGCGGTTTTACCAAGTTTCCCTGCTATCTTTGCCTTTGGGACAGCAGGGACACCAAGGCGCACTACCACAGGCGGGACTGGCCACAGCAGACCGAGTTCTCTGTGGGGAGGAACAACGTCAAGTGGGAGCCACTGGTGGACCCCCGGAAGGTGCTGATGCCACCACTGCACATCAAATTGGGCCTTATGAAACAATTTGTCAGAGCTCTAGATAAGGAGTCGGCAGCCTTCAAGTACCTTCAAGACTTCTTCCCTAAGCTGTCTGAGGCAAAGGTCAAAGCCGGTGTCTTCGTCGGACCACAGATAAAGAAGATCCTGGAGTGCAATGAATTCCCCAAGAAGCTCACTAGTAAGGAGAAAGCAGCTTGGAACAGCTTTGTCGCAGTGGTTCGGGGCTTCCTGGTCAATCACAAGGTCGAAAACTATGTGGAGCTGGTTGAGACTCTGGTGAAGAACTACGGCACAATGGGCTGTAGGATGTCCGTCAAAGTCCATATCCTTGATGCTCATCTTGATAAATTCAAGAACATGGGAGCGTACTCGGAGGAGCAAGGCGAGCGCTTCCACCAGGATATACTGGACTTTGAACGCCGCTACCAAGGACAGTATAACGAGAACATGATGGGAGACTACATTTGAGGGCTGATTCGTGAAAGTGATTTACAGTATAATCGTAAATCTCGAAAAACTACTCGCTTCTAAATCTTTTGTAGTCATTTTTGTATTACTTTAGTATAAATACATGTTAATTTGGATTCATATGTTGTTGTTTTTTACTTTATGTGAACGAAAAGACACAAATTCGCCCGTTTTCTCATTGGAAATAGGTAAATTTCAAAATATCACTGTCCTGGTCACAAAAGCAAAGTTTGTGGGGAATAATAGCCATTTTCTATACTTTTGAGGCATGAGCAATTAGGAAATAACACTTACTACCCACAAACAAAAATTGTGTTACATAGTGTAATATATAAAAATAATTAATAAAAACCTATAATTGACCTATATTTGACATTAATAGACTTCTATTTAAATCAGAAAGCATTTATTTCTTGTCAATGTATTTAGTTTTAACCTTGAGTTCTACAAGAATGCAACCATCTGTCATCTAAGCATTTAATATGCCATAAGTTATATCATATATATATATATACAGACGTGCTCAAATTTGTTGGTACCCCTCCACAAAAAACGAAGAATGCACAATTTTCTCTGAAATAACTTGAAGCTGACAAAAGTTATTGGCATCCACCATTGTTTATTCCATATTTAATAGAAATCAGACTTTGCTTTTGATTTTTTATTCAACATAATATTGTAAATAAGAAAACAAATGAAAATGGCATGGACAAAAATGATGGGACCACTAACCTAATATTTTGTTGCACAACCTTTAGAGGCAATCACTGCAATCAAACGTTTTCTGTAGCTCTCAATGAGACTTCTGCACCTGTTGACAGGTAGTTTGGCCCACTCTTCCTGAGCAAACTGCTCCAGCTGTCTCAGGTTTGATGGGTGCCTTCTCCAGACTGCAAGTTTCAGCTCTTTCCATAGATGTTCGATAGGATTCAGATCAGGACTCATAGAAGGCCACTTCAGAATAGTCCAATGTTTTGTTCTTATCCATTCTTGGGTGCTTTTAGCTGTGTGTTTTGGGTCATTATCCTGTTGGAGGACCCATGACCTGCGACTGAGACAGAGCTTTCTGACACTGGGCAGTACGTTTCGCTCCAGAATGCCTTGGTAGTCTTCAGATTTCATTGTGCCCTGCACAGATTCAAGGCACCCTGTGCCAGGCGCAGCAAAGCAGCCCCAAAACATAACCGAGCCTCCTCCATGTTTCACTGTAGGTATGGTGTTCTTTTCTTTGAAAGCCTCATTTTTTCGTCTGTGAACATAGAGCTGATGTGACTTGCCAAAAAGCTCCAGTTTTGACTCATCTGTCCAAAGGACATTCTCCTAGAAGGATTGTGGCTTGTCAATATGCATTTTAGCAAATTCCAGTCTGGCTTTTTTATGTTTTTCTTTCAAAAGTGGAGTCCTCCTGGGTCTTCTTCCATGGAGCCCACTTTCGCTCAAAAAGCGACGGATGGTGCGATCAGAAACTGACGTACCTTCACCTTGGAGTTCAGCTTGTATCTCTTTTGCAGTTATCCTTGGTTCTTTTTCTACCATTCGCACTATCCTTCTGTTCTATCTGGGGTCTATTTTCCTCTTGCGGCCGCGCCCAGGGAGGTTGGCTACAGTTCCATGGACCTTAAACTTCTTTATAATATTTGCAACTGTTGTCACAGGAACATCAAGCTGCTTGGAGATGGTCTTGTAGCCTTTACCTTTACCATGCTTGTCTATTATTTTCTTTCTGATCTCCTCAGACAACTCTCTCCTTTGCTTTCTCTGGTCCATGTTCAGTGTGGTGCACACAATGATACCAAACAGCACAGTGACTACTTTTCTCTATTTAAATAGGCTGAATGACTGATTACAAGATTGGAGACATGTGTGATACTAATTAAAGAAACTAATTAGTTTGAAATATCACTATAATCCAATTATTTATTATCTTTTCTAAGGGGTACCAACAAATGTGTCCAGGCCATTTTAAAATATCTTTGTAGAATAAGCAATAATTCATCTCTTTTCACAGCTTCTTTGCTTTATTCTATGGCATACCAAAGGCATGCAAGTATACATGATAAAATAGCTTTTAATTTCATCACTTTTCAGGAGGAATGAAGCATTATTTCAATGAGCTGTAAGGGTACCAACAAATTTGAGCACGTCTGTGTATATATATATATATATATATATATATATATATAATATATTAATTAAAGGGATAATTAGGGTCCGCTGTTTCAGTACTTTGGTTAACAACCAGGCCTGATTTGGGCCAGCACTGCCCAATATAAATCTGACTAACTTTGGCCTTTACCATCAGAGTGAAGTTGTCAGCACACAGGTTCTAGAGGCACATCATGCCACGAACAAAAGAAATTCCTGAAGACCTCCGGAAAAAAGTTGTTGATGCCTGTCAGTCTGGAAAGGGTTACAAAGCCATTTCTAAGGTTCTGGGGCTCCACCGAACCACAGTCAGAGCCATATTGTCCAAATGGAGAAAGTTTGGGACAGTTGTGAATCTTCCCAGGAGTGGCCGTCCTGCCAAAATCTCTCCAAGAGCAAGGCGTAAAATCGTCCAGGAAGTCACAAAGAACCCTAGAACAACATCCAGGGTTCTGCAGGCCTCTCTCGCCTTGCCATCATTGAAGGAACCATGAATTCTGCTCTATATCAGAGAATTCTACAGGAGAATGTCAGGCCATTCGTCCGTGAGCTGAAACTGAAGCGCAGCTGGGTCATGCAGCAAGACAATGATCCAAAACACACAAGCAAGTCTACATCAGAATGGTTGAAGAACAAGAAATTTAAAGTTTCGGAATGGCCTTGTCAAAGTCCCATTGAGATGTTGTGGCAGGACCTGAAACGAGCAGTTCATGCTCAAAAACCCACAAATGTCACTGAGTTGAAGCAGTTCTGCATGGAGGAGTGGGCCAGAATTCCTCCACGGCGCTGTGAGAGACTAATCAATAACTACAGGAAGCGTTTGGTTGCAGTTATTGCTGCTAAAGGTGGCATAACCAGTTTTTGAGTCTAAGGGGGCAATTTACTTTTTCACATGGGGGAATTGAGTGTTGCATAACTTTCTTTAATAAATCAGATGGGGCAATTACCTTTTCACGGCACTGTATATATATATATATATATATATATATATATATATATATATATATATATATATATATATATATATATGCACGCTGGGTTTGTTTTATTAAACAGTGACATTAGTTAGCCGTGTGTGTGTATAATATAACATTTTGTGTTAACGCACACGTTTCACTAGTTAAACATTAATCTTTTATAAAAAGAAAAGAAATTTAGTGCACCTCAAGATTGTATTTTGTCTATTATTCGTACTGATAAAACAAGGAAGACTTGGATCATGAATAGCTAGCTATTTGCTCCTGTTTTTTTTTTTTTTTTTTGTAGTCAGAATTTTGATAAAGTAATACTTTTCTACCTATTATGTGGTCATTTTTAGCATGAGTGAAACCATGGTTAACATTAGGCTATAACAAAATAATCTCCATGACAAATTAAATTAGCATTTTATAGACACTTATCCTGTTAGGTCATTGCCTGTTATCTTATAAAATCGTAATGTTTTTAACAGTTATTGAATTTTACTTTTGGTCTATAAAAAACTTAATACCTCTTAAATTGTATGCACGTTGTTCTGTAGTACTGTAGATATTTGTACTCCACTGTCCAATAAGATTTGCATTGTGGGCCTCGCGTGTATCTACATGGGGCGGTACAAACCTCAGTCATCTATCAGGAAGCTTTATTAGCAATGGTTTCCCGCTTTATGAAAGATACAAATAATGTAGTAAAATAATAATTAATACCGGTAATTATGTACGTGTTCAGTCAGGGTCTGTCATATACTGCAGCATAAGGTATCAGAAAAATGCTACTGCGTAAAAAAAACCAGTAGCAAATTGAGTTTTGGTTAGCAACATGCTACCAAATATACAATCTATATAAAAATCGCTACACAACATTTTCAGGAAGTTGGGTACTGTTTGAGCGAGGTATTTCAGAATGACGTGCTTGCCTTTTTTTCTGTCCCATGAGATTCTGGCTCGTGCAGCACAATGCGTTTTTGTCCCAAATGGTTTTCCATAGAGATCGCTATGAGTGCATGCCCATAATCTGGTTTGTTGACTTTTTGCTGTCTAAAACTTTTGGAGGCTCTGTGTTGATCCTGTGGTGTTTTTTTGTTTTTGTTTTTTTTTATATAAATACAGAACTGTTTTTTGTCATTTGTAGCAAATACGAACATCTGATTTTTGTATCCAGATACATGTAAAAAAATATTTGTTTGGATGTTTGTCCCAGCACTAATATATAATGTAACAATCTCGGTTCCTGCAGTCAGGGGTTTCTCACAGGCGGAGATGGGATGCAAAGCCTTAGACCTCCCACACTGAAGCATAGCGCCGATACCGCTGTACAAAAGAGCTGCCTCACTTGCAGGAGCTGGTATCGTGCTTACAGTGCCTTGCGAAAGTATTCGGCCCCCTTGAACTTTGCGACCTTTTGCCACATTTCAGGCTTCAAACATAAAGATATGAAACTGTAATTTTTTGTGAAGAATCAACAACAAGTGGGACACAATCATGAAGTGGAACGAAATTTATTGGATATTTCAAACTTTTTTAACAAATAAAAAACTGAAAAATTGGGCGTGCAAAATTATTCAGCCCCCTTAAGTTAATACTTTGTAGCGCCACCTTTTGCTGCGATTACAGCTGTAAGTCGCTTGGGGTATGTCTCTATCAGTTTTGCACATCGAGAGACTGAAATTTTTGCCCATTCCTCCTTGCAAAACAGCTCGAGCTCAGTGAGGTTGGATGGAGAGCATTTGTGAACAGCAGTTTTCAGTTCTTTCCACAGATTCTCGATTGGATTCAGGTCTGGACTTTGACTTGGCCATTCTAACACCTGGATATGTTTATTTGTGAACCATTCCATTGTAGATTTTGCTTTATGTTTTGGATCATTGTCTTGTTGGAAGACAAATCTCCGTCCCAGTCTCAGGTCTTTTGCAGACTCCATCAGGTTTTCTTCCAGAATGGTCCTGTATTTGGCTCCATCCATCTTCCCATCAATTTTAACCATCTTCCCTGTCCCTGCTGAAGAAAAGCAGGCCCAAACCATGATGCTGCCACCACCATGTTTGACAGTGGGGATGGTGTGTTCAGGGTGATGAGCTGTGTTGCTTTTACGCCAAACATAACGTTTTGCATTGTTGCCAAAAAGTTCGATTTTGGTTTCATCTGACCAGAGCACCTTCTTCCACATGTTTGGTGTGTCTCCCAGGTGGCTTGTGGCAAACTGTAAACGACACTTTTTATGGATATCTTTAAGAAATGGCTTTCTTCTTGCCACTCTTCATAAAGGCCAGATTTGTGCAGTATACGACTGATTGTTGTCCTATGGACAGAGTCTCCCACCTCAGCTGTAGATCTCTGCAGTTCATCCAGAGTGATCATGGGCCTCTTGGCTGCATCTCTGATCAGTCTTCTCCTTGTATGAGCTGAAAGTTTAGAGGGACGGCCAGGTCTTGGTAGATTTGCAGTGGTCTGATACTCCTTCCATTTCAATATTATCGCTTGCACAGTGCTCCTTGGGATGTTTAAAGCTTGGGAAATCTTTTTGTATCCAAATCCGGCTTTAAACTTCTCCACAACAGTATCTCGGACCTGCCTGGTGTGTTCCTTGTTCTTCATGATGCTCTCTGCGCTTTAAACGGACCTCTGAGACTATCACAGTGCAGGTGCATTTATACGGAGACTTGATTACACACAGGTGGATTCTATTTATCATCATTAGTCATTTAGGTCAACATTGGATCATTCAGAGATCCTCACTGAACTTCTGGAGAGAGTTTGCTGCACTGAAAGTAAAGGGGCTGAATAATTTTGCACGCCCAATTTTTCAGTTTTTTATTTGTTAAAAAAGTTTGAAATATCCAATAAATTTCGTTCCATTTCATGATTGTGTCCCACTTGTTGTTGATTCTTCACAAAAAATTACAGTTTCATATCTTTATGTTTGAAGCCTGAAATGTGGCAAAAGGTCGCAAAGTTCAAGGGGGCCGAATACTTTCGCAAGGCACTGTATGTCTTCATATTTGATTGCATCACCTACCAACCCTGACCCCTACCCCCGTGGACACTACACTCTCCCCTGCCAGACTTGCTCACCAGGCTACAGGCTTCCAAGTGCATTCCGGGGTACCTGCTTCCCACTACTGAAACTAATCTAACAATCTCGGTTCCCGCAGGCAGGGGTTTCTCACAGGCAGAGCCAGCTCTTTTGTACAGCGGTATCGGCGCTATGCTTCAGTGCGGGAGGTCCAGGGTTCATGTCCCACCTCCGCGTCTGAGAAACCCCTGCCTGCAGGAACCGAGGTCGTTACAATATAAAGTAAGAGAACAGCTGCCACGGCACAATGGTCTGGCTTGGCGGGCACAGCTTTGAGGACCACTGGTCTACACATTCTTAAAATCCATGTTATGTACGCTGTTTGTTGTGCATACTATTTTGTGCACATCAAATTATAAATCCCAAATCTATATGTACATGTTTAGGAAGTTACACAAAGTTACATACGTACTATATGTTGCACTGTATAACTAAGGTTGTACGCAAGTTATCAAGTGTAACAGACTCTGGGGCTGTATGGAGGAATCTGGCTGTGTTTCAGACTGACATTTTACATGTGTATATATGCACTGGTAAGTTGTATTTACACAGCTCAAACAAGCTAAGCACACCAAGTAGTCTTGCAGCATGGTCTGGTCTCTGAAAAAGTATAGCTTACAAAAGAGGTGAGGAAAAAAAAAAAACTGAAATACAAAATCGCTGGCCTTAAAGTACACTTCTGAAAATTATTTTAGTCTTTCCATTCCTTGTGTTTTTATGTGCAACATAATCTATATGGCAAAGTACAGATGGTGTTTCTTGTCATCAGATTGCCATAGTTAAAGCATTTCTATTGAGCTGGGTCTTCACTTTCCAAACTATTCTCTGGCTCAAACACTTTGACTCACATGCCTCCTGGTCTTGGCTTCGTCTGGACTGTTCCAGTACTTTTTTTTAACATTTTATGAACTATGCTTTCCACCAGTGTGTTTATACCAATTTATGTGCTGTTTCTAGATATGAGCAAGCACTAAGTTCCACGCATGCATAAATGCACAAACACTTTTTTTTAGGTGTTTTCACCTGTCGCTTGAAGTGAATTCATCTCGTTCCTCTAGTTGACCACACTTGTCAGATTGCCAAAGCCATTTCATGATTTCAGCCTCGATGTAAGCATGCAGCCTAATCCAAACCAACAGTAAGAACGTAAGATGGCAACGAGTACATTTTGTTGTTTTCCTTTGTCACTGAATTTCCACTAAATTTGATTTCAAAACAACAAACCATTCTACTGTACAATGAAGAATAAGCAAAACATTCACTGTGTTTGTTGTTTTGTTATCAAATCTGTTTGTCTTTTGGAGAAAGATAACGGCAACAAAATATCAAGAAGAAAGGATTTATGGATCTGATTTATGGTTTGTTTTTCAGCTTACAGAAGATGAGATAGCAACCATTCTGAAGTCAACACTTAAAGGACTAGAGTATCTTCATTTTATGAGGAAAATTCACAGAGACATCAAAGCTGGAAATATTCTTCTGAATACAGAGGGACATGCAAAACTAGCTGACTTTGGTGTTGCTGGGCAGCTAACAGTAAGTGCTGTTTTCATGTTTATTTCTAATAGTGTGAAATGGATTCATTGGAGTTGATTGGTAGTTGGCATTAAACACAATTGCCACTAAAAGGCAAAAAAAAGTGAGACACCAAATGTTTGTGCTGTTTTCTAAACACCTGTTGGTGTACAACACAGAAGCACATCCCTTTACTTCCCAAAAGATCAAAAGAGAATTTTGCTGCTGGGGGTGCCATTGTTTTGCTTAAGGACAAAGTTTTTATTAAAGGTCAAATTCCAGAGCTAATTTGCCACATTTACAGTATATCTGTTCATGCTGTCAAGCAAATCGCCTCTATTCACCTTTCAAACCAGAGATATCAAAGTAGCAACTGAACCTTAAAGGCCGAAGCCCAACCCGGGAAGCCTCCGACTGCACTCGTCGGGTGTCTGATCAGTAGGGGTTGCCAAGGCATTATGATGTGAACTATGCCCTGCCGGTTTTCCACCCTGGCCCGGGCGAGGGTAAAGACTAATGCAACACCCCCAAGATTCGAACCACGCTGGCAACATTCACCCTGTGCTGCAAGCAGTGGTGTTTTTACCTTGTGAGCCACTGGGTCTTGGACTTTGAATTAATATGACTTTTTCATTGTTTGCAGGACACAATGGCTAAACGTAATACTGTCATTGGCACCCCATTCTGGATGGCACCAGAAGTTATTCAAGAAATTGGTTATAACTGCGTGGCTGACATCTGGTCGTTAGGCATTACTTCAATAGAAATGGCTGAAGGCAAGCCACCGTATGCTGATATTCATCCAATGAGGGTACGTTATAGGTTTAATATTTGCGTATTAACCCTTTTTGTCCTGCTATTCTTTCTCACGGCCTGAAGGAAGCATACTACTTGTTTTTATAAACCTTTATAAATGCTAATTATTATTTTCAAAATATGCTGTTTTACATTTTTAATCCCTACATCTGATTTAAATCTTATCTTTCAAAAGGTTTTTTTATTACACTTAGAGAAACTGCATGTGAAAGTAGGCAGAAAAGTAACAACTGTGGCATGTCTGTATTCATTGCTTTTTTTTTTTTCTCCTCGTACACAGACAAAGCAATCCTAGGTGTATTCAGAAATAGCAGTCCCCAAGGCTGAATACCATAGTTGATGAATTTTAATAGTAACATTTGTATATGTTTTAAAGTTGCATGTTTTTTTTATTGCTTTTAGCTAGTTTTAAACATAAGCCATCTGTATTCAACTGTTGTATGGACAGGCCATGCAGTTTGTGCATTAAGCTCGGAGCTTTTATATATTTAAAATATTCATACACGATAGATGGGCTTGTGAAACACAACATCCCATTGACTGGTCACCCCCAGGATCATACTGTAAATTGATAATGTAGATGACCATACCTGCTCAACTTAGAAGCTTGGTTAAACATCAACTTCTAGTTTTTATTGTGCAAGCTGACAAGCCTATCTATATTCCCATGAAGGATTTTTTACAGAATTAAGACCTATGGCTGGGGATTAATACAATACACGAGATGTGAAAATGTTTTTGCTGGCAGGGAGCATATGCTGAAATAAGAGGAAGAATAATAACTTGTATAAATGTGCACTGACATGTTAAATACCTCTGTGAGTTCTTGCTGTAATGACTGATGATTAATTATATAAAATGAGGGATTGCAGTAGTACTTTGGGAAGTTCAATTAATTACATTAAATGTGCTTGATTACTTTTGATTTGTGCTCTCTCTGTTTTTACTGTTTTAAGCAGGTAATTTTACCTTTTTGAAATAATATAGGCTGACTAAAATATGGGACATCTGGGATTTGTTAAAAGGACATGACTAGATACAGGGTAATAGAGCTAACTCTGCTCATCATCCAGAGACAAAATATAATTTCAGTCTCTCATATAACTACAATATATCTAGCATTACAATAATTGGCTTGTTATTTTTCTTTCATTCTTGTTTAATAAACCATCAAAAATGTGATTTTATTAGAAAATGTGATTTATTATTGATCCCAGCATGTCACTGAATACCAGGATTGGTATAAATAGTTTATTGTTTTAATGTGTAAAATTACAGGAATGAATACCAGTCACTTCTCCTAATTTGTATTAGTAAGTTCTTACAGTGGTTTACAACAAATACGCAGATTTCAACTTTTTTTCTTTCTTTCTGAGTTACTTGATCTGACTTCACAGGCTTCCTGGACACATGTGAATGCTTTCCTATTTTGTTTTAGTTATGATATACAATTGATACGGGTAGTCATGAAAGCCAGAGTAAATGTAGTTGTTTTTTCTGGACACAGAGCTAACTTCGCGGTTTTTATTTAATACTAAATTTTGTTACTTGGTATGCACGTTGGAATAATCTGGTACGCCATTTTGCTGTAGGCTTGTTGGCATGTCCACAAAGGCAATGCACTGCCAGTAGGTTGTTTCCTAGTCGGCTACACTTACACTTTATTGGAAGTATAACATGACTTTCCTTACAAGTATTTAGGAAGGCAGGAAATGGCAGATTCAATGCAAACAAGATCAGCTTCCTCTCTGCCACCACATAGCCAGCTGTTCTTCCAGGTTTATCAGGAATTTCATTGGTGGTGAGGGCAATTGAAAACTTAACATTTCTTGTGCTATTTACCAGAAAATGGCGTTTGCCACATGTTTTTTTGCTGATGGCATTTCAGATATTTGGTAATTGGGTGAAGGATAAATTTAAGGTTTTCAAAATTGAAAAAAAAATCTAAGTTTAAATAAAACACCATAACTAAGCTTGCATTGGATTTTATAGGGTCTTAACTTTCTGAACATACATTTCACGCCAGATCCAATTCATTTTCAAATTTTTTGCAGGATTTAGTTAATTGGTGGCCTAAAAATGTCCTGTGGTGTGACGACAGCATTTTCTTTAAAATAAATAAAATAAATAAATAAATTCGATATATAATGATGGTTGGGAAACTAAAAAAAATGTAACTATCAAATCTATATGTATCCTTGGCCAAAACACTTTTTTACATTTTTGAAAGTCTTTATATATGAGACTTGTGGTCTAACGGTAATCGGTTTTGCCATAGCTGGCGCCTGTCAGTTGATTTTCTTAATTAAAAACTTTTCCTAACAAAAATAAAACTATTTGAATAGCTTTGTATTATTCAGTTTTCCATGATATTGTGCACATTTACTGATTTAAAGCATTTATTCATGATATTTTTCATACCAATTTTAAACATCACACCGTAGGACTTTGATGTCACACCATGGGACGCTACACATAAGTTTGAAAGATACGATAATGATTTGCAATGCGACAAATGAGGAAATACAAGATAGGCAATGGGAAACATTTTGAAACAAAATACACCTTTTTTAATATATCTATTTTAATAAAATCTGAAACCTGCTACAAGGAAAGAGGCGCAAGTAAAAGACGTGTTTTATGAGAGAAAGGGATCATGTGGCAGGGGGAGGAGTTCAGAAATATCCCTACATTGATCATGCTACCTGATGATTTAACATTTTTCCCCACTCATCCTGTCACCGCTTCACAAAGCGTGATGAAGGTGAAGGTTCTTGCTCTGAGATATGACTAACAGCATCTTGATCTTTCTTTTTGATTTCCTCCAACTATCCCGCATCTCTCTCTGTCTAGCTTCAGTGAGGTCCTTGATGGAGAATACCTGTACTTCTATCCTAGTCGCCATTGCTTGTTAGCTGAGTAATGTTGATACTGAGGGAATGGTCATCAATCATTTCCATCTACTAACACCTTTCTGAAATCTTGTTATTATAAATCGCATGGATAGATAAGCCATACAAGGCTATGCAAAGGAGGTACCAGCAGTGGGAAAAATGAAGTTTCTGTAGTACAAAGATTAATGGCACACTAAATCGAATGGTATTTATTTATTTATTTATTTATTTATTTATTTTCATTTATATAGCACCTTACGTCATAGACCCCAAGGTGCTTTACAGAAAACATAATACACACAGCATAATAAAACATTCAAATAGGATAAAGATTATAATAAGAGTATTTTAAATAAAAGTAAATATATTTCCAATCATGTATATTTAAAAAATAAAAATAAGTCTTCAATCTTGACTTAAAAACAGCAAGACTCCTAGCTTCTCTGACAAAAAACGTCAGAGCGTTCCATAATGTAGGAGCCTTATAAGAAAAGTCCCTTCCTCCCATACTATTAGAATTTACCCTCGGAATAACCAAGAGCCCTGCATCCTGAGATCTAAGATTCCGCTTAGGAATGTATGGGATCAACAGCTCTTGTAAATAACTGGGTGCTAATCCATTAAGGGCTTTATAAGTTAAAAATACAATCTTAAAATCAATTCAAAACTGCACAGGAAGCCAGTGATAGGAGGCCAAGACAGGAGTAATATGTTCACCTTTTCTGGTTTTAGTTAAAATTCTTGCAGCAGCATTCTGAATAAGCTGCAAGCGAGACACCAAATACTTTGGAATCCCAGAAAAAAGTAAATTACACTAGTTGATTCTCGATGAAACAAAGGCATGCATTAGCCACTCGGCATCAGATACAGAAATAATGGATGTAAGTTTAGTTATATTTCTCAAATGATAAAAACATGCTTTAGTAACAATGAGAGCAGTTACAATCATAAGGGGCCACACAATAATAATGCAGTGGTGGTGGGTGGAGATTAAATATTAGGCTTATGATTCAGAAATAAAAAATGAGAATACTCATTTTGGCTGTGGCTGTGTCTATGATGAACTTTCCATAATATACCTAATTTGTCAGGTTCTTATTGCTCTTTCCTCAGTACTTAGCTATTCTCTTTGCTAGTGGGCATCTGGAAGCAAATGGAATAAATAAAGGTTAAGAGACGTTAAAGAAAAATCTGTACATCATTATCAGTTGTGGCAGAACATTTTCCAGCAAAGCATTAGCTATATCTGAAAATATGATAGATTTATCACTTACAATCCTGCAGCAATTCTTGGTAAATTATGTATACTGCATTTATAGATTATACAAGGACGTAGTACCTCTTATGAGGCTAAAAACCCATAGATAAAACATTTGTTTCCTATGGTGTGACAACTCAGTCCTATGGAGCGACGCTCAAATATTTGTCACGCTATAGGACATTTTTGTCACACCTTAAGACTTTTTCTGTCTTATTCCAAACAGGCACTTATAAAGCCATATATATCATCTCATGACCTTGAATCTATTGACATGTATTTGTTTTCAATGTAAGATTATAAGCAGTTTATTGATTGTTTGTTGATAAATTCCTTTTCTGTGTCACACCGAAGGACATACAAAATCATAATGTCATACAGGGAGGCATAGATGATGATTTAAGAGATTTCTGAGACTAACTTTTTTTAAATTTTTTTTAAGATAATACTTTTGTAAATTAATTTCTAAACATATCTTAGGATATCCCTGTAGAATTAGTTTAGGAGCCTTATCTAGCATTTTTGAAGCATAAAAGATTAACTTATTCAGAGTTTTTTATTGCTACACCATTGGGAACAGTCACACCACAGGACACTTTGACTGTTAAGTGAGAAAAGTCAAACATGAAATAATCCATCTTTACTAAAAATGAAGTGAGAAAGTGATTGACCCTGCTGTTAAAGTCGCGCTGCCAAAAGGACGTCCGTTTGCTGTTTCACGATGTATTTGTGTGACGCCACACAGTCATGAGTTGATTTTCATGTGATGTAAACCCAACCATTGTTTGAGACACGACCTTGCTTTGCTCACGGGTGTGCCAAAACTATCCAGCCATTAATTTGTCAATTCGTTTGTCAATTCATGAATTGGTCAATTTGTCCAGCAGTTCCTCCATAAATTCATCAATTCGTACCGTAATTCATAAACATATTTCTTAATTCATCTAATAATTCACTAATTAATTTGTAAATTCATTAATACGAAAGGCTGTACGGACATGCAAATTTCCAATCAACCAGGTGAACTTCCTTGCAAGCTTCCCAACAAACAGACAAACTTCCAACTGTCAATCTCTCACAGTGTGCTGAGAACACTGCAACCTTTCAAGCCAATGGGGGCACACACTAATATTTTTAACCAATGAAAATCCAGCCTCACTCAAAACTGCTTCAGCCAATAATATTACAGTTTATTAGAAATGGCGTTTCAAAAGATATTCTATTTATCAAGATACTCGACTCCGCTGATTTTCAATGGAGACTTCCGTCTCACTGCGCGCAAAGCATTGTGGTATATACATGGAGTTCGGCAAAAAAAATTATATGGAGAGTCAATGGAGGCGTAAGAAATGTTGCTGGTTTTCACCATATTAAAAAAAAAAAATGCATCAAACTTTTGAAGTAGATTTCACATTTTCCCAAGGCCTTTTGAAGAAAACGGCAAAAGCTGTCAATAGATATTATCATCTGACATATGCGATCAGCAGTAACTGTATTTACTAAGCACTAATATGGTTGATTGAAGGGGGGATACTTTATGGTGGGATACTGCTTAATATATGTTCTCGAAAACCTGTATTGTGGTTGAAACACCAAATGCCAATGCCAAGAGTGTCAATAGATGTTAATGGATCAGTGTAGAGGAGGGGCAATGAGGACAAATATTAAATAAGTAACATTAAATCTTCCTTGAAATTACATTTTCTCTGCGAAAAATCTTTAGTTTCCAAAATTCATCTAGCCTACACCTCGACAGTAATGGATGATGCTGAAAGAATAAATTACCAGTATCTTAATATATATATATTTTTTTAATATTTGATATTTTTTTGTGTTTTCAATTTTCACTGAAAAATATCGCTGCTGATTTGACCACATGAAGAGTTTTAAAAATGTCTGCCAGCTTGATTTTATCTTCTGGGTAATTATAGACTTTTTGAAAAACTGCCTACAATAAATGGATTACAGATTGTTGGATATTTTCTTTTTAGTTGAGCAATCTTATTCAGAAATAAACGTACCAAATGTGTTGCTCTTCACAATATATTCCACCTGCCAAAATGTTTTCTTAACCTTGAGCAGTGATCTGTGCAGTGTGTAAGTAATGCGAAAAGGAACTTTTGAGCAGATTGCCTGCTACTTCGTTACTGAAGAATGACATTGACTTGTGCTGCAGGGAACATTTGGGGAATACAACATAAAGATAAAGGAGGTCTGAAAATCTTGCTGCAATATTTGGGTTCTTGAGTTTCACACTGCAAACTCATATTTTTGGGGGGGTGATCAGCATACCCTAAAATATTTAATTTAGGAGGCCCTCCCAAGTTTTATTCCTAAAAAGTGTTTGATTTCAAATGCATATTGCAAAAAACAAAACAAAAAACACATCTACAGACACCTACAGTATGTGTCTAAACCTGCTGTATTGCCCTCAGTTTTATTTACATTCAACATCACACTGTCAAACAAAAGCCTTGATAAAGTTGGCAGTAGCAGAGACCCTTCTTGTGTTATAGACCTATGTAAACACTGGGACAGGGTTTGCAAGCAGGGTTTGTAATAATGTAAGTGCCTCAGAGGCTTCATTTACAGCCTGCTCTCTGCTGTTTCTACTCATTAGTCATTGACTTGTGTGAAAAATGGACAGGTAGGGGTTGCACTGGTCCCGTGGTGTAGTGATAAAAAAGGAAGTGGGCAAACTAACCTTTACGGTAGGCAGTAAGCGTGTGCAGAGATGCCTTTACAGTAGATTACATGCATTTCTTTTGTAGTGGTCATGCAGAATTTTGTGTTAAAAGTTAAACAGAAGAGATTCTGCCCATCATTAAATGCACAGAGTTGCAAAATAAATTGGAATATGCCTTGGCTTTAACCCTTGGTATAGCCAGGATTTGCTTATCACAATAGAGTAGGCATGAGTAATTGCTTTATTCTTTAATGAGAACTGGGTAAAGTCCATATTCCCCAAATGAAAGTGGGTAAACTCAGTTTATCCGTGTTTACCCTCAATTACACTACTGTCTGTACTTAAAGTCTGTGACTTTGTATTGAGCAAAAATGAATTGTGGATCAGCCCTCCAGTGCTAATTTTTAAGTCCCAAGAATAGACTAAATATAATGAGTCCTTTCCAGATCTTAATTATGCAGGTCTGTGTGTTGTCTACCAACAATAAATGATGCAGTGTGAAGGAAGACAGAAGTTGAGATTTTCCGCACAGTTCATGCAGCCACAAGCTAATGACCCAACGTCACGCTTTGATGAGCAGTAGCTGGAAAAAGGTTCAGAACTGGGCAAGTAGTGTTTGGGAGATACAAATAGTAAAAGGACAAACTGTAAGCAAAGACTGGAAGATCCCAATTACCTTGATTAGTGGAAATCTTTCTGATTTGCATTCACTTCCAGCCTGCTTGCATGTGGTTAGTTGGTTGGCAGTTCTCAAACCAGATCTGTTTGCACAGTTCCTAATAGCAGCAGAGAAGAGATGTCCAGTACTTCTCCATCTGCTCTCTTCCCTTTGCTATGTCTGGTGTACCAAGTCAGAATGTGGTCCTGTGTCAAAATGACAAGTAGAACAATTATTTATTTTATTTTTGTTTTAATTTTTTATATTTTTTGGAAAGGTAAAAACACCAATAGCCAGCAACTTAAATGGGATTCATTTTTCTTTAATAAATATGTAAAAATAAAGAAGTGTTAATGATGATTTGGCGTAAATTGCTTTGAGAATCTAGCTCTTTGTGTCTTATACTAAGTGGAATAAAAATGGGCATAGATGTATATATTTTAATATTTGATTACTTTACTGGTCTACTGTTTTAGTGCAGTGGAGTCCTTGACCTTTACAGATCTGCAGTGTTGAACACTGTTTGTACACAAATTGTAGGTTTATATACATGCATACATGCATACATGCATCCATAACCTCGGTTAACTCGAATGGTAGATAACTTGACACCTTTGCTTAATTCGACAGTCTTGGTCCCGGATTTTCTCCATATAAAATATGCATCCTGCTTCTTAATTTTTTAATTCAACACCATGCTTTGCTCGTAACTCTACACTTATTACCAGTACCGAAGGGTTAAAAACTATTAAAGACTAGTGGATAACTCAACACTGTTGTTTCACGTGACTGATCTACTTGACACTACTTTTAAACTGGTTATTGATAGAATTTGAAACCCGGCCTAGCACATGCGTAAAGAACCTTGGTATTATTTTTTATCCAAATTTGGCTTTTGAAGAGCATATTTGCAATGTTTCTAAGGTGTCTTTTTTCCACCTGCTGAATATTGATTGTATTTACCCGTCTTATTCGCCCTGTGATATGAAAAGTAAAATAATGTATAAACAAAGTTATTTTTATATATTATTACAAGTAACCCAAAATACTGTACAAGTTCAGAAAAATAAAACAACTTATGCACTCAATACAAACAGCACTATTCTCTGGCAAAGCATGATATGAAAAGTAAAATAATGTACAGTATATAACAGCTGGCATAAACAAAGTTATTGTAATTATTATTATTATTATTATTATTATTTATTTCTTAGCAGACGCCCTTATCCAGGGCGACTTACAATTGTTACAAGATATCACATTATACATTATACAGTACAATTAAACATAAAAGTAAAACAGGTGTGTACAGTACCTTAATGTAGATCTTGTGAGTACAACTGAGCAAACAAATATTTGATGGAAGTATGCACAGTACTTGGCCTATTTTGAGCTGATAAACAATGGACAACCATTTTATTCCACGAAAGCTTGTAGTGTGCTGAGGCTTGAGTTTTACAGATTCGCTTTGCCATTTTCTGTGACTGTCTTGACAGCTTTTCCCGCTGTCTTGCTGTTGCAATGCGCGCTACGACACTGCTGTTTCTGAAACACAAACTTTTTTTTTATTATTATGATTTCCGTGTCACTCAAAGCTTTCTTATGTTTGAGTAAAATCCATATAATTCGAAAAGACGCTTCAGTAACTACTGATTCCTGCCCAGTTGCCTGAGTTAAGAACTGCTCCTGGTAATTCCGAGATGTTTTTAGTTTCTTTACTTGCACTTTTCTAATTATAGATCCCATCGGAAAGCGGACTGAATAATCGCTGTGCATTGTTTTAAAATGCCTTTCCAGATTGATCCGTTTCATGACTGACATGGATTTCTGACAAATCAGACAGATATGTTTATTTTCTAACTCGATAAAGAAAAACTCATCTTCCCAGACAGAGTTAAATTTTTTGTATTGAATGTGACGACTTGCTGCCTGGCATGAAACGTCTTCAGAATCAGAGCGCTGGGGACTCGCTTGTTGTACTTTGACTGGGAGCAGTATCGGTGGCATCAGTAGAAAGCTCTTCATTTTCATATCTTGTTCGTTTTTGCCGGCAGGAACTGACGTGTGGTTACGCGGTTCTCGAGCAACAACCAATAAGAAGAGTAGGATTTATGATTTAGATTTTGTGATTGGCTGAATAACCCCAAAAAAGTAGACGGGTTAAAGCAGCAGTGGAGCTGGTGAAAAGGGAATGAAAAATACACAAGTACGTACTAAAAAAAAAAAAGTACTGTAATATAATAAAGATGTACAAAATGCTGCAGGACTATACAGAGGCAGCTGGCGGGCCACTCCTTGGGACCCTGAGGGCCACTATTGGCCCACGGGACATATAATGAGGAATGCTGAACTAAAGAGTTGATCGCAGATTAATTTTGTTTACAATTTAATCGTGCATTAATTTATTTATATAAAATAAAAGCAACCAATAGAACTGCATTTTCTCCACTGCAGTAGGTTTAACCAGTGGGAGAGTCAAAGATCTGCCTCTTGTTATGCAGGAGTCCAATCATGAGTGAGCAGACGCGGGACATAATTGGGAGTTTAACCAATGGGGATAGTAAAAAATCTGCCCTGGTTTTGCAGCTGTCCAATCATTAGTGAGCAGAGGCGGGACATAAATATGCTTGGGTAAGCAGTGTAAGATTACCTGAATTTCGTGCGATATTGCTTATTGTAGAGATTGTTATTGAGAATTATATTGAGAACTTCGAAGTAATATTTCAAATTGCTTTTTACAAATGAAAACAAAAAAAAGTAATCAGACAATGGAGACATTGTAGTCGATTTGGTTATAAATCAATTTTTAAGAACTTTCTTAAAAAAAAAAAATTGAGGTTTACACCACAAATACCTGACCCGACACAGGAAGGGAAGGTATATACTTGGCACTTACAAAATTCAAATTATGAAAGGTATCCGTGGCTTACCAGTAGCTGTCAATTTAAAAAAAAAAAAGTATACTGCTGGAACTGTATTTTGTTCAGTACAGAAAAGGCGATATGGAACAGCACTGGCTACAGCAGTCTAGGATGTCTAACAAAGTCAACACAAGACATGAGCATTCCCAAAGGCACTTGCGAGCCACTGTAACACTCAAAACGTTTTGGACAAACCCAGATTGATGTTCAACTGGATGAGCAGAAGCATAGGGATACAATACATCGCAATGAGCAAGTAAGACATCATTGTGAGGTTCTAAACGGTTGATTAATTCTGTTTAACTTGGCAAGTAAGAACTGGCATTCAGAGGGCATGATGAAGGCACCAATTCTTCAAATAGAGGTAAGTATGTGGAATTACTTTCTCTGATTTCTGACTACGACAGCATATTAAGCAATCACTTATCAATAGCCAGTATTCTCGGGTACCTCTAACAAGATTATGAACGGCTTAATCTGTTCGGTGCCTCAGATTCTGCTAGATGCAGAAGTACAGGAAGGAACCCAAGTACGTATCTGTAATGGTAGATTAAACAACCAATGCTGGAAACGCAGCTCTTGTGTTTTCAGGTATGTGACTGACAGTGGCCCGAAAGAACGGTTGTTCTGTGAAAATGTGTTATTTATTAAATAAAAATCATAAAATGCTTTTAAAATGACCAAATTCCCATTGGGCTTTAAAAAAACAAGTATATAGATTCTTTTAGTATTACTGTGTAGGACAGCCACTATAAGATTGTTACCTTTATTAAATGTGCACGGATTACTCTACCAATTAATCTACCGATTTAATTAACTAATGCCCATATATTAACCGATCAATATTTTTAATCAAGTGACTGCCCTATGTATAAGTATATGAATTAGGTGCTACAGTACATGTGTTCTGATTTTGAGGACAGAATATACATTGTCCTCCTAACATTGGTGTGTGTCTTGTCTAGTGTAATGGGTTTCAATTTATTTATTTTTAAACTGTACCCCTTCTGTCTGGAGGTTTGTGGCAAAGTGGTTAAGTGAGTGCAGGTGAATGCAATGCAGCAGTGCAGAATGAAACAGAGAGACAACGATATCCAGGTGCAAAGGTGTTTATTGAGTAATCAATGTCCAGAGCCTTATGGCAAACATGTGTAAATAATAATGTAGTAAAAGTGATACAGCGGCGTGTATCACTTAGTTTGTAATCCCCGGGTTTGACCCGCAACCAAAAAGTCCAGTTCTATTACACCCACATGAAACACAAAACAAACACAGTTTACAGTGAGTGAAATTAGTGCTTGTGGTGCAAAGACAGTTCTCCGTGAACAAAGGGAATGTTCTGGTGTCCGGGTTTGATGCTGGCTGAATAGCGACAGCTCCGGATCGTGTAAGCAGCCATCTAAAATAACAAACAAACAGTTTTTACTTCGACAGACAAACGAAACACAACACTCACGTTTTTGCTATCACAGGGTTCTCCTTCTAGGTTTGATCTAACCATTTACAAAGGAACAGATCACTTTCACTACGACCCCTATTTATACCCTCCCTCATGACCCCTTGGTTAACGAGCGCATCCGCTCCTCCAATCCGTGGATGCCACGCCGTTTCCTGGCCTGGTCATTGAGTTAAGGTACCGTAGCTCCGCCCCTTTTCTAGATGGCTGACTTCCACCTAACCCTGGGAATAAACTGTCATGCCATTTAGTCCAGGGTACTCTGTTCCCTTTACAGAGCGCCCTTGCAGGTCGGGAGGGAGATCTAACACCGAGAATCATTCGATCTCTATTGCAAGGTTTCAGCTCAAGTAGCCCTTTACAATGTTCACACTACTGAATGGTCCCATAGTTGCAATAAACGGCAGAATAATCAGATTTTCTTTCCTGTTTTATTTGGTATTTAATTTGTCACAACAGTTTTAGACTGACACACTGCTGGTTTAGGACAGAATACAAAACAGTAATTCTTTAATGTTTAATTACAAGCACAGAATCAAATAACACAGCTATTCACTTTTTATATTTGGCAAAGCTATTATAAATAATCCAAAACAGTCTGCACTGTTAATGTTTTCACGTTGCCATTTACTTCCCATCTCTGCATAATTGTGTGCCATTTCAAATGTTTACAACATCAAAATCTTTAAACTCAAGATAAAACTATACTACTGTAATTAACAATGATAAACTTTGTATTCAAGCCAACATAAAAATGTTGCACTTTCTGTAGAATCTTGTTTTCTTCCTTCGTTTTTCTCATGCAAGTAAGAAATGTATCCATTTTTGACTCAAGAATCGATACACAGGATTGAGTACCTGAAAACAATTCAACCTGTCGCTGTTACTAAAATGCAGCCGCGCCAAATATCCCATTGGAATCATGCTCGATTGAAATCACGCATGGATGATCATTTTGAAAGTACTGTAAAGTTTGAGCTGCTAAACAAAAATTAAATATTTATGCACAGTGGTTTAGAGATAATACAAAGCATTATAATAATTTTTATTTTTATTTTTGCATTTCTGAGTCGTCCTGCATACCCCCTTTTGACTCTTAGAAGTACCCCCTGTTGAAAACCCTGGTCTAGTGTAATCAAGTAGCACAGTGTTAAGGGCACATGCAATTTGAAATTTAAAGAGAGCAATTGAATGGTAATTGCGATAACATGGAAAACATTTACCTCATATTTCAAAATGAGGTTTCAATTAACTTGTAATAAGCTCATCTCATCTGAATGATATACCAGAAAAAGGAAATTCAAAACATACCACATTTGATGGTTGGTTTTCTTCACTTTGATTAATCACTTTCAAAGTAAGCAGTTGGATTGTTAAAATAATAAATAAAAAAAACACCCAAGTTTATTCCCGTAAAACCTTTAACAGCCTATGCTTCCCAGAGAGCATAAAGTTGTTTAGTTTAAAAAAAAAAAAAAAGAAAAGAAATATGTTGCTTGGACTGTTCCTCTGTGCTCTCCTGTAGACAAGTGTATTCTTCCATCCGTGGAGATGACAGTGCTCTCGTAAATAATGTGTAACTTTTTTAAAGCCACATTCGCTCCTTGTCCTTAAAAAAAAAAATATATATATATATATATATATATATATATATATATATGTGTGTGTGTGTGTGTATATATATATATATATATATATATATATATATATAAGTAAAAGCAAAACAAAAATAAATCTGTGTTGTAAAACTGGCAAGAAATAACTAAAAGTTTCACTTAAAAAAACTGTTACTATCTTTTACCCTAGCTTGTTTTTATAACACAAATTCCCATGCATGGTCCTGACCTAATTTTCTCTCTCCTTCCCCGGATATAAAAATAAATAACAGATTGTTCAGCTCCCTGAATTAGCCAGTGTGCATTGTAGGTTTGTTTTTAAAAACACAACTTGGGGAAACAAAGGTAAAAGCAGTGACAACTGAATTTATGTACTTTTGAAACTTTAGTTTTGGGTTAGAACTACTGTATAAGTGCAATTCTGTCTAATTATCTGAATATTAAGGAATCATGGGTGTACATAACACCAATATTTTATTCATTTGATTATTTGTATTTAACTTAATACTGTAGTGGGGAGGGAAGGCTTTGAGAGATTTGTATTTTCTTGGAATGAGAATAAAACTAAACAATTGGATCAGATTATACCTCTACCAGCAATTAATGTTTGTGGATGTTTTGTTTTACTCTCTCAATTGCCTGTTTCTAAGCTTTTATTTAAGAAATCAAGTGGTGTTTTATTTTTAGATGCCAGTGCACCTTAACTTAGAATCTTTTGGCACCTTTCAACGACGAAAAGGTGGATAAGGGCGTCAGCTAAGAAATAAATAATAATAATAATAATAATAATAATAATAATAATAATAATAATAATAAATAGTACAACTGTTATTTGTAGTGTAGAACGGCCCAAATGAAAATTATTATTTTACGAGCTATCCCTGACCTGGGGTCTTCATAAGCAGCAGAGCCACGAGTCATGTCACAAGGTTAATGCCTAAACAGTAAAGAAATGTTCGGTCACGGCATGTTAGATTTACACTGCTACCTTTTAATTAAGCGAGAGGGAGAGTTTAGCGAAAAAGTAGTAAAGTTATGCGTATGCACTAGGATAAGAGGTGTTTGTTTTGGTAACATTGAGATAGAGAGAGACAGATTGTTTTAACTGGATAACATAAGAACATAAGAACATAAGAAAGTTTACAAACGAGAGGAGGCCATTCAGCCCATCTTGCTCGTTTGGTTGTTAGTAGCTTATTGATCCCAGAATCTCATCAAGCAGCTTCTTGAAGGATCCCAGGGTGTCAGCTTCAACAACATTACTGGGGAGTTGGTTCCAGAGTCCCACAATTCTCTGTGTAAAAAGTGCCTCCTATGTTCTGTTTTGAATGCCCCTTTATCTAATCTCCATTTGTGACCCCTGGTCCTTGTTTCTTTTTTCAGGTCAAAGAAGTCCCCTGGGTCAACATTGTCTATATCTTTTAGGATTTTGAATGCTTGAATCAGATCACCGCATAGTCTTCTTTGTTCAAGACTGAATAGATTCAATTCTTTTAGCCTGTCTGCATACGACATGCCTTTTAAACCCAGGATAATTGTGGTTGCTCTTCTTTGCACTCTTTCTACAGCAGCAATATCCTTTTTGTAACAAGGTGACCAGAACTGAACACAATATTCTAGGTGAGGTCTTACTAATGCATTGTAAAGTTTTAACATTACTTCCCTTGATTTAAATTCAACACTTCTTACAATATATCCGAGCATCTTGTTGGCCTTTTTTATAGCTTCCCCACATTGTCTAGATGAAGACATTTCTGAGTCAACATAAACTCCTAGGTCTTTTTCATAGATTCCTTCTTCAATTTCAGTATCTCCCATATGATATTTATAATGCACATTTTTATTGCCTGCGTGCAGTACTTTACACTTTTCTCTATTAAATGTCATTTGCCATGTGTTTGCCCAGTTCTGACTGCTGTCTAGATAATTTTGAATGACCTTTGCTTCTGCAACAGTGTTTGCCACTCCTCCTATTTTTGTGTTGTCTGCAAATTTAATGAGTTTGCTTACTATACCAAAATCTAAATCATTAATGTAGATTAGGAATAGCAGAGGACCTAATACTGATCCCTGTGGTACACCACTGGTTACCTCGCTCCATTTTGAGGTTTCTCCTCTAATCAGTACTTTCTGTTTTCTACATGTTAACCACTCCCTAATCCATGTGCATGCATTTCCTTGAATCCCTACTGCTTTCAGTTTGAGAATTAATCTTTTATGCGGGACTTTGTCAAAAGCTTTCTGGAAATCTAAATAAACCATGTCGTATGCTTTGCAATTATCCATTGTCTGTTGCATCCTCAAAAAAATCAAGCAGATTAGTTAGACATGATCTCCCTTTTCTAAAACCATGCTGACTGTCTCCCAGGATATTGTTACCATATAGGTAATTTTCCATTTTGGATCTTATTATAGTTTCCATAAGTTTACATACAAAGCCTGCCAGTGTTCACAGTGACAGCGTGTGGCAGCGACAGCGTGGGAGAAGTACAGTCGTGGAAAAGTATCTGAGATTATGATTTATGATCTTTGTATATAAATCACAGTTTAAAAATTGCTTAAGATTTCTCTGCTCAATGCTTATTATAATGTTATAATCAAATATAACATGGCTTAGAATGAGTAACCTGTATGTATTTAAAAAAAAAAAATGTAAAAGAATTGCTGATTTCACTTGAATTACATTTTTAAAGCTTGCTTAAATTTCCATTAGTACTGTGAGCAGAAGTACATTTTCAACAGTTCAGATGTAATTCCACCACTGGGAATCGGGTGACAGTTCAAACGGGTTAGGTTTGAAAACCTAGGCCAGGTCATAGATCAAATGATCAGTGTCCTTGGTGGTAAAGTGAGTGACTGCTGTGGCTGGGGGTGGTCATGTAGGCCTAATTTGTAGCAAAAACAAATATATTTCTACTAGTGGAGTCCCCTGATAAAGAACAGACGTGGACTGTTACTAATATGGGAGGTTGTTGCTACTTGTGACTTGTCTCCTTCTGTACTCGTAATGATTGTGTTTACTACAGGAGAGTGTGGGGGATGAGAGCTGTAAGGGTGGGAGAAGAAGGAATTGATTAAATATACAGAATGGCCCAATCATGCTGTACTCTTGACACACAGAACCATAAATTTGCCACATCTATAGCCTGAAGAGAATTCCTTCTGATATGTGTTATTCTGAGAAGACAATTGATTGTTTAAAAAAAAAAAAAAAAAAAAAAAAAAAAACAACAACTCATAATGGTGTTGGCTTTAGGGGAAACCATAAAAACAGTACAGCTATACTAAAACCAGAACATGTATGCAATTGTCATTCATATCCCCCCACTAAGGATATATTTTCTCCTGTGGTGTGACCTATATAGATACATTAAATAACTTATTGGGGGAGCACAGGATGCAAAAGATTGCCTTAGTCAAAAAGGGACATTCATTGTTAGTTAAGGAGGTAATTTAAAATTGTAAAAGACTTTCTGGTTTTGCAAAAGTATAATCCCAATGATTAGAAAAAAAAGAAAACGGGACAGCAACAACCCTGGGGATATGTGTGTGTACTGACTCGACTGTAGAAAGAGGTTTGCAAAAAAAATATTGGCCAAAAAGTAAGATGGGGATGGGAGGAGTCCTTCTCATGCTATTTAGAGGAAGGGGTTTGGGGTTCTATTTCTGGTGATCGAATTAGAATAAGTTTAATCTTGGTCTGAAGGAAATGCACGTAAAATAATAGTTTACACAGATACAATAATGCCATATTTGTTTCTTTCAAAGTTTTCTTTTCAGTTGTTTCAATAATGTACAGCTATGGCCAAAAGCTCTGCATCACCATATACTGTATCATTTACTTTGCTTCATAAAGTTAAATGAAACCTGCTGAAATAATGTTACGTTAACATATTGAATTACATACCGCTTTGTAGTTTTCTATACACTTCATGTAAAATTGACAAATTGAAAAATGTGACATTTTGAAATTTAACATGAAATACTGCACTACTATTATGGCTTCCGGTAGACTTTTGCGATGTCATTTTGTAGTTTCTTTGATTTACATGATAAATAAAATATCTAAATTATGTTCGTATGTGTTTTTTTATTATTATTATTTATAAATAGGGCTGCGACGAAGGGTACATTTTGACATTCGAAGGTTCGGAACACATTACCGAAGGAATTAGTACCTTCGATGGTACTCATTTGCATAATGTATTGGTGACGTCACCATAGCTACTTGTTTATATTTGATTGAAAATCCTATTTTACAGGTTATCCATATAAATGGAATAAAACATTCATATGTAGTTTAAAAATACGTTATATAGAACAGTAATCATGTTTTTATAATTTAAATAAAAAAGTGTTTATTTACACATAATTGAGCCTGCTTGTGATATACACAGTAAGCTTGCATTGCAGCAGCACCAACTGCAGCGGACAAAGCTTTATTTAACATTCACCGTTCCAAGCAGGTTATCAGTCACATTTTACTACTACTAAAAAAAATAATAATACTAATAATAATATGAACTTACGCTTGTCAAGTGACCCCAGAGATTGGTTATGCCTCCATGATACGAGTCGCTTACACAGTTTGCGTTCTTTTTATTTTGGTCGTCTGGGCATTTAACAACATTTAATTTGCTTACGATTGTAAGTCGCCCTGGATAAGGGCGTCTGCTAATAAATAATAATAATAATAATAATAATAATAATAATAACAAAAAAATCCCCAAAAAGCAGAGGGGTTTCGAGACATTTCTTTCAATACAGCTTTTACGTCTTGAGCTCAACGCTTTGCTGTCGGGATGGAGAATGAAGAAATTAAAGGTTTGCTTCTGAATAACATGAGATGGAGGGGCGAGGGACGGACAGTGCTCAGTTTTTTCGAAATTAAAATTATTAGTGTTAGTATATATTTTGTAAGTTTCAAACATATTCTACCATAACAGTTCTCTTACACTGTCTTGTACACGAGATATTCAGTACATATTTTACTGAAGCAATACAGCCACTAGAGGACCCTGCTCCATACATGGCTGCGGCGCCATGTAGAGTTGTACGTAATGTATAATGATTTGGTAACGGATTTTGTTTACGTAATATGCATTATACAAATCAAATGATCGAATTTTGCATGCGAGTGACATTTAATGTGTGATTTATAGTATTCACACATTGTCAAACAGTTTCTGTTAAGAGGAAGAAAAAGAAAAAAAATCTTGACAAATAAATAATATACTGGGGGAAAGATAGATGGGTGCGAGTACCAGGAAACCTCAAACACACAGCTACATTAAAAGCTTTAGGTGAGGTTTCAGCACCTTGAAAGGGCCTAGCAGTAATCTTTTTAAAGACTTTCCAATCAGTATAAATTTGTTATAGTCACCACTTGATGGTCCACAGACATCTGAGAATCCCTGTCTTGTCTCAAAGTATTGTCCGATTTTGAAGCTGCATTGTTGGAAGGTTTATAGAAACGTAGTTGAAGGTGGTTTAAAATGGAAGCTATTTTGTTTGCTGGGTGACAACAGCAGCGGTAACAAATATGCAGAGACCACCCTTAGTGTACAGTTGATTATTGTCGGACATGATGAGGCCAGATTAACTCGTATGATTACAGCTATTCAAAATGACATCAGGTTTATGTAGCACCCCGTGTTTTACATTCAGTCCTTTACAAAACATGTTGCTTCTGGTCTCGGTGGAAGCGGTTGGGTGGCATTCTAAACTTTGTTTTGTAATTTTGTGGATGGAAGTGACTGAGAACTTTCCAGGACTGAAGATGCTTTCCAAGACAGACCGCGATCCTTACACAGTATAGCAATACATGATTGGTTAAAATCCAAAATTGGCTTTGGTGTAGTTTAGTGTTTGTTTTGAGTAAGCCGACAATGCTTCTAAATGAAAATAAGCTTATGCAGAAGTGTATGTCAATGAGCACTGTCCCAATGCTTTGTGAAAAGTATTTTCTAACTTCTGTTCTGTTCTATTACACTTACAGCATCTGTTTCTGTTGTTGGAGCATCCATACTGTATATGCTTTCAAGCTAACTAACCCATTCCATGAAGATGGCTTTGAAAAAACATTATAGAGCTTTTTTATTTTATTTGCTTTTATTGATTTAAAATGCTGTAAGTAAAAAATATAATGTTTTGAAATGCAAGAGTTTACAATCGCCATGCAGTACTTAGTATTGGAAATTCCCACCATCCCACTGTAATCCTAATACTTTTTAATCTTTTGGTCTTTTTTTTTTTTTTTTTTTAAATTGTGTATAGAATACCGTCACAAATAATGGAAACAACAACTGATTTATCTAATTAATTTATTTTAACATTATTGCACAGTGCTCTTCTTGATTTTATTATACTGATCACAGGGCTCTAAATTGGCAACAAAAAAGGGCAAGGCTAAAATGGCCTTCAGTTCAATACATTTGTAGAGAGCACCAGGCCAATACACGTAAGTCAAGGCCAAAGTGTAGTATGTTGTGTTATTTTGCTTAGTATTCATATATAAAGTGAATTATTGGCTACAGAAAGAAACAACACAGTTTAACTTAATAATAACTATTTATTTATTCAAAAAAGCTTTTTTTTTTTTTTTTTTTTTTTGTCAACCAGCAGCATAGACAGGACTCCAGACTAACTTTTTGCCTTAGGAGCCAATGGCTCGTAGGCCAAAAAATAATGTTGGGTGCCACTTTAAGATCGAGTTGGTTGCTACCATATTCAACTGATTAAAATATAATTTGTTAAGACACTAAAGCAATACTAAAATAGTACCTTTACGTAGGTACTTGTTTGTTGCATCATTCTGTTGTTGCAGCATTCTGTTGATCAGCAGATGACTGCAATGAACTCGGCATTTTATATTTGAGATATTTTGTTGTGTAGAGAATTCGTGACAGCCCCGTTAATTGTGTCCAGTTGTATAGGAAGTAGCATGCTGCAGCTCGCATGCTTAGTGTAGTGGAGGCCTGGTCTGAAAGCATGTAACACAGCCAGCTCTTATGTTTTTACTATACATGTAACTGTTTCAGTGAGTTTGTTCTACTATTTACGATATTAAATACACCACAGTAAACACAGTATCCTATATTTCAGATATTTCCAAACCATTTTTTTTCATTAACACAATCTAAAAGCTAAGTTTTAATGAATGGCTGTTTTTCTACTGCAATCAAGTAAGGTGCAGTACATTTAATTTAATTTGCTAAATGTATTTTTTTTTTCAGTACACTTCCTAATTACAGTCCCTAGTATTTATTTGTGTTGTGCTGTCACCGTTCTTTAAAATGGTCAGTTTGAGAAATAAACCCTGTAGAAGTTCATCTGACCCTGCTTTAGTACAAAACTCACGCTACATTTACTGTTTTTCATTATGGTAACATCTTGAATTACTGTGCCTGCTTTGTAACCGAATATATCTGTTTAATTGACCTTCTGCTGTGTTTCAGCCCTTCATTGTAATTTTCTTTATTAAGTTTTCAGGGCATTTTGTTAATGGCATGTGGGCAACACGCAAACCTTAAGTGTATTTTTATTTTTGTTTTTCGTTTTAAATTTCTTGACTGCAACGTTTTCCTTTTAAGCTAAAATGTACTCGCACACGTTTGGTCACCATCACAATTGCTACATGAACCTGGGGTTACTGTGTTCTGCTGGTGTTAATACAGCACCTCTGAACTTCCAGGCATGTGTGTTCGATCAGATTGTTGTCGTCCCTCTCATGCTTCAGTTTTAAAACAAGTGATATGCCTGCTTTTTTTTTTTTCCTTTACAGACGACGTCATGGCGCATTGGTAAATATTGACATGTGTTGTGTATGGAATTGGTGCGACTTAACCACGCAAATCACATAATCATGTTTTGGATCCAAACAATTCCTAATACAGGCATCCCTCGTTGCTGTAGCTGAAAGGGCACTGTGGCCATTATTTTGAGGGGCATTGTAGCAATTGATAAGGGCAACCATGGCAATTGCCGCATGGCCACCGTTAATTTGAAGTCCTGTGATCACTTAATATTTTTCAGGTATATTTGCACTTTTAGTTAACCTCTTCGCCTTGTTTGCACAATCCAGGGTTTTTAACTTGGTGGGGTAGTGTCACAAAGACGGCCGGAGTGGGTGGTGTCAGACCAGATGCAGGAAATAAACAGACAGAGATTTGGGGTTTGGTGAAGCTGAGCGAATGCTTTTGCTCAGCATTTAATAACAGAACAGAAAATAAAAGGTTGGAACAGACAAAAACACAGGACACGGCACTTCACGCCAAAATAAAGAGACAAACAAAACGGACTATACAGTGCACGGACAGACACACAAACAAACACGGTGAGTTTTAAATAAACAAGTATTGTGCTGGTCCTACCAGCACGTAATAGCAATTGATATTTTAAAGTTATTTCTCCTTCTCTCTCTCACCCGTTCTCCACTCTCGAACACCCAACCCCGACTGAATGAAAATGTGCATCTATATATACTGTTGTGCTGGGATTCAATTACTAATTAATTATTCACTTGAATCCCAGCATGTGAATTAATTCTGTGCAACCCCGTGCTCACATATTACATTTAACCAGCACGTGAAGTGATTTGTGCTCTCCTCGTGCCTAAATACAAATCTACACTTTTTAAATACACGTGAAACACAGACCCGTTTATATCCCGTGTACCAGTCTATACACCAACATTAACACACGCAACATACAACACATAACACACAAATACACACAGGGGCTGGGCGCATTGCCACAGGTAGTTATTTTATTTCCAACCGTTTTTGGAAAACAGGATTTTATATGCTGAGGCTTTTGGCGATGTAAATGGGATGTATTCTCTATGGGGGACTGCAAGATAATGTTATCTTTCCTTGTTTGAATTTGTACACTAAACCTTTATTTCTGGTCAATCCTTGTATTCCATTTGTTGAATTATGTTAATGAGAAGTACTGCATCCTAATTCATTTAACATGCTACCATATGTGGTTAAACTTCTTTTGTACAGTGATACAGTAAGAAACCTTCTTGATTTGATGAAGCGATGTCCTTTCTGAAACCCAGATCACTGGCATATTGCAAAACCACTGTGACCTACCTGATGGTGGAGAGAACAACACTGCTAATTGGCATATGTTTAGTCAAATAATGTCATCTGGACCTAGTAAAAATGAGTGACCTGCATTGAATTAGCGTAATTGTAAAATAAATAAAACACCACATAGCTTGGGCCTTGTACAGGAAAGGAGAAAGTTGGAAAGATGGTTTTGTTTGATAAACTGAAACTGAAGATTCATGCAACTGGACTACATATTTCCTTTTATGTCATGATTTTAGCAGAGTTGCCATTTTTATGATCATCACTGTTAAGAATGTCTTTCTGTAACTATTCAGTGCTTCCTTTGAAGATTTTTCCAAATGGTCTATTGGCACTGCTTTATTGTTGTAGATGCAAGCTATATTAATTCATAGATCTAATTCCTCTTTCATCATTGAGAACTGCACTACATTCTCCAAAGGAAGTCTTTTTCTGCACTACTGAGGTTGTCAAAAAACTTGGCATACTTGGATGTCTCTAATGTGATCCTAATTTTATAATGACACTTTAAATACTGTTTTGTTGGTTTTGGATGGTTTGCTTTTATTACATTTTGTTTGAGAGGCAATGATTTCCTGCTTGTAAAAGAACAAAGTGGTACAAAGAACGTGCACGTCACCTTCAATCATTGGTCATACAGTCTTAACAGCATGACTTAATTCTTGCAATTAGATCAGCCGGCATATTTTAATGACTTCTGTCCTAAAACATCATTTTATTTGACAGTTCTTGAGGCTATTTACTAATGTCAGTTTTTTTTTTTTTTTTTTTTTTTCACGGAGTGAACTGGAAAATCAACTGTTCTTTGTCCTTGTTAAATTACCCCCCTATTGATTGAAAATAATGCATGCAGTGAAACTTAACAAGGTAGCGCACAATTTATTTTGATATCCTAGTTGCTACAGTATGTATGCCATACAAGCGAAAATCACCATAAATAAGGTATCGGCACAAAATGGGTACAAAGAAAATTAACATGAAACCTCTATTCTTTCCTTTTAATTTTGCCCTACATATTATTAAGTGTTTGAAGGTTCAGCATTATTGAGTGTTTTAATAGTTATGGGTGATTTATATCTATGGCTGCATATACTGCAACAAGCTTTACAATACGCTTATGTTTTTTTATCAAACAAAAAATAACAAACCTGGAAAGATTCATAGAGCTAGATTCTCAAAGCTCTTTAATTCAAATTGTCATTCGCTTGTTGTGTTTTTTTTCCAAAAGGAAAAATACACTTAATAAAGTTACCAAACCAGAAATAAATAACTGAAACATTTAAATTAGGTGTTTTTTTTAGTATTTGTTTTAGAGTTGGAATTATTTTTTTCCTTGTCAGAAACAAATGTGCTGCTGGTTATTTTGGAGCAAATAGCTTTGAGAATCTAGCCCGTAGATGTTGTTTCTGTTAAAGATATGACAATGAGGAGTCAGCAGGGCTACTCAATGTCATCTACTGGTTGTCAATTGTACAGTGCATTATAAAGTGGTTCTTTTATACTGCGGAACAGGTTATAAGGCAGTATAGTCATGGCTCCCATTTGCCCCATTATGCCATTGCACTAGTATTCTCGTTTATAAGGTGGACCACAAATAGCACAGTGTTATGGTAATGGCTACTGACTAGTGTTATAAAGGGGGACTATAGTTGGATCAGGAGAGAAACAAAAAACAGGGAGGACTATCTTGCTGAAAGTAAAGATTTGTAATAATCTCTCTCTCTCTCTCTACATGTATAACTCAGTAATGTGTACATGTGTGTAAATTAACAACGTTCAATTTGTTTGTTTTTTACTGATATAACAGTAATGTTTAATGCATTGTTGGCAAAAATACGTAACTTGAAATACAGTAAACAGTAGCTTACTGGCATCACTTTTATTTCTTTGTTACACAACCATGAGTTTGAAGAATTCAGTTACTGTAAAAACTGTTGTATAAGTTGATTTTCTAAGGATTTTTGCAGGACCCTTAAAAGGGGTGAGCGACCGAACACACCGGTGCGATGTATGCAGTGGTGTGTCTAATATTAAACTACTGTACCAGTGCCACAATGGGTTACTACAGCCAGGATTATGGTTCACACAAACTTAACTGTCAACAACCTGATTTATTTTTTCAGGATATACTGCATCCAGCTCATGTTGCTAGGTAGAAACACAAAACCACTGTTCTAATTAAAAGTTTTAATTAGGGGCTCCCGAGTGGTGCATCCGCTAAAAGCGCTCTGCGTGGAGTGCAGGATGCGCCCTATAGCCTGGAGGTTGCCGGTTCGAGTCCAGGCTATTCCACTGCCGACTGTGGACGGGAGTTCCCAGGGGGCAGTGTACAATTGGCCGAGCACTGCCCGGGGGGGAGGGCTTAGGTCGGCCAGGGTGTCCTCAGCTCACCGTGCACCAGCGACCCCTGTAGACTGGCTGGGTGCCTGCGGGCTTGCCTGTAAGCTGGCCAGAGCTGCTTTTTCCTCTGCAAAGTCCATGCTTCGGAGGACAGTGTGTGTTCGTGTTCATCTTCGCCGCTCCCGAGTGAGCGCAGGGGTGGTAGTGGTGAGCTGAGCTTAAAAATACAATTGGATATATCAAATTGGAGTAAAATGGGTAAAATCAATTTGCGACTACTAAAAAAAAAAAAAAAAAAAAGTTTAATTAGTTACTCTCAATACCCATAGTCAACCAAACTAAGCTATTTGTTAGAAAGCAGAGTAAATCATCTTCCGTTCTTTATAACTGCAATGCAATATTATAATTAGTCCTTGGATGAACACAGGATTTTCATGTTCGGATATTTGCTCATAATTTAAATATTAGTTTGGATATTCATTCATTTTTCAAAAAGTAATAAAAGCCATTATATTGCTCTGAACGCAGGCAGAGACAGCATAGCAGCAGGGGCAGGGGGCGTGGCCGTGGCCCCTGTGTGTGTGCCTTTATTTTACAGCAAGACCTTACAGTATGTAACACGTTAAAAATAGAAAAGTATCCCAGGAGTAAAGAATAAGTTGTTTAGGACTTACTTTACCCCAGTGAATTAACTACAAAACAAAAGGATGCCAAGTAACAGTTCACATTAAACATTGTTTTGTTTTATTCCAGGAATAAATAGTACATAAAGATGACACCGTATTTTATTTTATTTTATTTATTTTTTCATTCCTTGCCATCGCCTTTTCTTCACAGTAAACTGTGGCCATAGACACATTTTCATAAAATAACACATGGTTTACTTGTGTGTTTTTTTTTTTTGCTGAACAAGCAAACAAAAACTGAAATTTAAACTTTAAACACTTCAAATAATACAAACATGCCCAAAAACCCAAATCTACAGAACAATTGAAAACCCCAATTATTATTTTTTCAATTAAATAATGCCTCCGTCCCTTCTCTAATTACTCCCAACTCACGCAGCCCTGCCCTGCTTTTTACAGTTTTCTTTGGCCTAAAACACAACTGCGTCAGGTTTTAGTTTTGTACATTTACAAGTAACAATGTTACCACAGGTACTGAAAACTCTCTCAGATGGAGAACTTGTTGCTGGTATGCACAGATGCTTCTTTACAAGTTTGTTCAGTCTAGGTAAGTTTATCTGTTGAGCTTTCCACCAGATCAATGGATCGGATTCACTGTCAGCCAAGGGTTTAAGTATGTAATGATTTACTTTCAGAAACTACAGAGGTGGTAATAGTAGCTCCAGGCGTGCTTGATTTGAAAAAGCTGCCCAAGGTTTTCTTCGTTCTTTTTAGCTGGTGCCCCTTTATTTGCTGCTGCTCCTCCTTCTTCATTTGATTAGGTTCCATTGTGACTGGCTGTGCCAGCGAAGCCCTTTTCCTGCTCTAGCAGAGATTCCACCACTGACAGTGCTCTTGATTTGATTTGATGCAGCCTTTTCCTCACTCATGTACTCCATCTTGAATCTTGGGTCAATAAAAGATGAAATATCAAGTAGATCTTGGGTGTCAGAATATTTTTCATTTAAGTAATTCAAAATTCGTTCTTTGATTGAGTTTGTGAGCTCAGTTTTGTCTTCCTCAGCAGCCAAAATATTGTTGTTAAGCAAATGCAAAACAGGTTTCAGGTAGGACACACCGACATAGTTTTCACCTAACAGAGCGTCTGTAAAACCCATCAGTGAGCGCAAAGCCTTGTTCAATGAATCAAACACGTCAATAACTAAAGTGGCTGTTTTTTCTATCTGAAGCTAGGACTTGTGTGATAGCTTTTTCCTGTTCCAGCACCCTTTGAACCATTTGCTACCTTGATCCCCAGCGAGTAGGTGTTTCTGTTATCAGCTGGTGCTGAGGTAGATTGAGCTCAGCTTGAGCCAAATTCAGGGCTTATCTTTTCTTCCAGCTGTAAGAGAATGTGCTCACCAGCCTCTTACACACACCAATGGCACGGTCAATGCGCTTATCACATTTAACGCTGTTTTCTATTTAAAAAGAAGAAAATGTAATCAATAATTTATATAAAAATATAAAGCTGTAATCTGGGCATGTGAATGCTGCTGTGTGCAAGAGAGATATTAAAGAAATGACAACCCGCTAGTAAATCTGCTTAATAAATAAATTGACATGAATATTCCTTTTATCATATTAAATAAAATAATAAAAACAGATGCAATTTCCTCCTGCTTTTAATTTCAACTCAATTAATATTATTGCAGAAAATGTATGCAAAACAGTACATTTCTTTATCGTATATATTGTTTGTTTAACCTGCTTACAATATCTAACATTTAAAAACTGTCCCAAACTTAACCTAATTCTGTTTAAATTACTTACAAAACATAACATTGTTTTCGTTCTAACAGCATTAATGCAAGGCCACGAGCAGACTGAAAAAAATATTTGATCATATTGCCATGGATACAAAAATGCTTATTAACTCTTAGTGGTCCATTTATTCAGCGCGTCTCAGGCACGTCCGGTCCAGTTTATTTTCACACGCACAGTTTATTTTAGACGCGCTGTTTAAAGGTATTTTCACAGTAAAACTGGTTTAAAAGGCACTGCATATCAACAGGACACTCAGTACTGCATCTCCAGCCCCGCCCCACCCCTTGTTCGCTGTATTTCACATACCTCTACATAGTTGTGCATACCGATAAATCATATGATCACTCGTTTTATCACCAAACTCCTCAATAATGTGATCCAAGTCTTTATTTTATTACTATAACATCTAAAAAAAAGCTCTGCAAATGTCTGTGATATTCTTTGAGCGCTGGATGCAGATGCAACTATCTTGTTTGTTTATGTCCATGTTATCTATGTGGTGTCGGGGCTATCTGTATTCATGAGATACGGCCCTTTTTTATTTTTTTTTTTATTTTCGACTCCTATCGGTCTCACTTGGCCACTGAATGGTTTTCTCGGCTTTTTCTGGAGAAAAAATGACGAGATATTTGTACTCCACTGGTCAATACGATTTACATTGTGGGCCTCGCGTGTATCTACATGAAGCGGTACAAACCTCAGTCATCTATCAGGAAGCTCTATTAGCAATGGTTTCCTGCTTTATGAAAGATACTAATGTACGTGTTAAAAAAAAATATAATAATGATAATACCGGGTACTATGTACGTGTTCACTCAGGGTCGGTCACATAAACTGCATCGTAAGGTATCAGAAAAATGCTACTGTATAAAAAAAAAAAAAAAAAAAAAAAATCTAATAGCAAGTTAGAGTTTTGGGTAACAAAATGCTACCAATTATGCGTTAACTAAAAGCTTCGATAATATATACAATCTATATAAAAATCACTACATAATATTTTCAGGAAGTTGGGTACTGTTTAAGCGAGGCATTTCAGAAAGACATGTTTGCCTTTTTTTCTGTCCTATGAGATTCTGGCTCGCTCTAAAGCAGCACAACGCATTCTTGTCCCAGATGACTTTCCATAGAGATCACTAGGAGTGCGCACGCATAATCTGGTTTGTTTACTTTTTGCTATCTAAAACTTTTACATAGAGCCTCAAGAGCTGCTGTGTTGATCCTGTGTTTATATATACAGTATATATATTCACTAAATATTTACATAGCAAAATATACAAAATTGTTGGCGGGGGATTTAAAAAGAAATACCTTTTATTACCCATACATTTTAAAATTCACACTTTCTGATTATAAAAGTCTCTAAATCATGACCAGAATCGCTCTTCAGAAGTCGTTTGGGTCAAGAAATCTTCATATTTGTAGGCTGGTAAAAGTAACTGCTGCTCCTAAACAACTTGGGGATTTGCGCACTAGACATAGACAGCAGAGGCCGCAGGGCGTGGGCAGCTGTTTCTCCTGGCAACACCTGGAGTACACATTCTGCATTCAGATCTGGCCATACAATACAGCTATGTTGTGCACCTTACACAAATATCAAATTTTATTGATGTACCTTTTTTCCATCATTAAAGGTGTAACTTTCATCCACAATTGCATTGCTAAACAAAAGAAAGCTTTATACAGTGGGTTGACATTAAAAGTTTAAAACCTGTATTATTATTGAAGCAGAGATTTGTTTTATGGTTTTCTGTCTTGCTTTGTCATACAGTCGCCACCACTTAGAACGGGCGTGTTTGTGTTACCGTGATTCACCTGCAGTAAGTGATGGACGATATAAACACCCACACAATAACCTGACATTCAAAATGTCCCCCAATCACCAGTACAGTAATCAAAACAAACAAGCGTGTATGCGGTTAAGAAATGTTATTAAGACACTCATTACACTAATAAAAAAGATGTATTAAAAAACCTATGAATGTAATAAAAAGTCCAGTAATCCGACTGTGATGGGACCAAAGTAAGGGCGGATATGTAAAAAGACGGATACATGAATCCTGTTGTAGTGAAAAAAATCAAGCTAACCAAATGGTTTTTGATTCAAAAACACTTTATATACAAGAAAGGTATACCTCCAATACAATCTTTCCAAACTCGAGTTCCAAACTGACTTTGGACAAGGCCGCAGTACAGCTCAGTGCATATGTTTGTATCAAAAAGCATGGATATCCATGGAGTTCGAAAGAGATGAAAAGACTGACAAAACTTTACAATGTTTGATATTTATACCTTTGTAAGCAAATGTTGACACCTCTTCAAACTGACTTCTATTACACACGGCGAGCCTACCACGTACTTCCTCTGTGGGAAAGGCGGCGGTGCTCTCTGACCTTATGGTCCGTCACGTGCTACATTCAGCAGGGCGTATCCATCTTGTCTTTTAAAATACCTCCCCCTGTCTCACGGTCAGCCACATGTAATGTGGCATGGTGCAGCCATTTTGTCTTTTAATGCACCTTCTCTCCCCCGTCTCAGGGTCAGCTATGTATAATGAGAGAATTCTAAACTTGGACAATACTGCATTAAAACGACTATAAAAGCACATTCACATGCAATTTAAACCTAACGATTAAAAACAACTTAATTATAAAAGACACACAATGTAAAACTTATAATTAATAACATAATTAATACCTCATGCAGAAAGGCATTATTACTCTGTTTTAAGTGCCATTATACACAACTGTAACAATTACTGTACTATATTGCTACCGTTTTGACATTCATCATTTATTATGGAGCTCCCCTAAATCCCTTGTTTTGTAAGATACTGGGTATTAATGCTTGTGACAGAGTAGCCGCCTGCCATGTGGAAATCAGGCGAACGTGATTTATTTACATATTGTAGCGCTGTGCTGTGGGGTTTCCAGGATATAATGACAGACAACAGATGATGTTCAAAGCATTAGGAAACAGCTGTATTTATTATTTTTTTAGCTTTTAGTGAACAATGGCTCTCATTCCTTTCCTCTCACTCACAAACTCAACCTCTCAACTCTCACTGTCATCTCCACACACACACCCAAGTCCCTCCCCCTTCCTCACTCATTGGTTCAACACTCCCTATCTCTGCTCGTGTCACACCTGCTGCCTCCCCCCTCAGTGATGCAGTCACACACAGGCAGTCTTTCAGCTGTAGTCATACAAGCACCAAAACACAAAGAACGCTAACAGATCTGAACAAGAATAACACAGTTTACAAACGCACACTGTTTATAGAGTACTCCCATCCCCTTCCCCAGTCCATAATCAGGTCCATTCCCACATTGTCCCCAGTTTTTTGAAGCAACGTTGCATTGTTTGCTGACTGACTAGAGTTCCAAGCATGCTTTAACAAGAGCACAGCATCTAACAGAGACATTTTATTTGCACTGAATTTTTGTGGTGATGCTCATCGCTTTTCTCTTTCCAGCCGTGCTTGCTTGCTGTTGCAGTCCGTGTTGTATTTTCAAACTGTAAATAAACCTGACACTGTGTACAGGGATTAAGTAGCTACGGTACAGTACAGAGGTGCAAACAGATGATTGATTGATCTGTTAAGCTTTTTTCCTACAGTGCTGCCTTTTTATGGAAATCTATGTGAATGGCAAGGTAACAAGGTGAAAACATCTGATTGGTGGATTAGTAAGAGCGATTACTACAGTATAGAGCAGTACGTTTGTTATTTAAATCTATGTGAATGGCACATAATGAGATCCAAACAGCTGAGTACCCGAAATATACGCCGTGCTTGATACGATATGAACAATGCCTTTGTTATTGAAATCAATGGGAATGGCAAACAGCAAACTATTTGTCCGATATAAACGGCTGCCTGAAATAACCCTGTATGGTGTAAGTGGTGGCGACTGTACCAGTAATTTAATAGCTGTTAAATTAAGAAACTGGAGTAGATGACATGTAATGGGGCTATTTAAATATATTGCTAATTGTGTAGTAATAAAGCAATAATTAACAACTAGGTATTTGTTATTCTTGCTTGCACGCCTGGGGTGCAGTGTTACTCAAGGTTGCTGCTGGCTATTATTTGGTTATAATGAACAGCTCGTTTCAAACTTCTGTACATATGTAGAACAAAACTAAATTAGAAGAAAATAAATTTGTCCAGTGACAGCAATATTGTTGTGGTAATTTTAAAATGGAGGCAGACCAATCGGATTGCAGAATATACCTGTCCAACTTTTGTCTGTTAATATCTGTTATACCTTACTTTCCCCTGAAGAAGCCCACAAGGAGAAATATTGAGAAGTCTTGGAAAATGCAGTTTCTCTGTCAGATATTTGCAGCTGATGGCAGATAAGGTTATTACAGCGACAGACCTTCTTTGTGCTAGCAGTTTTAGACCTTTGCTCACAATAAAGCAATTGTGTTCCTTGCAAGAAAAAGATTGTAGTTTTATTTGGCAACTCATCCTTGACTTACATTGATAGGGGCGGAATACTTGAAAAATTATATTATGAGATAAAGATCTTTTGGCTTGGTTTTTAATAGCATGCGTTATCACGAATGCTGTCTTTTGGAGGCAAACAGAGTGGCAGTATTTTTATGCTTACAGAAACATGTTAAACTGACTGTTCACTGGCAGTACTTTTTAAGTATTCAGCCAAGAACTTGGTAGCTAACAATCCTAACAGATGTGTTCATGAAAGCTTTATATGAGGATTATCCAATGCTTCATTCCTTCCAGTATTTTTAATGGGGTCTTAAACAACAGAGTAGGTAAAAAAAAAAATACATGAGTGGCATGTAGGTTTCTGCCAAATGATTGTTCTCAATTGACATTTCGTAAAAAAAAAAAAAAACATAAGTAAATATTCTTATCAAAACCAATCCTTTTAAGGGCAAGAGTACGTAAAGTTACATTTTTAAATAAACTAATATTCGTTCAACCCATAATTTAATTGATTAACTCGTATACTGCATATATAAATGTAGTCCATCAGAAACAAATGGAAAATGCAATAAGTGAAATTAGATTAGGTTTTGTTTTTACCCATCTGCTTTCCCTTGAAAGCTTTGCTTTGTTAGCAATATATTCATAGGTACTTTCAGTTTCATGGTGGGGTAAATAGTGATTTCATGGAAGGGGAAAGATCAGCAGATCTCCTAACTTTTTTTCCCTCATCTGTTGCCGCCTCAATCTGCCAGGGTAAAAGGAATCTATTCCCCTCGTAAGACTACTGACTGTACTGAATTAGTGCAATTTAACTCAGGTTTTCTGGTATGTCCTGCATTGGTGAAAACTCCTGGACCACTTCATCTGAATTGATCAGATCAGAATGTAACTGGCAGGATTCAGATCGAATTATATTGATAAACAATACTACATAGTTCCCCTTACCCCAGACTGCTGTGAGGTATACAGTTTATTTAAATGTATACAGATGCACAAGATATATTTTGTTAAAATTCAGTTTGTGACTCTCGGACTGGATGTAAGAGAACTGCCATACAAGCAGCGCTCCAGATAAGGTTTTGGGTCTGGGAATAACTTACCCTCTAATTTTAACACTGAGAGAGTAAAATGTATTTTCATGAGGTAAAATGCAACATTACCTTTAAGTCATGCATAACCTCGATTTAACTGTTGTACAATATTTAGTGGTAATGGGGTAGGCATTAAAAAGAGCTTTCAGTTTTAACTGCAATGTTACTTTGAGCTACTGTACAACCACGCGTGTGTTCTACGAGGTTCTTTAATATCGGCTCAGGGCATTTTTTCCGTTAAGTTATTTATAATTTAACTTTAAATTCTTAAACTCACTGAACATGTTAAAATTTCAATATAAAGCCATACAGGTAAATAAAATAAGGAAATTCATTAATATGTCGTAAAACACTTTGTTTAATATTATAGGCACCCTTTTTTAACAGTTGCCTCTGACGATGGTTCCAGTTGGATTTGTAGCTGGACTGGGGTGTTTACGCTTCAACCTATGTAGCTTTCAATTTTCCATATTCTTACTGTGAATGGCTGCAAAGACAACAGGGATAGCTAGAGATTGGATAATGTTTGTTGGGTTGTTTTTTTCTTGTGTACAGTTTCCTAGTAACTGAAGCCATTGTATTCTGGGAGATGTAGTTGGCAGTAGATGTTTTAGGGGAGGCAGGAGTGGAGGAAGACAAGCTGTGCAGCAAAATTGCTATGTGCATTTCTACGCATTAAATTAAAATTGTATGCATATTCCGGATTCTTTAATGCGTAAAAACGGAAAGTACGCATCTTATCTGGACCGCTGCATACATTTTTATTTATACTATCTCTTGGTCATTCCACAAAATGTGTTCAAGCATTTTTTTTTATTTTTTTTTAACGAGGACCCAGTGTTTCAGATTTATCCTAATAACGGTATAATGACTGAAATTTGTAACAGAAATTACTAGTCCACTGCTGGCCTTTTTTTGCATGCGATTTGTGCGGACATTTAGGCGACCATCACATGAAGTTTTTATTCTGTGTAGTGCATTTAGCTCTGTTCTAAATATTATGGAGTCAAGATATTAATATTTTTTTATATTGGGTGAAAAAAAAAATTATAATAAATAAATATGGACCCACAGCCATTGTACACTTCCTACCATGTCACCAACAGAAAACACAGTGCAGTTCACCTAATTTCTCATCAGCAACCTCTACAGGTTAGGCCGTGACAAGTCCAGCTAGACACTTCCTAGTGTCTATGTAAGCTCTATAATAGCTGTGTAATTATACAGTGATACAGTAATTTGTCCTGTTTTATTTATAATGAAAACAAAATTAAACAAATAATTTAAAGTAAAATAGAAAAAGAACAATATATAGGCCTATATAAACGTTATTTATTTTTAGAATTTATTTTATAAACTGCTAACTGCTCATAGAAAATCCTTTAAGTTACAGAATACTTTTACTTAAAACATTGCAATTTGTTAAACTTAGTACTGTAAATAGTTAAACAACCATCCTTGAGTATTAGAAACACCATACCAGGGAAAAAAACAAAAAAAAAAACACAAATCAAGCCTCTTGTCTGTCACCCAAGTCCAGGAAACTGAAAATGGAATGAGTCAAAGGGCTCCAGAGTGGCGCATCCAGTAAAGGCGCTCCGCGCGGAGTGTAGGATGTGCCCTATAGCTTGGAGATCGCAGGTTCGAATCCAGGCTATGTCACAGCTGACCGTGACCGGGAGTTCCTAGGGGGGGGCGCACAATTGGCCGAGCGCTGCCCGGGTAGGGAGGGCTTAGGTCGGCAGGGGAATCCACGGCTCACCGCGCATCAGCGACCCCTGTGGCCGATAGGGCGCCTGTGGCTCTGCAGCGGAGCCGCCAGATCTGTGTTGTCCTCCGGCACTATAGGTCTGGTGGCATTGCTGTGGATCTGCAGTGCGAAAAATGACGGCTTGGCAGGAGCACGTTTCGGAGGACGCGTGTTCCAGCCTCCATTTCCCGAGTCGGCGGGGGGGTTGCGAGCGGTGAGCCTGGGATACACATAATAATTGGGCATGCTAAATTGGGGTGAAAAGAAATTGGAATGAGTCTAGATGTCAACAAAGGATTAAGCCTGAACGTGCAATCTCCTGAATTAAAAATAAATGTAAATAGTTTAAAAATAAGCAAACATAAGCACGTATTTGTTCACCCACCTCATTAAAAGAAATAGGACAACATTGGATCAGTTTCATGTCACAGCTGCCTAGGATCAGGTTTATTAAACCAGAAAAAAGAGTGACCACCAAGGTTTATAGTGTTTGTTTTTTCCCAAAATTGTATTGGAAGGTGTTTTTTTTTATAAAAATTCCCCTGGAGTGAAATAGTTAATTGAACATTCACAGAAATTCACAGGCAAAGTTGTCTGGAACAGAAGCTTAAACTTTATTTAAGCAAGTCTCAAAATTATTAATACATACACATATTAAAACCTGTCAAAATGACATTAAAATCGTCCATTTAAAATAAAAACACAATGTACCTTTGTTTCCGTTAAAAAAACAAAAAACAAAAAAAAACGCTGCTGCAAAAACATCAACCGTACATAACTTTTTTTAATTATTGTTATGAATATGAACTTTCACATTGAGAAATGCAGACGTTTTTTTTTTTTTTTTTTTTAACTTTCATTGTAAACTGCTTAAACTAACGAGAAATTGTATTAGATGGTGGCTTGAATTGTTTTTAGGGGGTTTTAGAGAGAAATGGCTTTTGTGAGAGGGCAATTCAGTTGGAGAAAATAGGAGGTGTGCCTCAAAAAAATGTTATCATATAAAGGTGTGCCGTGGCATATAAAAAAGGTTGGGAACCACTGCTGTAGTATCTTTTTCAGCACTCCATCAACAAGAGTACTTTTCCTTCTTAATTTGGTATGACAACTCAGGGGACAAATCTTACTTGATCTAGGCTTCTCTATGACATGACATGCGCCTGTACACAATTAAAAACAGGTAAAGTACTGTATTGAAGTGAAAGTATAAAAATGACAAAAATAAGAGGTGTGTAACCAGGAAAAGATCAGGCGTTTTAATGTTGGATTGTTGTTGAGGACACAATGTAAGAATGTTATCTCAAGCAAACCGCTGGATTTTGGCAGATTTAAAGGTTATGGGAGAGAATCGTGCCGTGTTGGAGCTTTGCGTCCATCCATCTGCAGTAATGTTCTCTTGGCCTCCCTGTAATAAAGATGGCACATACCTGACCTTCATTAAAAGTGTTTGGAGGACACATCTGCAGCCTTGCTGTTTCTGTGCCGGGATTGCTATAAAACACAGCCCTGATGGTGTTGAGACAACTAATGGGTAAGAATGAAAACTGCAAGGCCAAGACCTTTGATGTAGATTAACAAGTCTGAATGATAATAGTGATGTAATTTAGAGATGGGCTGAGCATCTCTAAACATCCCTCCGAGCATCCCCAGCTGAGGATGTATAGCCCTGTTGACTGGGATGTAGCGGTGGCGCCTGTGTGCACGTACATATTGTCACACTTATGAGTTGTATCTGGAGAACATTCTCTGGCCTCCCAAAAAATAAGGCAGTACAAAACAGAGCTGCATTGTGAAACCTTCAAAATGCTGCTTTTGAACGGGAAACATCCTGGCTGAATACAATTGCTGGAGATTTGGTATTCACAAACATGAAATGTGACTTGAAACCAAACTGTAACTTTCTCACTTGAAATGTATACAAGCTTGGCAGTCTTCAGGATTTGTACAACCAGTTTGTTAGTAGATTTGTACAACTACTTTGAAAACTTGCTTGTAACATTTATTTTATAAACATGTTGTTGTGTGTGTGTGTTTTTTTTCTTTCAACAGTCTTGTTGAATCTTTCTCCTGCTAAAAATATTTGGGAAGGAACGTGATGGTTAGAACCCCTACAGATGTTAAATATACTTTTGTCATAACATTTGTTGACTAGACCAAGAAGTTTCTTTAGTTTTACTTTAATTCCTACAGAACAAAAGATTATATTTACATTGTGGGGAGAAGTGGGGGTGTAATTAGTCAAACCTGCTGATAATGACCACCCAAATATAATGACCCTGTATCTACTGGTGATTTAATATATAGAAAATGCAGGGGGGGAGCAGATTGGTTATGAAAGACAGGTGGTGTTTTAATACAAAGTTGACAGTATACATTGTTCTTGGTTGTAAGATGTATGGTCATGGCTCAAATAGCAATGTGTCCGATTGAATGCAGTGTTAGGAGGAAACTTTTATTAACTTTTGACATTATTTTCTGATGCTTTAATGCAGGTTTATAAGTACAAGTATTTTTTAGAAGAGACTTGCACACCCAATAACTAGCTGTGATTGCTAAGATTTCATAATTTCAAAGGTGTCTCTCTGGATTGTTATCTGCTGTAAGATAATGTGGAAGATAGTGAATGATATTGTGTCCAAGGGCATTTGGTAGAGGGTTTACTTAAATGATATAGTCTACTGTGTGTTGTCAAACATTTATTCTCAGTCAGTTGCTGGTGCCCTCTAATGGAGACAGGGTTTATTGTGTGTTTTGCATAACATACCAAAGTCTGTGGAGCAATAACCATTGCAATGCAGGGTATGTTCACAACACTAGTTTAGAAAATGCATTGGCAATAGTATCGGTGGCCAATTTATAAAAAAAAAAAAAAAAAATTGTTGTCCAAGGGACAAAATGCTAGAAAAATCTACTTGTCCTTCTTAAAAATCTACTTGTCCTTCTTAAATACTTGGCCCCACCCCGTCGCACAAAACACACACAAAAAAGTATAATATAACTTGTAGGATTTTGGTTTTATTTAACAGTGAACACAATCAATCAATTAGTGATTAACAGGGGCGGGTCTAGCCTTGTAGCTTGACTGGTTCACTAAATTAACAAAAGGTTCCCTATGACCCGACCTCACCTCAACAAATTTATAACCTACTTTAAGGAAATGTTTCTTTCAGTGCAGTTTGGAACACATTTGCTAGTACATTTAAGTAACATACTAAGTGTACAACTATAATAAGCAATACTTGGGAGTTATTCAAATATAAAAATAGCTTCTGCCGTTTTTTTCCACTCTTTCTTTATAAGCTGAATTAAACTTCTGATGTACAGGTGTTTTAGTTTGTTGCATCACAGACACAAATTCATTGGCAACTATTACTGCTGCTTTGTGGAATTAAGATTTTCTTGACGTTCTTTCAGTTTTGTAACTGCTGAACCCCAGATTTATAAAGAACGTGTGGTTTTCTACCAAAATGCATGCAATATTTACAGTAGGCTTTTTTCTTTTGTTTATTTCTGTGATATATTTATTTTACTTAGTAGTACTATACTTATAATTATAAAACGGATTGTTAGAATGCTGCATGCTGATTGATCCATCAGAGTTCGAAGCCGTTACAATATCAAGCACAATGTCACGATTAGGAACTACTTAGGAACAAAGGCAGATCACTGCACCTGTGCTAACCACGTATCACTGCACCACAAAAATCAAACAAAACACCTGTCAAAATACCTGCTGTCATGGAAGATACGGAAGACATCAAGGTGTCTTGTCATATCTTCCAGTTTATATTAATTTGCAATACGAACCAGTTTGCTATTTTAAACGAGACGCTGTTTTGGTATTTAATTTGTAGTACATACCAGTCATTTTCTGTAACTTCGGTCGGATCCAGTTGTCAGATAATCAGTTTTATTTTACTCCTTTTAGTTGGTATCAGCCGTTGTTTTGTGAAACTGACTTAATTTAGTTAATTTTTAACTGTGGATATTTTAATATTTTTCGACAGTACTTGCATTACTATACGCAATGTCTTAACCATCCAATTCTTGCCTCTCTTCACTCATGTCTTACTACCGCGCACTCACTCTCACTCTTAAATTACAGACAAAAAAAAAGAAAAAAAACTCGAGATGAAATTAATACCACACAAATTGGGCTGTTAAATGGTAAAAAGAATGGCTTTTTGAGAAAAAAAAAATACATTTAGACTTTAAATTAATTACTTAATAATTCATAATCTTCACCCTAACAAAGCATGGTGTGCATACCTAAATTAAATTGTACTGTTGAGCGTTGGCTCGACAAAAACGTCACTGTTGTCACAACACTTCCAGGTATTTAAGAACATAAGAAAGTTTACAAACGAGAGGAGGCCATTCAGCCCATCTTGCTCGTTTGGTTGTTAGTAGCTTATTGATCCCAGAATCTCATCAAGCAGCTTCTTGAAGGATCCCAGGGTGTCAGCTTCAACAACATTACTGGGGAGTTGGTTCCAGACCCTCACAATTCTCTGTGTAAAAAAGTGCCTCCTATTTTCTGTTCTGAATGCCCCTTTATCTAATCTCCATTTGTGACCCCTGGTCCTTGTTTCTTTTTTCAGGTCAAAGAAGTCCCCTGGGTCGACATTGTCTATACCTTTTAGGATTTTGAATGTTTGAATCAGATCGCCACGTAGTCTTCTTTGTTCAAGACAGAATAGATTCAATTCTTTTAGCCTGTCTGCATACGACATGCCTTTTAAACCCGGGATAATTCTGGTTGCTCTTCTTTGCACTCTTTCTAGAGCAGCAATATCCTTTTTGTACCGATGTGACCAGAACTGAACACAATATTCTAGGTGAGGTCTTACTAATAACATTACTTCCCTTGATTTAAATTCAACACTTCTCACAATATATCCGAGCATCTTGTTGGCATTTTTTATAGCTTCCCCACATTGTCTAGATGAAGACATTTCTGAGTCAACATAAACTCCTAGGTCTTTTTCATAGATTCCTTCTTCAATTTCAGTATCTCCCATATGATATTTATAATGCACATTTTTATTGCCTGCATGCAGTACTTCACACTTTTCTCTATTAAATGTCATTTGCCATGTGTCTGCCCAGTTCTGAATGCTGTCTAGATCATTTTGAATGACCTTTGCTGCTGCAACAGTGTTTGCCACTCCTCCTATTTTTGTGTTGTCTGCAAATTTAATGAGTTTGCTTACTATACCAGAATCTAAATCATTAATGTAGATTAGGAATAGCAGAGGACCTAATACTGATCCCTGTGGTACACCACTGGTTACCTCGCTCCATTTTGAGGTTTCTCCTCTAATCAGTACTTTCTGTTTTTTACATGTTAACCACTCCCTAATCCATGTGCATGCATTTCCTTGAATCCCTACTGCGTTCAGTTTGAGAATTAATGTTTTATGCGGGACTTTGTCAAAATTTAGGAACGCATTTAAACTCTTGCGCCTGTTAGAGCCAATGGGAGTGAATTACCTAGCAACAGTGTTATGTAGAATATGCAAGAAGGCATCACCTCACAGATACACAACTAAGCAAGTTTTTTTGATAGTTATTTAAAGTCAGAAAAATGATTTGAAACACATATCAAGGTTTTTTTTTTTTTATTTAAAGTCTTTATTAAAGAAGTGACAATATCCATCACAACCCATGTATGCCCTCTCGTGCCTTATTGCTTAAGCATTTCATTTCTATTATTATAAACATATTTGTCAATCTCTTAATGTTTTCACAAGTTTCACAAGCCCATGGATTGTGCATGTCCAATAAATAACTAATATAGGAATATATTTATTTAATATAGCGTTCAAATATAAAAAGAAAAATGTAACTGGTAAATGGCAAACTAGGTTAGCAACACTAAAATCGAAAAAAAAAAAAAAATCATTACATTTTTTGCCAGGGAAAGTTTGTCTTGAAATGGTTCTAAACAGTAAACTTTACTTTTTTAAAAACATTTTCCCAACAAGTACACGCTTGACCACGAAGTGTTATAAATTACACAACACGATTTTTTCAAATCCGCAAGTACCTTAGCGACTGGTGTATTTATTTATTTGTAACTTTACTAGATTGCTGCATTTAAATGTCAGGTACATGCATTAAGAAAGCAGTATAACTTACTTTCTAATTTACAAAAAATGTAAATAATACCTTAAATTTTAAAAGATTAGCGTATGTCTTGACAGAGGCACTCGCTCTCAGGCAGCCATTTCTGGATTTCTTTGTAACTAACAGAAGATCAGCTTCTTCCACAGCTAGCCAATCAGAAGTAATGGGGTGGGGCGTAAACACTTTTTAAAATGTTTGTTTGTAGGCGCTAGACTTCTGCAATTCAGTTTTCAGAAACTTGTATGGCTCTCTACAAATATACCCGGAGTGCCTTTCTAGCAACAGAGCGAACATAAGAAAAATAAATAAATAAAAACTACTTGTCTGACGGGCAAAGTATAAAGGCAAAACTTGTTGTCCATCCTACAAATCTTGTTGTCCCGGACGTCGGGCTATACGAATTGGCCACCTCTGTAGTATACAGTAGTACAATTCTGTTGTACGATATTCTTGAAAAAATAAAGTGATCAGGAAAAACATGAATAAAAAGATAATAAAAACTTTATTGACTTTGTTAACAATTTCACCATGGCCGTGTTAGCGTAAACTTTTATTTGAATTACAATTACATAGTTTAAGATTGTTTGTCACTTTAAGCCACTGAACCACCAATATCAGCTGTTTTTTTCAGCTTTTAAAGTTGTTGTGTATTCAGTCTGTACTGTTTAAAAGCGAAAAATGTCTGGCTGTGCAGTTAGTTGTAGCTGATAAATACCTGACTGTCTGGGGGATGGAAAGACAATAATATGTTTATCTGAGCATGGAGATAAGACAAGCTTACAATACTAGCTGGCCTCAAAACATGGAGATTTATAATTAGTATTTCTGCATTTGTGTAATACAGGTCTGGTCCATGGTGTTATTTTCTAGCTTTGAAAGCAAAGTTTTGTGTGAGGGTTTTATTTTTATTTTTTAAATACAATTTGTATGCAGTATTTTGCATGTGCTGGTTATTTTCTTGCAGAAATGCTTCTGGTTCATCCTTTCACTGAACAGTATCTTCCATGACAGCAGGTATTTTGACAGGTGTTTTGTTTGATTTTGGTGGCGCAGTGATACGTGGTTAGCACAGGTGCAGTGATTTGCCTTTGTTCCTAAGTAGTTCCTAATCGTGACATTGTGCTGGATATAGTAACAGCGTATCTGCTGGTGATTTATCTAATGAAGAAATGCACTGGCAGTGCTATAAAGTGTGGTTTGTCTTAGTCAACATTAAGGTTCTTCCAGCACAATTGTTCCGCTGGCAAGATAACGTCTTGGAAAGGCAGAAGCTTTGTGAGGCTGGTTTGTCTGGCTGTCTAATCCTCCCTGTTAGCTGAGGAATTGCTGACAAGAAATACATACAGCTATTGCCCCTAAAGCAAGAAATTGGATTGCATTACCAGCTAAAGTACCAGTCCACTCTTTTTGAGTGAGTTTCAACTGGCTTTTGATCTTTGTAAAGAGAAAAAGACTGTGCTTATAGGCCTTGCACTGTGTTTTCTGTTGGTGACATGGCAGGGAGTGTACAATGGGTGTGACACACAGGCTGTTAAACTTTATTAATGCCTTGGAAGTTGTATATGAACCTTTAAAGCAGAATGTCTTTTAAAAATAAAAACAATTTACTGAACGGTGATACTGTTCTAAAGTTGTTGTGTTTTGACGTGATCAGGTATTTGTGCTGTATGCCCAATACAGTGGTTCAAGGCTCTGATTTATGGTGTGTTTCATAAAATTAACTAAAGCTTGTGAATTTCAAAGGCAGTTAAGGGTTTTAAATGACTTAAAAAGCAGCTTTAGACTACAGGGCCATGTAGCTTTGTAACGGTTTTAAAAATACATTAGATACAAATACACATGGCCTTTGTTTCTGAATGCTGCAGAACCAATGTACACTTGGTTCTTGAAAATGACGTGTTTCATACCCATAATGTTCCCCATTAAATTGACAATAAAATAGGAGGGGAGGGAGGGGTATATTGTGAACCAAAACCTTTTGGTTATTATTTAGTTTGACTTGTTCTCTTTTCTAGTCAAAGGTTTCACTTCAACTTTACCTTGAATGTCTAGGATAAAGGTTACATTTTATGGTAAATATTATTCACTAACTATTACCTAGCACACTAAATTGAAGTGTTAGAAAACTGTATTATAGAGGCATTCTGTTTATCTGAGCTCCAATTAGCTGCAGTGCCACTGCAAATTACTGTAAGATTATCTGCAAAGATACAGCTATGACTACAGCTCAAAGTTCAACTGGAATAGTGCATTAACCTTAAGAAGAACTGTATTTGAACATTGTTTTGGTGTACATGATGTAATTAACAAATAAATTTTTGGCAAAGTTGACACATTCATCTTTTTTTCTTTTTCTTTTTTTTAAATTTAGTCGTTGCCAATTATTATTATTATTATTATTATTATTATTATTATTATTATTATTATTATTATTATTTATTTATTTATTTATTTATTTAAAATTATTTTCTCCCAATTTGGAATGACCAATTATTTTATTACGGTCGGCTCACCGCTACCACCCCTGCTCTGACTCGGGAGGGCGAAGATGAACACACGCTGTCCTCCGAAGCGTGTGCCGTCAAGCCGACCGCTTTTTTTCACACTGCAGACTCACCATGCAGCCACTCAAGAGCTACAGCGTCGGAGGACAACGCAGCTCTCGGGCAGTTTACAGGCAAGCCCGCAGGCGCCTGGCCAGACTACAGGGGTCGCTGGTGCGCGGTGAGCCGAGAACACCCTGACCGACCTAACCCTCCCTCCCCCCGGGCGACGCTCGGCCAATTGTGCGCCGCCCCTTGGAAGCTCCCGTCCTCGATCGGCAAAGGAATAGCCTGGATTCGAACTCGTGACTTGCAGGCTATAGAGCGCATCCTGCACTCACGTGGAGCGCCTTTACTGGATGCGCCACTCAGGAGCCCCTTTTATATATATATATTATATATTTATATTTATTATATATTTATTTTATATACATCAGCTGATCAAATTAAATGCATCATATATCATCATTATTTTACATTATATAATGCGCTAATAACGTGACAAGATTATGATTCATAATTAAGCCATAGACCCCGTCGATGCGGGCTCTACCGTGTGGTAGTTGACTGCGACAGGAGTTATGCGTCCCGATCCGTAGGCCACACGGTAGAGCACGCATCTAGAGGGCTCTATTGTTATTAGAAAATGACTTTGTACATTTTTTTCTTAAAAAAAAAAAACAACCTTAAAACATAGATTTACCTTTAACTTGTACTAAATCGTTGGGTACCTTTCTGCCAAGTAAAGAGGTTCTAAGAAAATAGTCACAAACATTTTTTTAAATAAGAAAAAAGGATGACATACATATATAGATAGAAAAACAATTAGTTTTTATTTAGTAAATCAATTTGTATTTGTTAGTAACTTGTTAGGGTTTTAAACCCCTATTTTTAATCTGGACACTGCCTGAGAAATGAACGGAGCAATTACTGAACAGTCCGTGTATGATGGAGACTGAACCAATACAATCTCTCATTTAAATACCACTCTAAAACGCCTCCTAACTCACCATGTTTCTACCTTGGGCCAAAGCCTATGAATGGAGCAATATTACTGAACTGTCTGTGTCTCTCTTTGTTGTTGTTGAAAGATGCTGTGTCTGTGTGCTTCAGTCGAGCGAACAGTCTGTGATTGGCTCTTGGCAGTTGCAGGTACAGGATTGGTTGCTTTTGTCGATGCAAAGTATTGATTGGCTGGTTTTGGGATAATAAAATTAATTTGGACCAATTGTGTCTTTGTTTAGTATTTAGTGTCCAATAGATGTGAACTAAGCTTATTAATACACCAAGTCAAGCACTTTTGCAGATTCACAGTTGGTGCTGAGACGTTCCAGCCGGCATCTACCGTCTATTAAAGCCCACTAGAACTGAAAGCTGATTGGCTGACTGTACTGAATTGTTTTCTAATGATAGTTAATCGAAATGTTTTTTGAAGTTAAATTATATATTTAATATAAATATGTGCATACATGTATTCATTCTAACATACCTATCCATTAATAAATATTAGAGTATATAAACAGATATTCATAACACTGTCCTGCTGTTGGTATATTATGTTAAATATGCAGGATTATATATACATTAGGTCACCTTTTATGGGTGAAAGTGGTTTAAGGGAGGAATTTTTTTTGTTTTGTTTGTATTTTGGATACATGCGCTTACTAATCTTTCACTTTTGATTTGAAGTAGATCCAACAAGAACTTTGTGGTGGTAAAAAAAAGAGGTGATTTTATGAAGTTAGTCATTTTTTAAATCACTCGAATCGGGTTAAATCACTGGGAGGATGTAGTTCTGTTTGGGATTTCTTTAGAGCTTAAATCTATCCCCTGTCACTGTTACAGCTGTGGTAATCGAAGACAGTTGTGAAATTTGCATGTGATTGGCGTATCATTTTATATTGCCCAACTTGTATTTGACATTTAGCACGTTCTAGTTTGCTGGCAAGGTAGGAGACGATATATTTCATTTAGATATATTTCATATTTCTCAAGTGATTTGTTGAGGCAGTTTTATTTCAAACTGAGTGGTTAGTTTGAAAGCTGTAACAAACTTCAGAGTTGGCTTTAATTGAAATGAACTGAAATGCAATTTTGAAGTGAAATGAAAATGCCTTAAAATGGCAAAATATAAAGTGTTATTTTAGTTAATAAAAATAAGGTGTTTTAGTTTTAAGGTTTGGCTTAGGAGACCTTAATTCAATAAGCATTTGGCTTGAGTGTTTTAGAATGTAGGTTATGGTGGCCTTGCTGTTGCATGAGTTCTTGCCTCTGACTGGTTTACAAATGTAAAAAATACAAAATCTGATGATAAACCCATCACAGTGACCTATTTTATTGAACAGTACTGAAATGATGTGCTTAGCTATTCTAGGCAACAGTACAGTATATCTTTTATTCTTGTCCATACAGTATATGATTTGTTTGTTATGCGTTTATGTTCTGATAATGTTGTGGGTGATAACCATAAGTATTTAGCTTATTTCATATTTCAAACATGTGGAACATAAACTGTGTTTATTTTTATATTCTAGAAAATGATGGTGTTCTTTCGTCTGCCTCTTTTAGATGTGTACAACAAACAATGAAAGATTCAAATGCAGTTAATGAAAAAAATATCACCTATATAGTACAGTAACTAATCTTTACAGTCAATTTACAGTAAATATTGATGTTGATTGAATTTATTAGTCATTTTAAAATCACTGATGTCTAGTTAATGGTGATCACTAATTCGTCACAAGAAACAAATGCTTTGTGTACTTCCTCAAAAACTGTTTGTTAATTTGTAACAATTTTTCAAACCTGCGAGACTATATATTAACTTTTCGGTTTTTGGCTATGGCTGGACATTGCCTGTGAAAAGTGCTGATTAGTTGACTTCAGCAGACTCTTTAATGGTGCCTGCCACAAACACCTCTGACCTTCCAGTTATGAGGTGACTGAGCAAGGAGATTTATTAAGGCATAAGTGAAATACAAATTTTGTGTCACCTTTTTTTCTTTATAATATCTTCCAGATTTTCAGGATGTTCTACTGCAGAACGTACACAGTAGCTTTTGGACTCCTTACAGAAAAACATCCTGCCTAATAAAAACAACTGCCCACTCTGTACTTAGATATGTTTATTTTTTTCACACACACAGAGCTTGCAATTTTAATAACTATTGGTAATGTGGCCAGCTACCGTGTTTATTTTTGTCAAAATTAAAATGGTGTGAGGAATGAACCTGAAAGGTGTTTGACCTATGTGCAAGTTGGGGATATTACAAAAATATTCTTCCCATGAAAGACTCGGCTCTGAAAATAATCTATTGGGGCTTTTCTGATAAAACCAAGATGGAACCAGCACGAGACATAAATAGGGGGGGAGGAAACCTGCCCTTCTCTAGGGACTGATAAAAAGTAATAGATAAAATAAAGAATGATGTGCTCAATGAGGTACAATTTAAATAGAGGAAATTTAATGGGAAGTGGCTACATTGGTAGCAGATGGACCTGTTTCCTGAAACTCAGTCACGGTAGAAATCCTAGACCAGTTGAAATTTGTTCACCAGATTTACAGTCTGATAGAGAAGGTGAATCAAGGGATTTGTTTATTTGCCTGGACTTCAGTGTCAGATGATTCAGATGTTTGCTGATTTTGTTTTCTCCTTTCTCTTCCACCTCCCTTCCCCATCTTATTTTTCTTTCGCTAGGCTATTTTTATGATTCCCACGAACCCACCTCCTACATTCAGGAAGCCGGAGCTGTGGTCTGACGAGTTCACTGATTTTGTAAAGAAATGTCTGGTGAAGAACCCTGAGCAGAGAGCTACTGCAACTCAGCTTTTACAGGTGTGTACAGAGGATCCCATGAGAGAAAAGGGGGAAAGTGGTGTTGATGTATTAGAATATTTTAGCTGAGGAGGGAGGAGATTCATTTTACATGAGGGAAATATTCCTGGTCATATTTTAAGAAAGTCTTGTTTCAAGTAAGTAAGATAGGAGCAAAGGACAAGGGGGTGATGGGCCCAATGTTAAACAGTGAGACTGTGGCTGGTACACTATTCACAACTTTCCTGTGCTATTCCTGTAAAGAAAAGATAGAGGAAGCAATATCATTGGCTAACAAGTGTTACAACCTGAGCAAATATGTCACTGTACCAAAATGTTTTGGAACTGTTCGACCCACTTTGCCCAATTCACTTGGTAACCAATTTGCTTTGGTAGGCAATAACTCACTCCAGGGTGTTTTAAATGTTCAAAATCTGTGTGCCTAGGCTGTTTTAACAACACCCTAAGCTGTGCGAATATTGGACCATATTTGGACACCCTGGAGTGTGTTATTGCTTTCATGTAAATATTATGACAAACGGCTACATTTATAACACTAAAATTGTGTAATCAAGGCTCTGTATACGCTTTGACATTGTATAGAACTATGTTCTGGTTTTAATGATTTTGTTTTTGTAGTAGTTTTAAGAATAACCAATGGTGCATACTGTATGCACAATGTTTGTTGAAAAATGTTGATTGGTTGAATGCATAAATTCTGTGCATGACAAAATAATTGGCAGGTCTCTGATATTCCATACCAACCTGAACACTTGTACTGCAGACTGTTCTGCAAGACTGATTTGATTTGACAGTTTGTGAACTGTATTCATAATCATTCGTGCTTCATGCCCAGACTGTGAATTTAGTTTTTAGTAGAGTGAAATTTAGTTTGCTAAATTCCAGAAAAGTTAATTGAAGTTAATTAGTGCAGGCCCCTGATTGTTTGTTTGATGTTTGCTGATTAAAAGAATGGGTGTGCTGTGGATTATTTCCAGACATCACTGCCTTCATTCTTAAAACCCCTTAGTTAGTTGGTTATTGCTGCAGAGTTTATTTGCTAATCTATGAAAACAACAGATTTCTTCAGTCTTTTAAGGTCTTCTGTCCATGAGATGGAACCCCATGTTATGCAGAAGATTCAGCAATGTATTAATCCTGTTCAGTATGCTCACACGCAGTTTGTATTATGTTGCATTTATATGATGGGGAATGTGCCATTCCTGTAGAATATAGCGTTTGCATACTCGGTATGCAGAATACCAATTGGAATTTAAGATTCTTGTAAATGTGTCGAGTTTTGTCATTATAAAATAAAAAAGTACATTTAATTTTAATGTACTGTGATATAATACAGTTTATACTTTAACTTAAAAAAAATTGTTAACTTTTTTAAGGAAAACCATTATTTCACCTGAGAAAACAAACTGTGGTTAATTTATCACTAAGATTCAAGCAAACTTTTTTTCATTTCAGCATCAGTTTATTAAGAATGCTAAGCCTGTGTCCATACTACGGGATCTAATAACAGAAGCTATGGAGATCAAGACCAAAAGACACCTGGAGCAACAGAGGGAATTGGAAGAGGAGGAGGACAATTCGGTGTGTGAGCTGTCTTTTTCATTTAACTTTAAACTTAAACTTACTTTTAGACCCCATTTATACCACAACGTAAGTATTCTAAACGGGTTACCAGAAAACACCCACAGGCTATTCCACAGTAAACCACAGCAAATAAACCACTTGAAACAAGGAGGGGGCGAGCTGGAATAAAATTGCGAAGTCAGTAGCTGGAATATAATTATAGCAACGCACTCCACTGACAAATCTAAAATGGAACAGACAAATGGATTTAAATGGCAGGCAGGATAAAAGTCTCCATTGAGCAGAATGGGCTGTAATACTGCTAATACATGTTGTATACTGTTCAGTACATACTGTTATCTGTCATGGTCATGAACATTTTCATCAGCTCTAATTTTGAATTTACAGCTGTAGCTGGGGATGTATTGTATGTTACTGACCATACTTGTTTTAAAATGCATGATGTGTGCTTTTTCTATTATCAAATGGGAGTTAAATCTTGTTAAAGTTAGGAAATCTACAATTCAAATACAAAATTAAAAAAAGAAATGTGTTTGCATCAGCACAACTGATAGCCCTCTACTGGAGTAACGCTTTGTCAAAATGTTCCTCCTTTTAATTTTGTTTCATTTTATGTGAAATCCACACATATGGTCCGCATGACACGAAACCAAATAAACCATTTCTGTTCCATCCGGTAAGACAGATACTGAATATCTTCAGAAACAAATAATGTGAACCCCTTGATCTGATTTCTACGTGGCCTTAGTGATGAGAATGCAATCTGACAAACTGAAATGTTTTGATAGCTGCTGAGGTAATTTTTCAGATTTTTTTAATTAAGAATAAATTGCGATCCGCATACTTTTAATCTGAATATCAAAGTTTTGATGTTGGTTTAAGCATACTAAACATGATCACCCTCATCCCTTACATGTTATTTGTAGTGTGATGTGAAGTTCATTCTCAGGTCAAGCAGATGTATTGGAAGAAATGGAAAGCTGAAGGTTGCCTGGCAATGGGCAAGAAACATTCATAAATATTGCATGAGATCTTTTCTAAGGCAGAAATCAATAAGACCTTTTTTATGTAAATTAGGGGTTTTGTTTTATTGTAATGTGTTTTCATGATTGCTGGAACAAAAAAATCGATTTTCATTTTTTTTTTTTTATTATTATTTTGCAGTTGGTAAGTACATTTCATTTTGATTGCAGATTCAAGGTCTCTAGGATGTGTTCCTGTCTCTATGTGCTTTAGAAATTGGCAGTTTTGGCATCAAACTAAACCTCATGCTTCCAGAGCTATGTCTCTAGATACAGCAACCTTGTGCTTAAACCCTTGTTAAATGAGCTTGATGATACAGTACATTTATTAGCTCACTTGGTCTCTCTGAGGACAGTGATGAGAATTCCCAGTTGGTGTTCAGAGAGCTGTGCTCACATAGACTAAGAAATGTGTGAAAATAAGCCATTGAGTGTAAGGTGTGTCAGGACTCAAGGGTAAAAGAAAAAATAATTGTATAATATTGAACATTAGTTGGAGCTCCAACTATCAAAACAAAATGTTCACGTTGTTATCTCATACTTGTAGATTCCCAAGATACTTGTAACACAATTCACAGCCATTTACCGTTCTGGAAAACATAATTACACAAAACACACAAATCTGTTTAGTCATCCCAATGCCCAGTGTGGCATAGACAAAAGTTTTAAAAGCTGGCCTGTGAACAACAACAAAAAAAAATCTATTTGAGTAGTGGCCAGCCAAAGGCACCTGCAAGGATTTCTTTCCATGCATACATTTGAGAATTGGGTTGCATTAGCAGCTCATATTGTTGCCAATTAAAGGGGTGCTGAATTACACAACTCCCTGTTGAGAATTGGCTTAACTTCTGCAGATGGGGTTGGCTTTATTTTCCTGTTGCCATCTATTGCCCTTGAGTGATGCTTGCTACAGTTAGAGAGAAGTGTCCTTAACTTGTACATGGGGGGCAGTGATGAATTACTTTTTATCATTCAGTATTGTTTCACAAACCCTAGACAGTCATTTGGCTGCCATACCAACAGGAATTACCATTTAACCCTTCTGCTACGATGAACATTCCACCTGTTTGAGGTCTGACTGACATAACTTGATTTTTTGGCTGGTGTATCAGGACAAATATCCACCGAAAAGGATACCGTATTATATCTTTCTAAACAGCTGGCTGAGAGAATTAAGAGAATCACTCTATGATGAAATATACCCAACGATTTACCTAGTTTGAATATAAAATAGTTTTAATGTACTAAAATTATTTTTTCTTTAGTAATGTCCATAAGTGTAATTTAGTCATTTTGGGCCAGAAAGCATTCTTGGTTATGTAAAGCAATTTAGTATGCTGTCCGACAGGGGTGCCCAATCCTGGTCCTGGAGGGCCGATGCCCTCCTGGTTTTTGTTCAAACTGTACACTAAATTGATTAATTGGACCAATTAAGCTTCTAATAAGGGCTTGATTGGTCCAATTAAGTAATTTAGGGCACAGTTGCAACAAAAGCCAGGAGGGACATCGGCCCTCCAGGACCAGGATTGGGCACCCCTGCTTTCCGGTAATGCTGCGCTTTAAAATCATGGTATATATGGTATTCAAAACTGAAACCTAAGATCTGCAGCATCTCTTAATGGTGTCTCTATTGGCCTGGGGCTTTAGTGAAATGCATTTTGATTGGAGAGCCATCCCTGAAGTTTATCCTATGAATATTTAGCTACAGTTAATATTTTGTTAATTTATTTTTGGGTTTATAAACATTTTGGACGATTTTAGTATGATTTCTGGTAAGATTGTACTTGTGATCGCCTAATCTCCCAACCAGAAAACAAAAAACTAAAACTCACTTGTCTAGCTTTCTGTCGATTTTAACTTTTACTTTCATTTTGAAAGTATATACAGCCATCCCTGATTTGGCTGTTGGAGATTTTGGAGATGTCAGTCATTTGGTAAGCAACCAATGGATGTTTAAAAAGACTTAAAATAGGCATCTAACTTCACCATTACATCATTGTTCATATAGGAACGATTTCTGGGAGTGCCGTAGCAGAAGGGTTAACTGATAATTCAACAGCTTTCACATGTAACCTGAAGCCAGAAATTTTATAACTGCACATCTCCAAGTGTGACATGCTATAGTTGAATAGTACCATCCCAATGAGTTGCTTAAAAAGAAAACATAATTTAAGGAGTTTTAATGTTTATTTTATTCTGTAAATGTTTAGTCTGAGGTGCATTTTGAATAAAAAAGTTGGTTGTGGTTCACAATCATTTTGTGGTTGCTGTGAGTTTGTATTCCTTGCAGTAATATATAGTATTACTAAGGGATAAGATTTGTACTATGTAAAAAAAATAAAATAAAATAAAAAAATAAGGACCCTGTCAAATCCTCTTGATAGGACAAATACAGAAATGAAAAATGTATGCCATGGTAGATATGATTGCTCGTTATGTCTTACATGGTTGTTGCACTACAGGAATTTATAATGAGGAATAGAGATATATAAAAAAGACATATAAAATGAGGAAGAGAGATACCGTATATATATGTGTATATCTACATGATTTTAAATTGTGATTATTCACTTTAATTCAATATACTGTATCTTTCTCGTTATATGTCTTATTGGTTGTTGCACTACAGGGATTTACCATTTTAAAATTATTATTTATTTGCTGCTAATATATATTACAGCGGTATTCACATTCCCTTATCTAGTGTAATACTGTCGAATATATCCGATCTACTTTAATGTAAATTATACGTACAAAAGTCATTTTAAATTATGCATTTTTGTTCGGCTAATATATCGGATCTAAAGCGATATTCACATAATCTTATCTAGCAGCATAAATCTTATCTACTAATTGATATAAATTATACTTGCAACATTAATTTTAAATTATTTATTGTTCATTAATATATCCGATCTACTTATTTCCTGGCTCGATCTACTTATTTCCTGGCCTAGGCTCGTTTACATTAGAAACAATGGAACCTCCCCTTTAAATTCTAGAGCTTGATCAACTTATTTCCTGATCTATTTATTTCCTGGTACACTGGTACTAAAAATGTCTTTCATGTACAGCAGTTTGGGTGTTGTCCTCTTTATGACTGTAAACCCTGGGCTACATTTTCTAGTCCAGTGCTCTCTGTGAAAGCATTGCACCAGAAGCTTAGTTTATTAGATATTGAGCTCCAGATTAACATATTTATAAGCAATCAACATAGTATTGTATGCCCGTGGAGGAAATACATTGGCACATACCCTTTAAGCTTAAGTAAGTAACCACAAAAACTCGATCTTTTAAGGTGCTCTTTGTCCTGGTTGTAGTTTTTGCAATCGGATGCTATGCCAAGGAAATTGCCAATTAGGATAAATCTTTTTCTTGAATGCCAGTTTTTATTCCAGCAGTGGACCTATCATATGATATGATTTGAAAGATATATTGAAGTGGTCTGGAACAGAATGAATGTGCCTTTATGTTGAGCAAAATAGAGTAGATAATTACAGAAGTGTATCTTAAACCACATTGAATATGATTCTGTTCTACTCAAAAAGCCTGGGTTCTGCATTTATTAAGAACATAAGGACATAAGAAAGTTTACAAAAGAGAGGCCATTTGGCCCATCTTGCTCGTTTGGTCGTTAGTAGCTTATTGATCCCAGAATCTCATCAAGCAGCTTCTTGAAGGATCCCAGGGTGTCGGCTTCAACAACATTACTGGGGAGTTGGTTCTGGGAAGTGTCATTGTCGGTGTTGCATCCTCAAAAAAATCAAGCAGGTTAGTTAGACACGATCTCCCTTTCCTAAAACCATGCTGACTGTCTCCCAGGATACTGTTACCATATCGGTAATTTTCCATTTTGGATCTTATTGTAGTTTACATATCATATAAGTCAGGCTTATTGGTCTGTAGTTACCTGGTTCTGTTTTGTCTCCCTTTTTTTAGATCGGTATTACGTTTGCAATTCTTCAGTCTGTCGGATCAGTGGCTTGCAAATAAGACCTTTCATTTCTTTGAGTACTATTGTTTTTAATAGACAAAAAAAGCAGGTCTGGTAAGTTTTATTATTTGGAGGTATTTATTTTTTTTACCCCTACAGTGTTTATCAATCAGAGCAATCTGTTCTGTTCTTTTTAAAATGAAGCGCCAACAATTATATCTGTACTGTGTTTCTTTTAAGAACTCAACACACTGTATTGACTACAGATGTTTAAATTATATGTGTGTTTTGAAAAAAAAAAAAAAAAATTGGGGGAGGGGGGGATTGTTCTCATGTGGCCAGCACCTGTTCTATAGAAAGTAGTACAATTATGGAAAACTTGGCAGAGATCCCCACTTGCAGGCATAGTTTGAGTGTTAGATTTTGAGATTAGTCTCCATACGCATCATGTTAAACACACCAGAACAACCCTTAGGTGACCCAGCTTCAGTCCCTTGGTGTTCTACTATTAACAATTATGAGCTATTTAAAAAAATAAAATAAAAAAATAAGGAGCATCATGAAAAGGTTTGGGTATAATTGATGAAAGTGAGTCATACTTTCTTTTTTAGGCAACCCCCCAAGAAAATGTGTCCAACTAGTAGAGTTAATAAATACCCTACAGATTAATATTATCATACAGGTTACATTTTGATGGATAGCTAAGATAAGTTACTTGAGTTCAGTAATTTGAACTGCTTTAATCTAGGCCTCATGGGGATCCTGAAAGTAAAAATACAAATCCACAAGGCATTATATCCTTCGATAAAGTTTCCCATAAGACATGCGTTTCCAAATGCCATTTAAAGTTACTTGTGAGTTCAAACTTTGACCTTGTCTCAGCTAAAATAATACTAATTTGATGATTTTCAACTTCTTTTTTTTTTTTTTAGGTCTTGACAACATTTTAATGTATATTTGAAATATAGGGTGTATGGTTAGGGTTTCATGTGACTAACTTTTAACTGTTTTTTTTTTTCTAGTTAGTATTTAATAGTGGACATGCAATGACTATCAGGAATTGTTTAGGTGAAGAAAAGGAGGGTGTCATTTGCATGCTTGAAAAAACATAATGGCCATACACACTGGGAAAGGATTCAAAACCAACAGGTGGATGATCGGTTGCCTGAGATTTGTGGCAAATTTGGAAGGCATTTAAGAGAACCAGAAAACCTTAGTAGTTGGAGACAAAGCCCATATGAGTAGATAAGGATATGTGGTTCTTGTTGATAAAAGCATTTGTACATGTTACCCAAATTGTATGTATGAGAGACCAGCTTTTGGATGTGGTTGTGTGCCTTGTTGATCTAAAACCACTGTTTTGTGGTTTAGATTGAGTTGACTATATATGTTAAAGGGTTCTGTCATATTACAGTCAGCTAGGCTTATTTTCAACTAAACATCGGCTCCACAACTTGCAGTACATCTGTTTTTCAAGCTGCTTTCTCCATATATATCTATAATGGAAACTCAAATATATGTAGGTGACCTGGTCCAATGTTCTCATTCTCATATGCTTCCCTGCTCATGCTCTGAATGTATGTGTCTGCAAATTGCAATACACCTGTTTTTGAGTATTCGTACATGCAGTCCTCTGATTTTAATTACTATGCGATGTCTCCAAGAGACATTTAATGATTGCTGACCACTTTGTTCGAACAACACCAAGAGCACATTGATTAGTGCCATTAATCATTCAATTTTATTGTATTATAATACTCAGGCTCCCTTTGGTACTCTGGTTGTGCAGTATGCTAACAGAGATACCATTTCTACACATGAAGATGCATTAAGTAGCACATTTTAAATATTAATTAATTTCAGTAAAAGCCTTTCCAGCCAGGGGGAACTGTGCTGTAAGAAATTATAGATTATATTGGCTTTGGAGTTGAAATGTTGCCATAAGCAAGTAGCCCGATGTTGCACATTTTAAAAAGGTTGTCCAGAGACAATATTTTAGATCCGTGAATGTGCGAATATATGATTTCTGTCCTCCTTAAAGAATGTTTATCTTTCACTATACTCTATTACTAATCCTTGTTTTGACTAGTTCTACTGGATTTGAATGGGGATTTGCTCCATAAATGAAAGCTGTAAAAGAAACAGCGTGAACATTTTAGTTTGTGTAGCCACCTTCCTGGATATCTGGAAATATAAACCTGTCAAAAAGAAGCATACTTTTTACTGTCCGGTCATTGAAAATGTTACCACAAATTTTTGGAACATGACAATAAAACATTACGTTTAAATTCAATCAAGAGTGCCGCTTTTTTTAGAACAATGCTGAACTGTGTTCAGTACCTTTCTGCTTTTTTTTAGTTTCTTTATGTTCTTTCTTTTAAGGATGAAGAGGTTGAAGTAGATTCCCACACCATGGTAAAGACCAGCTCAGAAAGCGCTGGCACAATGAGGGCTACTAGTACGATGAGCGACGGGGCCCAGACAATGATCGAACACAACAGCACCATGCTGGAGTCTGACCTGGGGACGATGGTCATTAACAGTGATGAGGAGGAGGAAGAGGAGGAGGTGGATGGCACCATGAAAAGTGAGTTGCTCATTTTATCCTGTGTGGTCAAATGCCCTTATCTGGGGCATGTGTGTAGTAGTAGTATGTTATGTAAATATAAATATCGATGCAAAATGTGCACATATTAGGTGTTGAAATTACTATTTGGGATTAATCTTGAGTCCGTAATATGCTTCATCAAATTATAATTTAGAAAATTAAACCCTTAACAATTGAACTTTAATCAACCTGTTTTAAGAAAACAATGGGGCACAGTATAGAATACCAGTGCAATGAGCCGTACATATAAAACATATTCGTTCAGATAAAACTAATGTACATTCTACCTTTCCTGGTTCTCAACATTGTCATGTATGCAGGAGAGTACAATTGAGCTGCTATTAAGGGGGTTCACCACTAGATGGAAGTGTAATACCTTGCTATTTCTCTTTGCAGACACCTAATCAAAATTCAGTCATGAAGTGCAATTGATTATGATTGCCCTAATGCAGTCTTCAATGCCATTACCTTAGGCTTGTGTGCCAAAGCCCCAAAGTAACCTGCACATCGCAGCATGTTTTAAAACAATAATATATTATGGGATACAAATTACCCTGTCTTGAGGCTTGAGAGTTTATTTTACGTACCCTTTTGTGCAATTTGTTTTGCAAAGCTTACCCAGCCAGTGTCAAAGCATCCTATTTAAGATAGTAGCTTCTTATTTTCAAGGTTCAATAAACCCTGCATGCTTAAGGCATTGCTAACTGTTACATTGGCCATTTAACCTAACATGGCTGCCTTATTGAGGTCATATGACATTTTGAAGTTACAGCTGCATGTTTAGTACACAGCAGGATTATTTGATTTTCAACAAGTTCCATGTTGTCCATAGCAGTGATACAGGCCAGGTGCTTTGACATATGGTTTGACATGGTACACAGTTGTATTCTGTGAATTAAAATTCCCTTGCAGGTAGTGTCCAGTGAAAAGTAACACTTTCAGTGCCAGATTCTTTTATAATTGATACAGACCACTTGCTTTCAAATACTGTAGTCTACTTCCTTTAATAAAGTTCTATTACCGGTGGTGTCCAGTCTAAAGTAACCTTTTCAGTGCCACATTATTGTTTAACAGCGGGATATACCAGTGATGCAGATATTTGTCTCAGTTCCATATTACTTCAAGTTTACACTAAACTAGAATTACTTTTCTTTCTAATATCCACATTATTCCTTGCAGATTTTAGACATCGTTTTGAGTCTTAATAACATTCCATCTTTTTCACTGTTCAGGAAGAAATGGCAAAATTAAAAAAAATACTTTCTGAAGTGTACATAAATTTAGGAAAGCTGGCTTTTAAAACTGACAGGCACTCTGTATTTCCTGGTATAATCCTGGATATTGTGCCACTGATAATGTCTCCTGCTGTACAAAACATTAGTTTCAATGGTACTTGGCTAAGGGTACTCAAAGGCTAAGCTGCAAATATCAGGCCATCATGCTGCCTTTGTTCTCCGATATTCTAAAGCACAGCTGGCAGCATCTTTAAGTGGTCCTTGGAGATAGCAGGGTATTGTTGAAGCAGTTGATTTGTTCATTATATTGTGACACTGTAAGCAATATGTGAAAGATTTGTACATTGCTTTTATTTGTACTTGCTTCAATGGGCATTGTTGTCAGTAAAGATAATGTGTCAGCCCTATATATGTGGCTGTTATCAGTGATCCTATCCTTAGAATTATTATTATTATTATTATTATTTATTTATTTATTAGCAGACGCCCTTATCCAGGGCGACTTACAATCGTAAGCAAATACATTAAGTGTTACAATACAAGTAATACAATAAGTGCAAGAAATACAATAACTTTTGTTCAAGCAAAGTACAAGTGTGACAAACCACAATTCAATAATACAGCAGATAATAGTGATAGTTACATCAGGATATGATTAAATACAAAATACTACAGGTTAAACACTTGGCAGATTACAGTATTCTGAAGTACAGGATTAAATGCAGTAAAATAGGGGGCAGATAAGAGCAAAATAAAGCACATTTAAATGAAGGGTGATAGTGTCCCAGGATACAAACAGAGGGGTTCTACAGGTGCTGTTTGAAGAGGTGAGTCTTAAGGAGGCACCGGAATCTGGTCAGGAACTGGGCAGTCCTGACATCTGTAGGAAGGTCATTCCACCTTTGCAGAGCAAGGGTGGAGAAGGAGCGGGCTCTGGAGGCAGGGGAGCATAGTGGAGGTAGAGCCAGTCTTCTAGTGCAGGCGGAGCGGAGAGGTCGTGGGAGTGTAGGGAGAGATGAGGGTCTGGAGGTAGCTGGGTGCAGTCTGGTCAAGGCATCTGTAGGCTAGTACAAGTCTTGAACTGGATGCGAGCGGTGATCGGGAGCCAGTGGAGTGAATTATCTCTTAAGCCTTGTGAAAGCTGTGAGGCCTTAAATCAACGATCTAGGAGAGTATTATTTGTAGTGCTGGGACAAATATCCGAACAAACTTTTTTTTCTTTTTGCAGGGATTCGAACCAAAGCAGAATTTTCGGCTCCAGTTCCTAAAGTTCTGAACTGCTGATTTTGTTCCGTTTTGAATGAAATGAAATACTGGTTAATACTGGTTCAATTTTTTTTCTATTATTATTATTATTATTATTATTATTGTTATTATTTATTTCTTAGCAGACGCCCTTATCCAGGACGACTTCCAGTCGTAAACAAAAATACATTTCAAGAATCACAGTACAAGTATTAATACAATTAAGAGCAAGATAAAATACAATGACTTCGGTTCTAGCAAGTACAAGTATATGACAGGCCAAGTAGGCTATTGTATTGTTGTTCATAGGTTTTCATTTTCTCGAATTAAACAAAAAAGCATAAAATGCAGTAAACTCCAGATAACTCTGCACTTAAAGGGAAAACGGTGTGCCAAGTTATCCGTCTGTATCAATAAATGCACTTACGTCCTGTCTAGAAACAACAATGCATATGTTGCAGCCTTAAAAGAAAATGACAGCAGTCCGCTTCTTTTTTTCTCCATTGCAACTTTCGTTTGCCTCAGTTCGAGTTTACATTTATTTATTTTTTTAACAATTAAAAACAGCAACATTTACTAACAATCTCGATGGGTTAGTGTCCATACATTCAACGTAATAACTTAATGTGATGTTTGTCTGAAATAAGCTCTGCAGCTAATCGAGAGCATGGCTCTATCAAATATGCCGCTTGCTTTTTTTTCTCACTTCTGTTCAACCTTTCAGCTTTGTGGTGTTTTGTCTTTTAAAAAAATCCAGGGCTCTACTCATCTGCTGTATATTTGAAAGGTAATACCCAAAAATCATTTTTGTGACAAACATGTCTTCAAAGCATTATATATTTACCATAACCTGCATATTTCTTATTGTATAGCTACTCTGTTTTAAACAGAAGATATGCAGAAAAAAAATCATCTCAAGTAATCAATTACGTATGAATACTCTTTATTATTAAGCACTAAGGGGAACATTGTTAACATCAGTATGCGCATTTCACAGTAAGACATACAACAAATGTAACAACGGTTCTGAATAATGTTCCTTTAAGGTCTCACTGAAAGCCGGTTAAACTTTTAAATCACACAGTTAGGTTGTGCTGTGTGTATAATCTTGTGGCAGGAATGGCTGACTGGTCTGACGTCACGGCAGAAGAAGGGACAACAAAAACAAAAAGGTATGATGCAGTGGCGCGGCGCCGTTTTATTTAAAGCAACCAAAAATAAAATAAAATATTTAAACAAAAGAACACTTGCTCACAGAGCAAAATAAAAGGGTAAACAAAAACAAATCACGAACACAAAATCCAAAATAAATAAACCATGAACCATACAGGTCAGGCTGGGCAGTCGCTGTCACTGTTCCTGTATGCTATGATTTAGTTTCGTTTTAAGTAACTCCGTCTCCTCTCACACACTCTCTCCTTCTGACACCCACCCCGAGTGCCGAGAGTTGCAGGCTTTTATTAACAGGTGACCATCTCCCGATTAGCAACAAATTAAACCACTTAACTCATTCGGGAGATGGCCACCTTCTGCACAATTAATTACTCCTGGCAGAGGACGAGCACTGATCTCGCCTCTGCCAGGACACGTTTTAAAAAATAAACAAAACAATAACACGGCGCTACGCCGTCATTTAATCAAAACAATAAAACATACGGCGCTCGCCGACATAAATACAATACACTAAAAATAAATAAACACTACAAAACAATCTGCACAGGGGCGGAGGGAGAGACCCCGATCTAAAAATAAATAAACAATGTACAGGGCTGCTCCAAAGTGCTTTCAATTAATAACAAATTGTAGCCTTTTAATTTATAAACAGGTGAGTTTCGCGTGGCCGATACAGATCCACATTATAAACACATAAGCATAACAATAGTGTGTAACGTCTTCAGGTAGGATTAAAAAAAAAATCCCTCTTGTTACAATTCTTTGATCTATTGATATTGAGGTTTTAAAGTTTTAAATTGAGATGAGGCAAAACATACATGATGATAATTAGCCAGTTAAAAGCCGACAATTCCCTTTGAATTGAAAGCAGTCTGCAGAACCTAATGACATCATAATAAGAGCGACACCATGTTCAAATTAAATGTCGGTTCTGTTTTTTTTTTTTTAAACCCTACATGAAGACGTTACACACTATTGTAGTCTGAAACACATTCGAACACAAATCGAATAAACAAATATAGTGCTGATTAGGGTTGCCACCCGACGGTCCGGGAATTGGCATCTGTATCAGGGTGGCAGGAATTAACAAACCCGGACACCCTAATGTCCGGTTTTAAATGAAACACATAAACACCAACCTTCCTTTTAATATTTTTTTTGACAAACCGTATAATGGGACATTTTGGAGTGGAATTTATTTTGGCTTTATTAGCGGGTTGGATTGGATCGCCAATAATACTTCCACCAATCAGAGTGTGGCATACAGTGTGTGATCCCGCCCTCTGACAGACTGGTGGTGTTATGCAGCACAGGTTAAAGAAGCACATGCTGGACAAGGGAAAGAATGTGTCGGATGTCAAAGTGAATATGAGAACATGAGACTGGTAGTAAGTGATTAAGCCAGTTTGCTTCACTTAAAAGCAGACCGGACATGTGTAAGCTGCACCTGCTACTGTGGTACCTGTAGGCTCTTTTAGGTTAAGCAGTTTTGTGGGTTGTTTTTTTTTTTTTTTTTTACAAGGGATTAATTAAGTAGCAGCCAAAATTGTTTATGCCAGACGTGATAGAAAATCTGTAACAATTTGCTTTGGACTGTTACTGTCGATGCATGTAGATACTACTATCCACTGTGCAGGTATTGCAAAGTCCCTAAACAGTATGTTAAAATAAATTAGTTCTGCACCGTACAAAAAAAAGCTTTTTATTTTGCCAGTGTTTGCTAGTCTATTAAACAGTTTTAAATTTAAAGTGTTTTAGTTTTGGCTTTGTTAAAGTTTTCACATGTGCAATACTGCTCTACAATCACTACATGATACTGTAATCATTCCACTTTGTTATGCTAATGAACCATAGCTACGTTTTAAAACTGAGTTATGCCTATCATTAAAGTGTACTGCAGTTAATAATCCTTTCCAATTACTGATATCTTAAAATTGAAGGGCCGTATAAGCATGATAAATATTGGAACTCATTTTTAGAAGGCCTTCTTTGTTGTTCTCCAAGTTGCTGCAGTGACATTGTAGATGCTATAACTAGTTACTATAAATTAGATACTGTTTTAGCAGACACATTTCATTAAGTAAACGTGTTTTGAATGTTTTTTAAATTAAAAGTAGAACATTTCCAGTTATACGGTACATTAGTTGCTAAAGGATTTCCACTATCTTATTAGAAATGTAATGTTTAGCACTGATCTGTACATTCTACTGTGCCTCAAGCATTTGAATAATGTTGTACATTTCACTGATCTGTGTGTGATTAAATACATAACCTTTGCAGTAAAAATATGGGTTACTTATGATATATTATGGTAATTAAACCACGTATATGCGTGCGTGCATGTATAAACATTGCATATTTAGCGGTAGCCATTAGGAGCATTGAAAAACCCGAACCAAATTTGAGTTCATTTTGACACATTTTGTCTCTTTTTACCAACACACAACCAATAGTGCAGTAGTTTTTAAAGTCTGTTAATAACGTTTGTTAATATTTATTAATGGGGGGTGGCGAAATTTGCCATGACACAATGGCTGTAAAATAATTCTGACCTTCACAAACAGGCTTTACAGGCTCAGAAATTATTTGTAAAAAAAAAAAAAGCACGTAGACAGGATCGTCACTTCAGAAATTGGATTGATTTACTACAGCTTTACTCATCATGACAGCTACTTGTCTGAGGTAAGATTAGCCTCTAACCTACCATGATATAGCTACTATTTTCGTGTTTGCTAGAACTATTAAGAGCACAATATTCTGTATACTGCATGATTATTGATTTGTACCGAGATCTGGTGGTAGTTTGTTAAACTGTATAACAGTATACTGCAGTTTTGATAGAGCTAGGCTGACTGAGAAATATGTCCGGTTTTGGTCTGTGGAAAAGGTGGCAACCCTAGTGCTGATCTGCCCAACACAAGTAGCAATTGCTTTTCCTTCCGTTTTACTTTCGGTTTTGTTTTTCCAGTCTCTCTCACACATTCCTCCTCGAACACACACCCAAAACATAGAAAAATACAGGCTTATATACACGTACACCAGGGGTGAAATTCTCAACAAAAAAGTGCAGGTACTCATATGCAGAGATGGGTGTAAACATTTTAATAATTGAGACAATTTGAATGGCAATGAATAAATACTTTTAAAAATGTATGCATATTGGTACATTTATAAATACATAATAAGCCTTAAAAATAACTGATCAATTATAACCAATTCACCATAAGCAAAGAAGCTGAAAATACTGAAAGCTTTGTACCCTTTATTTGTATTACACAGTCTTGTATTGTAAGAACATTAAAAAAGGATACAAACGAGAGGAGGCCATTCGGCCCATCTTACTCGTTTGGTCGTTAGTAGCTTATTGATCCCAGAATCTCATCAATCAGCCTCTTGAAGGATCCCAGGGTGTCAGCTTCAACAACATTACTAGGTAGTTGGTTCTGTGTAAAAAAAGTGCCTCCTATTTTCTGTTCTGAATGCCCCTTTATCTAATCTGCATTTGTGACCCCTGGTCCTTGTTTATTTTTTCAGGTTGAAAAAGTCCCTTGGGTCGACATTGTCAATACCTTTTAGAATTTTGAATGCTTGAATCAGATTGCCGCGTAGTCGTCTTTGTTCAAGATTGAATAGATTCAATTCTTTTAGCCTGTCTGCATCATCTTTGCACTCTTTCTAGAGCAGCAATATCCTTTTTGTTGTGAGGTGACCAGAACTGAACACAATATTCTAGATGAGGTCTTACTAATGCATTGTAAAGTTTTAACATTACTTCCCTTGATTTAAATTCAACACTTTTCACAATATATCCGAACATTTTGTTGGCCTTTTTTATAGCTTCCTCACATTGTCTAGATGAAGACATTTCTGAGTCAACATAAACTCCTAGTGCTTTTTCATAGGTTCCTTCTTCAATTTCAGTAACTCCCATATGGTGCAGTACTTTACACTTTTCTCTATTATTTGCCATGTGTCTGCCCAGTTCTGAATGCTGTCTAAATCATTTTGAATGACCTTTGCTGCTGCAACAGTGTTTGCCACTCCTCCTATTTTTGTGTCGTCTGCTTACTATACCAGAATCTAAGTCATTAATGTAGGTTAGGAAGAGCAGAGGGCTTAATACTGATCCCTGTGGTGGTACTCCACTGGTTACCTCGCTCCATTTTGAGGTTTCTCCTCTAATCAGTACTTTCTGTTTTCTAGATGTTAACCACTCCCTAAGTCAGGCTTATTGGCTGTAGTTACCTGGTTCAGTTTTGTCTCCCTTTTTGTGGATCGGTATTATGTTTGCAATTTTCCAGTTTGTCAGTACAACCCCTGTGTCAAGAGACTGTTGCATGATCTTGGTTAGCGGTTTGTAAATAACTTCTTTCATTTCTTTGAGTACTATTGGGTGGATATCATCCGGCCCAGGGGATTTGTTTATTTTAAGAGCTCCTAGTCCTTTTAACACTTCTGCCTCTGTTATGCTAAAGTTATTTAAAACTGGATAGGAACAGGTCGACATGTGGGGCATGTTGTCTGTGGCCTCTTGTAAAAACGTGTGAAAAGTAATCATTTATATTTGCTATTTTTTTTCTTCATCTATGATTTTGCCATTTGTGTCTCTTAGACATTTAACCTCCTCTTTAAATGTTCTCTTGCTGTTATAATATTGGAAAAACATTTTGGAATTGGTTTTAGCCCCCTTAGCAATATTGATTTCTATCTCTCTTTTGGCCTTTCTAACTTCCTTTTTGACTTGTGTTTGCAGTTCCAAGTACTCTTTCTGTGTACTTTGTTTTTGGTCCCTTTTAAACGCTCTGTAAACTGCCTTTTTTCGCTGAATATTTTTTTTTAAATTAATCTATTAAACCATTTTGGCCATTTTTATTTTAGATTTAGATTTGTCTACTTTTGGGATGTAATTGTTTTGCGCCTCTAGTACTACATTTGAAAAAAAAACAGCCATCCTTTTTCTGTGGATGTTTTCTCTATTTTACTCCAATCTACTTCTGTTAGTCTCTGTTTCATCTTCATAGTTTGCTTTTCTAAAATTGTAAACCTTAGTCATTACTTTTGGGGTTTTAAAAAACACTTCAAATGAGACCATGTTGTGGTCTGAGTTTGCCAATGGCTCTCTGACCTCTGACCTCTGTTTTAGTTATTCTGTCTTCGTTATTTGAAAAAGACTAAATCAAGGCATGCCTCCCCTCTAGTCGGTGCCTTGACAAATTGCGTTAGGAAGCAGTCATTTGTCATTTCCACCATTTCAATTTCGTCCGTCGTGCTCCCAACCAGGTTCTCCCATTTTATATGGGGAAGTTGAAATCCCCCATTAGTATGGCTCCTCCTTTGCTACACACATTTCTAATCATTGTATAACAGATTATTTTGCTCGGCATCTGAATTTGGCAGTCTATAGCATGCTCCTATTATTATTCCTTTTGAATTTGTGTCCATTATTCTGACCCGTATTGATTCGGCATTGTTTTCTTTGTCCAGATTTACCACCTGGGCTTCAAGACTATTTCTTATGTATAGTGCTACCCTTCCACCTCTTCTGTCCTGCCTGTCTTTCCTATACAGTGTATACCCACTAATATTATATTCGGCTCAGACAACCAAGTTTCTGTAACACCTATCACATCGTAGTTACTTGTTAGTGCAGTAGCTTCAAGTTTGATCATTTTGTTCTTAGACTTCTAGCATTTAGATAAATACATTTAATGGCTGTCTTACCTGAGTTGTTGCCCTTGTTTTGATGTAGTCTCCCGTCTGTTTTTTTGTTGATTTCTCCTCCCTTTCTAGTTTTAAATGCTTTTGAACCTCCTCAAGTATTTTTTCCGAGGAGATTGGTTCTCTTTTTATTTGTGTGCAGTCTGTCCCGCCTGTATAGATAGTTCTTGTTGTAGAATGTGGTCCAATGTTCAAGGAAGGTGAAGACATCCTATGTGCACCGCGATTTTAGCCATGCATTTTGATTATTTATTTCCAGCTGTCCGTATGGTCCTTTTGCAAGGTGCCGACAGTATCCCAGAAAATACCAAAGTTTTGGTATTGTCTTTTAACACTAGAAGGACCGGAGATATACTCATACCTAGAAGCCCCGCAGTAGTCTTTCTGACGGCTGTATTAAAAAACTGTAAATAGTATAACGAAAGGAGATGTATTTAGTTTTTTTCTTGAGTACGTCACATAAATATCTGAACAACCGAAGCATATTATATACATACACATATGAACATTTATTTTACAAATCAAAACAAGAAAATGTAAATGAATAAGCATCTGAACACACATCGTTTTACAACATACATTTTTTTATCCTTTCTCTGCCTATCTGGATCCAACTGTTTCGACCCTCTTCTATCTTGCTGGTGACTTTCTGTCTGTTGGGGGTACAAACTTCCAAGAATTTTGGGTTTGTCAGCTCCTCAAGCTCCAGTAGCTCTCTCATTTCTTGCAGCTCCAATTCTAGCATGCTTACTAGTTGAAGCAAGTCCTGGATTTTGCAGCACTTTACACACACTTGGTTTAGCTCTGCTGGGTTTTCTCGAATTTCCCACATCATGCAGGTGTCACAGGTTACTGGTTTGAAGGCCATGATAATTATTAGTATTATTTTTTTTGTAAGTTTAACTGCTACTGTAATATAACACTTAAACCTTAAATGACAAGCATTAAGAAATAGTACACTATGAGGTTACTGCTGTAGAGAGGGAGTTTTGTTTCAAAGGGATGATGTTATAAAAAAAAATGGTATGTAAAAAAAAACCTCAAATGTATTATGTAACAGGCACTACTATGACTACTAATGATGTACTTGGCTATTTTAATCTCCATAGTATTCTCTGAAATCATCCCCATACTTTCCAGACCCTGGGTACTCAACTACAACATGACCTGGCCATGCTACAATAATAGCCTTGGATTAGAACATATATCCCTGTTTCTTTTATTTATTTTGTACTTTATTACTTCTCTTACAATAATATGTTGTGTGATTCTCTGTTGTGTTTCTGTGTAGATTAATTACCATGATCTATTCCAGAAAAAAAAAATTCAGGCAGAAATAGTATAACAGTAGATTTTTTTTATTTTATCCCAGGCATTGTGGTTTCTGCACAAGAAACAAAATGACAAATGACAAATTTTCAAAAAGTAATATCATTACTGTGGTTTACTTCTGCCTTTTTTATTAGATGTGCATGCAAGTGAAAACTCACAAACTCAATATACTCTTCAAAATGTTTTAGAAAAGGGGGCATTGTAAAAAGAAAAAAACACCTCACTGTTTTTGTTTTTGTTTATTTCAGTCAACATAACAGAAAATACTAGGATCACAACAAAACAAAATGTTGATCAGTATACTTAACAAAACTTCCAAACTGCACTGAAAGGAACATTTCCTCAAAGTATGTTATACATTTGTTGAGGTGAGGTGGGGTCACAGGGAACCTTTTGTGTATCTTGAAGAATTTAGTGAACCAGTCAAGCTACAAGGCTAGATCCGCCCCTGTTAATCAGTAATTAATTGATTGTGTTCATTGTTAAATAAAACCAAAATCCTACAAGTTTCATATTCTACTTTTGTGTGTGTGTTTTGCGCCACAGATAGGGGGTGCAGTAGATTTTTAAGAAGGACAAGTAGATTTTTTTTTTTACATTTTGTCCCTTACACAAGTTTTTCTTTTTTTTTTTTTTTTTCAAAAATGGCAAACCCCTGATACTACTTATATTATTTTTAAGTTAAACATAGAAATATCTATATATTAGTAATTTATGACAGAATGCAACATAATTACATAAAACAATTAAAATGAACACTTAGGCCTAACAACTAGCAGACCTAAGCGCTTCACTTGCCACATATACTTTTACAGATTGTTTTCTGTGTACATAACTTAATAAGTTAACAGTACCTGTTTATTTTGTGCAAATACAAAACTGATCACATAACCTGGATCCAGCAGGTAGCTGACCGAAAGGTGGAAACCTAAACTGAAGGCAAATGTAGTGCTATTTGATTTGTGGGCTACTACAAAAAAGCAAGCTAAATGTAATGTTGAATTTCATGAGCTGGCTGTGATGTGTGCTTTGTCGTTGACCAATGAGGTGTAAGACCATGGGAAGAGCGCTTTTTTCAAATTATTGCATGTTTGAAAACAATGGAGAGAGACAGAAACAACAAGCTGAAAGGAAACAAAAAAAATGTTATTAACCGATTTAAACAAAATCTTGAATGTTGTTTTCGTTCCAGGACGTAATAAATTAATTTTGTTTCGTTTTTTGTTTCTGTTTCATGAGTAATTATTATTTTTTTTTTTCCGCTTATCGTTCCTGTTCCGTTTCGAATCCCTGAATCGAAGGCAAAAAACAATATGGTCGTGTCTGTCAGAAATTATTTTATCTATTTGAGATTTTATATATATTGTCGTGGAGGCCGGCGGCCGGATTTACACTCCTGGAGCCACTGCTCACTTTCCCTTGCTTGTCACCTGCTTGCTATTGTCACTGCTGCTGCTGTGAGTGGGGGGCACATCCTGCTGGCACCGTCATGGCAGTCGCAGAGCAGTGGGGGGCTTTCTCCTGGGGTGCCCTGACTGTCAGCTAAGATCAGCCTGCGCGCTGGTGAGTGTTGCTGTTCACTGTATTTGCTAAATAAGAGATCTATCTATTTTGTAAGATAAGTTGTACACTGTACACTTGGATTCTTACCACTGATATATATATATATATATATATATATATATATATATATATATATATATATATATATAGAAAGTCTACACCCCCTTTCAAAATGTTCACCTTTGTTGCCTTATAGCCTGGAATTAAAATGCATTAAAATCTTTTTTTTTTTTTCATTTATGTACACATCCTACCACACAACTTCCAAGTGAAAAAAATATTCTAGAAATTTGTAGAAAATTAATTAAAAATAAAAACTGAAATAGCTTGGTTGGATAAGTGTCCACCCCCCTTGTAATAGCAATCCTGAATTAGCTCAGGTGTAACCAATTGCCTTCAAAATCACACACCAAGTTAAGTGGCCTCCACCTGTGTTAAATTGTAGTGATTCACATGATGTCAGGATAAATTCAGCAGTTCCTGTAGGTTCCCTTTGCTGCGTTGTGCATTTCAAAGCAAAGACTCAACCATGAGCACCAAGGCGCTTTCAAAATAACTCCGGGACAAAGTTGTTGAAAGGCACAGATCAGGGGATGGGTATGAAAAAATATCAAAGGCCTTGAATATCCCTTGGAACACGGTCAAGACGATTATTAAGAAGTGGAAGGTGTATGGCACCACCAAAACCTTGCCTAGATCAGTCCGTCCCTCCAAACTGGATGACCGAGCAAGAAGGAGACTGATCAGAGAGGCTACCAAGAGGTCAATGGCAACTTTACAAGAGCTAAGGACTTTTATGGCCAAGACTGTTCTGTAGCCATGTGGCAAAAAGTTTTGTGGTCTGACGAAACTAAAATGGAACTTTTTGGCCTAAATGCAAAGCGTTATGTTTGGCGCAAACCCAGCACAGCGCATCACCCAAAGAACACCATCCCTACTGTGAAGCGTGGTGGTGGCAGCATCATGTTATGGGGATGTTTCTCATCGGCAGGGACTGGGGCACTTGTCAGGATAGAAGGGAAAATGAATGGGGCAAAGTACAGAGATCTCTGTCCACTGCTGCATCCTCCAGTGCCACGGTCTACGCTCCGGTCGCCCCTGTCGAACCGTTGGGTCCCCTTGTCGCCGGTGCGCGGTCCTTACCTGGCTGAGCCGGGATGTGGACCGATCCACCCTCAAGCCTGCCCGTGGAAGAGGGCAAGAAAGGACATTTATGGACTTGAGGGTGGGTGGTTGTGTTTTAGGGGAGGAGGTGGCCGTCTCGTGGCCTGTGTCTTGTAAAGACAAGGGGGGGGGTATGTGAGATAGAGGGTTGTGAGAGACAGCAGGGAGGGGGTTAAAACCTCCCTGCTATAGAAATGCACCGTTTTGATTTGTGTTGCTTTATTGTTTCATTTGATTTTCATTTGATTTCTTAATTGTTTCTGCTTTTTCAGTTAATCCGTTTTGTTAAGTGTCTTATTGTTTAGTTTAATTGTTTAATTGTTTTATTATTAATTATCATCCGCACCTGGGCGTTATTGGAAATTAGGCCCAGGTGCGGGGTTTAAAAGGAGAGCAGGCAGTCTGCTCGGGGCTGCTGAGTAGAAGGAGGCAGAAGGAAGGTGCTCTGCTTCCTGGCAGTCCCGAGGAAAAAGGTACAGTGCAAACCTGTGTGGTTAAGTTTTGTGGAACAGGGAAACGGCTTAGCCGTCCTGTGATAGTTAGGTTCCTGCGTGTGTAGTTAGTGCTCAGAAAGAGCTAGGTGTTTATTTTTGTGCTTTGTTTTACGTTTGTGTTTATTAAAAAAATAGCGCAACCGCGCTGAAAAAAATCCATTTGAGTGTCCTGGGTCGTGTTTTTAAAGGGGCAACGAACCCGAGTGGGTGAGTCTTTTACATATGGTGGCAGAGAGTGTGGGCGCCCCTAAGACTCAGAAAATGGATTTACTGCAGATGATTGAGCAGATTACAAAGAAGGCTGTTGCTCAGAGAGAGCAACTTGGGAGATGGGAGAGAGAGATGGGGTTGGCCCCAGGGAAGAAAAGGGAGCCAACAGAATTGGAGCTGCTGCTCCAAGAATGGGAGCGGGCTAGCGGAGCTCCGCAGCCTCCCGAGCCAGAGGGGGAGGAGCCGCCGCTGCCAGAGCCTAGAGAGGAGGAGCTGCCGCTGCCGGAGCCCAGAGGGGAGGAGCCGCCGCTGCCAGAGCCCAGAGGGGAGGAGCCGCCGCTGCCAGAGCCTAGAGAGGAGGAGCTGCCGCTGCCAGAGCCCAGAGGGGAGGAGCCGCCGCTGCCAGAGCCCAGAGGGGAGGAGCTGCCGCTACCAGAACCCAGAGGGGAGGAGCTGCCGCTGCCAGAGCCCAGAGGGGAGGAGCCGCCGCTGCCAGAGCCCAGAGGGGAGGAGCCGCCGCTTCCGGAGCCCAGAGGGGAGGAGCCGCCGCTTCCGGAGCCCAGAGGGGAGGAGCCGCCGCTTCCGGAGCCCAGAGGGGAGGAGCCGCCGCTTCCGGAGCCCAGAGGGGAGGAGCCGCCGCTTCCGGAGCCCAGGGGGGAGGTGAAAAGTATACCTCCACCACAGCCCCGACCACCGCCCCTACGGTCCAGTCCGGCACCGCTGCGTCCAGTCCCTCACCCCTTGCTCCAGGACACCCGGCCGGTCTTCCCGGACCTTCCTGCGCTGGACCTAGAGCCCAGGAGTCTGCAGCACTGGCCACAGCTTTTCCCCTGGGTCCCTGCTCCGCTCTCCCCGAGCACCCAGACGTCGCTGGGCTGCTGCCAGACGTCGCTGTCGCTCCCCCTGTTCGCTGCTTCGCTTCCCCTGGGTGATCGGACATCACTGCGCCGGTTCCCAGGGGAAGATCTCTGTCCACTGCTGCATCCTCCAGTGCCACGGTCTACGCTCCGGTCGCCCCTGTCGAACCGTTGGGTCCCCTTGTCGCCGGTGCGCGGTCCTTACCTGGCTGAGCCGGGATGTGGACCGATCCACCCTCAAGCCTGCCCGTGGAAGAGGGCAAGAAAGGACATTTATGGACTTGAGGGTGGGTGGTTGTGTTTTAGGGGAGGAGGTGGCCGTCTCGTGGCCTGTGTCTTGTAAAGACAAGGGGGGGGGGTATGTGAGATAGAGGGTTGTGAGAGACAGCAGGGAGGGGGTTAAAACCTCCCTGCTATAGAAATGCACCGTTTTGATTTGTGTTGCTTTATTGTTTCATTTGATTTTCATTTGATTTCTTAATTGTTTCTGCTTTTTCAGTTAATCAGTTTTGTTAAGTGTCTTATTGTTTAGTTTAATTGTTTAATTGTTTTATTATTAATTATCATCCGCACCTGGGCGTTATTGGAAATTAGGCCCAGGTGCGGGGTTTAAAAGGAGAGCAGGCAGTCTGCTCGGGGCTGCTGAGTAGAAGGAGGCAGAAGGAAGGTGCTCTGCTTCCTGGCAGTCCCGAGGAAAAAGGTACAGTGCAAACCTGTGTGGTTAAGTTTTGTGGAACAGGGAAACGGCTTAGCCGTCCTGTGATAGTTAGGTTCCTGCGTGTGTAGTTAGTGCTCAGAAAGAGCTAGGTGTTTATTTTTGTGCTTTGTTTTACGTTTGTGTTTATTAAAAAAATAGCGCAACCGCGCTGAAAAAAATCCATTTGAGTGTCCTGGGTCATGTTTTTAAAGGGGCAACGAACCCAAGTGGGTGAGTTCATTCACAATATATATATATATATACACACACACAGTTGGAGTCAAAAGTTTACATACACCAATGGAAATTTCATGTTCGTCCCAGCACTAGTTATTTCTGGAAAAGCTTTCTGTTCATTTTCTTATTTGCTCAGAATTTTATTCAAAATAATTAATGTAGTTTGATATTACTCAAACCTTTTAATGTAATCCCTTAATCAGCTTTGCAAATCTATTTGTGTTCTTGACGCTGCAGCCTGACTGAAGTGAATGACAAAGCAGTCAGTTGTAATATTAGACTGAGCATTTATAGGCTTCAGTGATGCAGTAAACGTCTTTAATGGACCTGTGGCAGAGCTAAAGCCCTGCACATGTGTATATAGTTTAATTTGTGTATTTTGTTAGAGTTCTTTCCTGTTTATTTTTGTAAATAATTAAAGCCAGACGCTCCACTAGACATATGCTACTAGCCTGTTTACAAGGAATCGCAGCCAAGGATTGGACAGCTGTGCTTCCTTGACCGGCTGCTGGGTGTCTCCCAGTGGAGTGTCTCACGATACCGGGGTCAGTAGACACACATCCGGGCTGTGAGTCAAGGAACAGGACGGTCTACACTACCCCGGACAACAATCCTAGCTTAAACCAAACCTCCAACCACTGTGTGTGGAACCGGGATCGTGGTTTTAACCCTACACATAGTAGGGATTAGTTTAGGGATTTTAAGTCCCATGTGAAAGTTTGAGTGTGTGTGTCAGTGGGACCTCCTAGAACAGAGGATCAGCGCTTGCTGTCTTTAACGGCACCTTATATTTTCTAGTTATGTTTTTGTTTTACCTGTTTTGTTCATTTCCTGTAAGATGTGGTAGTCAAAGGTTGTTTCTTTTTTGTTTTTTTTTCTCAATGTAAATGAACCCTGAGTGCCTGTGTGGCGTTTAACAACTTCCTGTCTCTCCCAATCGGTCAGTGGATAAGCCACACCTACTGTATCACAGGACCACATAATGGAATATTTTGAAAATTAAGTGATTTTAAAATGATTTTGTATCTGGATTATATAATGGCAAGATGACATTGTCTGTGCTGCAGCACCTGACTGGGATGGAAAGTGTCTTGCCTCGCGGTGCTTATATCAGATACTTTTACATGGACATCTAACAGTGATTTTATCTGTGACCTAGCTAAGGATTGTTCAGTTAATACTTGATATTTAATAATCATGTACACTTTCAGGATAAAAGATATTCAAATCAATCCTGGCAATTTAAAAGATTGGGCAAAACCAATAGTTTGTTAATAAACACAATGGTTAACAAGTTAATTGGCTGAAGAAGACCTGAGCTATAAATAGTTGACTACAGATACATTTTAAGGTATGTTTCAGAATTCTTGCAGGCAAAAGCTTGCAGGAGAAAACCATAAGATATAATCAACTACCGGTACTTCTCAAAGTATAATATACTGTACCATCTAACTGTGTAATTAATCATCAGCAGCTACATTCATATTTTGTCATTTGTTTCAGTATATGCTGAATTCCATTAGTAAGGTGATGCCAACTTTGGAAAACCCTCTAATGAGTAGTCTGAGAAACTGAACTGTGGATACAGGTATCATAGATCAAATGTTGCTAAATGCTGAAGACTATTCATTAAACTCATATTACTATCTTGGCAGTCTTTCAGCTGAAATTGATAGAATTAAGACAAAACACGGGTAGAGGCATTACTAATAATTGCCACTTAACTGAAATGATCTAGCGGTCTGCCTGCAGCATTAATATTCAGAATGTGTACAGATTAGATTTAGACCTGCTTTGAAGGACTAAGTGGCTATACCTTTTATTTATTTTTCTCAATAGTATAACCTCATAATCCACTCTGGCATTATGAAAACACATGAAAGGGCGGTTGTCCAATCATCAGCCTTGTAGACACCTTTTATGAAAACCTCAGCTATTCAAATATAAAAAATCCAGTAAAGGACAGAAGTGACCATTCTTTCTGCTCAGTAATTTCAGCTCCATAATCCGTAACTGTTCTTGGTGATCCATCAGACTTTCCTACACTACTGTGCTCTGCTCTGCCACTCCTTCATTATCGGACCATCCCTCACTTGTGATAGAATCATTTTATAGGCTTCACTGTAGGTTCATGTGAATACAGTAGGAGCTGGGGCTTGTAGTTGGGTGTGCACTTTTGAGAAAAAGCAGTTAATCCTTTGGTTTCATAAGCCCCTAAAGAAGTTAAAATACAAGATGTGGTGGCCAAGATGTTTTATACATTACTGCATTACTATACACCAGCATGATAAATTATGATAGTAACGAAGAGCACATTTAAGCACAGATTTTTTTCTTCTTTCTCTTCTGCTGTTTTTCTAAAATAGTCTTGTGTGCAAGTCCATGAGCTTATCTCGCACAGTACTTTGACTAGTTTCCTATAAAAGTGTGTTTTAGCCATCCTCACACTCATACACAACGTTACAAGTTATTTTACACAAGTAGTTTTAAATACCTGTACTATGATGCAATACCCAGCTGCCTTCAATGGCATTATCAATAGCATGGGCAATTAAGAGGCAAGTTACAGTATTAGAAATGGTACTCTACCTGCTCTATGTAGGGGATTCCACTGATTTCCCACTGGAAGACAGGCAAGCAAGGTTAAACCCAAGGTGGCTTTATCTGCAAAATAATTTATTGGAAGCTTTAAAAATGGAATCACAGACGAGACCTTAACAGACAATAAATTAAGGTCAAACAAGCCTAGCAATAGCCAATTTGTCATTTTGGTCCGATTTGGGGAGTATATTGTAACATATTCCAAGATATTGAATTATTAATCGCATAACGTTCCTTTAATGATATACAGCACATATGAGTTTGCATATACTTTACATTAAAACCCATACAGTACTAACACTGGACTTGCTGACTAAGACACAGTGGCGGTCACGGATATCAGCACATGGATGCTGTTTAAATAGGACCAATTAATTATAAGTTATTGCATGATATTTAAAGCGATTGGCTTTACCTGCAGTTCTGCAGGAGAAGGTCATGAGCTTAAGTCTCCAGTCTGCCGGTCTAACTGGAGGTATTTTCAGTTTTTGTAAAACTACACTGTTTGTATATAACAGATCTTCCTATTTCATCTACTGTTTTTGCTGCTGTTCGAATTACACCAAAATATGAAATGAATTGTTGTTGTAGTCTGTTTTTTAGTCATAAGCCGATGTGTCTGTATATCCTGCTCACTAAGAAGTGTTCACAAAGGCACACATTTCTAGTTCAATGTAAAATTGGACAGGATTGTGTAATTTCAAGCAAATAATATCATGTTCGGATATTCGCTCATAATTTAAATATTCGTTCAAATATTCATTCCTTTTCAAAAAGTAATAAAAGCCATTATATTGCTCAGGTTTTTATTGCCAGGGTGTCCTCGGCTCACCGCGCACCAGCGACCCCTGTAGTCTGGCCGGGCGCCTGCGGGCTTGCCTGTAAGCATCCCGAGAGCTGTGTTGTCCTCCGACGCTGTAGCTCTTGGGTGGCTGCATGGTGAGTCCACAGTGTGAAAAAAAGAGGTCGGCTGACGGCACCGCTTCAGAGGACAGCGTTTACTGTACAATGTAGAGCTTGTAGTATGAAATACCAAGTAACAGTGCTTTCAGATGTGTTTTTTCATTATAATTTGTTTATTGTACCCATGAGTTTGCTGTTGACAGCTGTTCTGAGATGAGCAGTGAGATCAGTTGCATTTTCAATCGAGGGATGTTAACTGTTAGGATTAACAGAGTTTGGGAGGTTAAACTACAATAGCTAAGAATATGATTTTGTCACGGAAATCGTAAATTTGAACAAAAGTCACTGAAATCTTGGAAATGAATGTAAAAATACATTTGGTTAGGCACTTCCTTTATTTCCTTTTAAAATGCAGTATGTCATGCTCTGAAAATACAAATATCCGAGTATCTGTAAATTGTTTGGTTGTGTATGCACACAGCATTTACTGTAAACTCGATTGAGATCTTCACATACATACAGCGCTTTTTAATTTATTTTTTTAAACAAAAAAGTGGGCTTGCATCTTTAAAAAATATTAATTTATATTTTATTAGCACTAAACCTTGCTAAACAAAATACTTCAGACTGCTGCTAAACATCTTTTTTTTTTATTTCCTGCAAACTATAGATAAAACGAGAGGGTCTTTTTTTCTGGTCTTTGTGATGCTCTGCTTCTTGGCCTCTTTGATTTGACTTTTCAACTCTGTTTTTTTTTTTTGGTTTGTTTTTATTTTTCAGAAACAACCATTTTAAACGCCTCATTCTTATTATTGAAGAATATATTTATATTTATATACTGTTTCATTTTGAACACAGGAACATAGCAGGGGCCTAAATAAAGCAGCTTAACAAAACCTTACTGTCAAATCGTTTATGCAGAATTGTCCGGGCTGGCCAGCCTTCACTGAACCCACTGACTTGATCGATTTGAGCAATTATTCAATCAAGACCCAGCCACATTACAGCCAATTAAACCCATCCCTGCCAAACGTAAATACACAACACACTATATTTACAAGTGCAGAGCTTCTGCCCTATCACAACAGTAGAATACCTTTACTCACATTTACATTTACTCAATGAAGAACAATGTAAGACTTTGTTATCTTTTGCTTATAGAATAGAAGTTTATAAAATAATTGTTTCTACCCGGAACAGTTTGTTTTTGGCTGACACTCTGTCCAGCTCATGTTTGGCTTTTAAACAGATTTATAATTGATTTACAGTGTGTAAGATCTAGTGCTTCTTAAAGAAATATAACTAGGGCTTCTGTTTTTCGGGTTTTATTAATTGTATTTTCGGTGCTTATTTTTAGCTGTTTTCGAGTTTTATGTAAATCGTTTTTTTCGGGGCTTTCATTTTTGATATACTGTATGAAATTAGTGTTTTCGGTTACTTTCCAAAATGCTTGACCATTTTTGTGTGTGTTTGTGTTTGTGTGTGCGTGCGTGCATGCGTGCGTGTGTGTCAAAATATGTATAGTAACTCAACAGTACTTGCACACTTAAGTTGTACCTTCTTTCCTTTGATGTCTTCCACAACGAAATCCCTATGGTCACGGGCACATTCTTCTGGGGATTTTGTGTGTAGGCATTTTTGTACATTTCGCCACAATTCTGTTTTAGCTCCTCTGTGTCTTATCTGTAATTCAGCTTTAAATCCCGCTAACAAGCCTCCATCCTGATTGTAATCTTGTTTTAAATCTCGCAAGCGGAGTCTCAATAGAAATGTAGGAATGTGCTGTCACTCAGTAGTTGGGGCCGTTTTAAAGTATTCAGAACTAATCAATGATAGATACAAGTCTGGAAGGCAGGACATTGCCCAGAAGCACAGGGAAATGTATTTATTATTATTTTTGTATTAGGTTTTATTTTTTTAAATGTGAAAAGGGTAAAGTCAACTTGAATAGATTAACCATTTCCACAGTTTTTACGGTGTTTTCCAGTGTTTATTAGATACCTACCGATTAAATTTTTTTTGTATCGGGGGTGTTTTATTGGGTTTTATCAGTTTTTTTTTTTAGTTTTTTTTATTTATTTCTTAGCAGACGCCCTTATCCAGGGCGACTTACAATTGTTACAAGATATCACATTATACATTATTTCACATTATACAGATATCACATTATTCTACATACAATTACCCATATATACAGTTGTTTTTTTTTTTTTACTGGAGCAATCTAGGTAAAGTACCTTGCTCAAGGGTACAACAGCAGTGTCCCCCACTGGGGATTGAACCCACAACCCTCCGGTCAAGAGTCCAGAGCCCTAACTACTACCCCACACTGCTGCCCAAACCGAAAATCAGAGTCCCTAAATATAACATAAGTAAATAATTAGTTCAGTCCATGAAGCAGTTTGGTTTCCTTTTTAGAATATGGTTGTTTGTTGTTGTTGTTGTGTTTTTGTTTTTGTTTTTTTTCGACAGAAGAGACTCTCAGGAATATATAATTTTTTATATAATTGCTTTTTCTCATCTAGGAAATGCTACTTCACAACAAGCACAAAGACCTTCCTTCATGGATTACTTTGACAAGCAGGATTCGAAAAATAAAGCTCATGAAAACTGCAATCAAAACAAGCAGGAGCCTTACCATATAGCAAAGAATATCTTCCCAGATAATTGGAAGGTTCCACAGGATGGTGACTTTGACTTTGTAAGTATCCAGTTATTTCTAGTAGTTGTGTTCACAACAGAAAGGGAAAGGCATGTAATTTAAAAAAAACAAAAAAACATTTGTATTGCAATTAGGTGAACAAGCTTCTGTATTTATATGCACCTCATTTTTACAAACTAATAAGAAGGTTAATCGGTACAAAGAGGCAGAAGAATATAACAATGACTGGGTATAGATCTGGTAAGTAGTGAGATAGACAGGAGCAGATTATTGATTCTCTATACCATGCTTTTTGTCTGGATTTTCACTGTGTTGCTCAAGTAAATAATAAATAAATAGTAAGAATGAGATGCCCTTGGTGACTACTCCATAACATTCTTCTGTTGTTTTTTCTGTTAGATTTCCTGCTTTGTTATTTAAGCATAATTTTATAAACCCACCACGTCTCTAAATCCATTACTGCTCATATCTCTGCAGGCAAAATATAGCGTTGCCTTTGTTTTTTTACCTGTTATTTAATATGCTTGCTATATCTCTGGCTCTATAATTGGGACTAATTGCAAGGTTTAACGCAAATGCTAATAGCATATACAGCACTTTAAATATGACCCTGAAGAAAGGTGTCACATCACAGTGTCTGGGAAAAGCACCATTTGTGTTGAGGCCTATTAAAAAGGGGCAAACCTACACTAGACTTTTGAAATGAAGCCTGCTGTACATTACTATATTTAGGCATCCCAGAGAGGGTAGCTTTATTTTCCATTCTACTTCATCTACTACTACTGGTATCTTTATAAACCATTTCAGCTAGCAACCACATTTTTTCAGTGTGATGAAAACTCCTCCAGACAAAATCTAATGCCACGTTTCAATATGACCCGTGACCTAAAATGACTGCCACATTGTTGCAGGTCACACTTTTTTCACACACACAAATATTACTTCTTATTTACTAACTATTTGATCAGACATGTCACCCCTCCACCCCCCCCCCCCCCCACAAGTATCTCCCTCTCTTCCTCTCCTCTTTTTAATTCATCTTTTAAAATTGCTTATGAATTTTAACCTAATATTTTATTTCCAAAAACATCTGAATTCTGCTTTGAATATGTTGTTTATCAAGAGGATCCTTTTTATTGGTATTTAATGGAAAAGATTCATGCTGTCTGGTGAAATAATGTAAAAAAAAAAAAAAGCATAAAAAAACAGAAGGGTCTTGAGTAGGGAAATGGAGCTTCAGTTTATATAACTACACCAGTTTCTTGTATTGAATATTTTCTAAGATTGTTGTGATGAAGCAGTGACTCAATGGATTGGCAATAGAATATGCAACCTTTCATCTCGTGGGTCGCCACTTCATTTCAGCACCAATAAGAAAAGGATCATGAGTCATTTGATTTGGTGTCTGTTGAGGGAGTAGCAATGAGGTCTCCTGGTATTAGCTCAGTTCTTGCTGTAGACTTTTGACCAAATCACAAGTGGCACTGCCATTAAGCGTTTCTTTGCTTTGTAGTTTAACTAATGAATGAGTTGCAGTATTTTATAGCTCATTGTCTTCAGGGATGTGATTTAAGTGTAACAATCGAAGGGCAGCAGTTGGATTAGATGAGAACAAGATTAAAATAGGATTTATTTATTGCATCTGAACACATGGCCGAACAACAAAGCAGGGCAGCGCCATTGTCAAAATCATCCTTGATGTGTCATCCTGATGCTGATCAATTTTTGTACAGGAGTGTGAATGAGACCATTGCATGGTAGTTTGATCCATACATAATGAAGTTCATGTGTGATTGACTAAGCTTACAATAAAACCTAGAATGATTTGACCTACCCTCGTTAGACATTTCAATAATTAATACAACCAGGTGTTTCTTTAGAGGAACATGGGACAGGGGAGGCCTTTTATAAATGCAAAATAATAGTAATACATAATCAGATTAGAAACATGATGGCCAAAGTCACATTTAAATAGAGCATTAAAAACAAAATATCACTTCCTTAAATGAAACATTATGAAAGAAAAACAGTGTCAGTGTGCACTAATTAGTGAGTTAGTAGTCACAGTATTCGTTCAGTTTGTTCACTGTTTGAAACAATAAAATCCAAAACCAATAATCCCTTCATTATATTTGACAAGCAGTTTAATTTCGACTGGTGAAACACAGTGAATCATTTTTCACTCTCACAAGATAATCAGTAAATAATTGTTAGGTACAACATACTTTATGACCATAGGTTTTTATTATGTACATTTTAGTAGACAAGCTGTCTTCATGATTCCAAAAACAGTCAGTGTTTCACAACTTATGCCAGGCGTGCACAATGACTACATTTACAGTGATAATAGAGGTGGTATGCTATGACTGTCGTGCTATTTTTGTCCTTTGTCCTTTTTTATTTTGACAAGGCTTTACAACAGGCTTCTAAGTGCCATGCCAGTGGGTGTTATATGGAAATTAAGGACGGGTTATGCTAATATTTTGTACTTTGTACGATTTTACATTATGCTACAGAAATGTTCCAATTTTACTTACCCAATCGTGGCCTTCCAAGATTACAGCAGTTGTAACTGGAGCATTGAATTTCACACATTTTCACCTATGAACTGTTGCTAATCTTCCCAAACAGCCACTGACCTACCCCCTCTGGATTTTCCATGCTTAGAACACTAATTTCGATGTTCAATGACATTAACATTCTAGAAAAAGAACGTTCAACAAATACTGCTACTACTTTGTGAACTGTCCATTTACAAGAACAGGAAGCGTACGTGTCTTTTACTGCTGAGCCATGTTCAGGGCCCTAGTCTGGTCTCAGGTTCATTGGCGCACACACATGCAGAGTCCACTGCTGATATTATGGCCTTTAACGATCAGTTGAACTCTGAATGGAGTGCTCTGCACGATTTCCATGGATTCGTTTTTAGATCGAAACATTTAATGTACATCCCCTGTTTTCTGGATAACCTCATCCAGAGGGAAAACACCTGTGAACAATGCCAGCTGGTCTCTGACTTTGAGACTAGGGTGGCAGGCCTTGAGGCAAGGCTGTCTGGACTGCACAGCATGATAGAAGCGGAAGATTTTATAGAACAGTCTTTTAGAGAGGTGTGCACTCAAATAGAGGAGGTGGGAGTGAACAACAGTCAGTACTAGGTAGGGACTGGGTTACAGTGGGATGGAATAAAAGGAAAAGGAGTGCATCCTTTGACAAAAAAGCCACTGCAGTGCCAAATATTTTGAACAGGTTTCGGAGAGACAGCCATAACGGACACAGCAAGCACAGTGGAGGGCGTGGTGGGTGGCCAGGGCACCACAGTGCCGTGGCCCCCCAGGCGAAATTCAGTAAGGGCAGCAATAGTCATAGGGGACTCAATCATTAGGAACATAGATAGTCGGGTGTGCAGCCGTGATCCTGAGTTGCGAATGGTGTGTTGCCTACCTGGCGCCCAGGTGCACGATATCACGACACGGGTGGACAGGCTCTTGGCCTGGGCGAGTCGAGGATCCAGTTGTCATTGTTCACGTAGGAACAAATGGCATAGGTAAACAGAGTAATGAGACTCTGTAAAAATAAATTTATAGAGCTAGGCAAAGAATTAAAAGTAGCCGCTACAGTAGTTTTCTCTGAAATACTGTTGGTTCCACGCGCAGGGCCAAGACAACAAGCGATGATTGGAAGTTAACACATGGCTAAAAAACTGGTGTAGGCAAGAGGAGGACAGGTTTATGGGGCACTGGGGCCCCTGAACGGCTCCATTTGCGCTGCCCTGGGCTTTCTAACAGGGTCATTGACACCCTGCAGAATGTCAGAGGACAGTCCACACGTTCACAGTAAGGGTACAAGTGGGGTGTTTTCCAGATGTGGTGTCTGCCTCGGGTTCGACCCCACAACCTGTCCAATGGCAGTTATACTGCCATTTTTGCAGCTTTTTGACCAGGAGAAATCCCCCTCCACGTTTTTAAAGATCTATCTTGCAGCCATTTTGGCTTGTCATGTCGAAATTGACGGTCTCCCCAGGAGCTCACTTCCTGGCAGTACAATTTTTAAAAGGGGCTCGGCGGCTATGGCCACCTATGGCCTCCTCACTGGAGGCTAAGCGTGGTGCTTAACACTCGAGCCACCGCGGTTATACTCATACCTAAAACCGGTGTCAGCAGTCATTATGACAGTTAGATTTTAACAACATCAATATTAAAATGAAAGACAAACTATTGGATACAACTCAAAAGTTCTATTCAAGCACGTCATATCAAACATCTGCACAGCCGAAACACTTTAAATGAACAATTAAACATAAAAGGTTTATTTTTAACTTACCGCATATAAAGCACTACTTCAAAAAAATGAAAAACTATAATAAAATAAACATTTCAAAAGAAACTAGTGTGTAAACAGGTATATGTACATACAAAACTGTAAAAAAAAACATTTTTAATTTAAAACGAAAGTAACATGTTTTCTCTTGCGTGTGTCACTCGGTGCAGCACTGAATCCAGGTTGAGCTGCCAGGTCCACTAGAGATAACAACAGGCTTTCTGTTGTCACAAAAACAAAAAAGCAGCTGTGGGAAATGAACTACTCCAGAAATTAAACTTCTAGGAATCCAGAGGTTAGTTGGTTATAAAGGGAAAATATAGTTTAAATCACGAGTGAGAAGTACATATGTATTATAAATATAATTTTTTATTAAATATACTTAAATTTAACATTTTAGTTTTTATTTCATTTTTTTTGCATGATAAAGTAGTTTTCATTTCAAGTTTTAAAATGCTGGCTTACAGTCTGTAAGAAATTGCAACTTAACTTCAGAGGTTTGTGAGATAATAGACAGTGCTGAATATTCAGTAGCTACACTGAGACTCATTATTTCCATTTCCAGTCAAGTTTTTTTGGAGGACACATTGTAGAGTGATTGGAAAGGATAAAGTTTGCAATAGATGATGCATCAGCCAGCACTGATGTGGAAAAGAAATGGGTTTTGTCAGCTTCACTGACGTGTTCAGCAAACCAGGAACTGGATAAGCTCTTTGTATCGAGTGGCAGAAATCTGTGTGGCATAATGACTGCCAGGGAGGCAGGAAAGAGTCAAATATGTAAACACAATTTAAGAATCTAACCAAATAGAGTAAAGGTAAATGGATTAATAGAATTCCAGCTCCTAAGCAGACATGGAAGGAATATGGAAGCTTGTGACAACAGGAAAGGCAAGAAACAACAGTAAGCAAGGGAATGGATAAATCGGGAAAATCAATCAGGAGCTTGTGTCCCCACTAATGTCATCATCTGCATAATATACAGAAGGAGCATTTGTATTCATTACTTCTGCGTATTTTGATGAAGACTGAATGTTGAAGATAAGAGAGAGCGAGATAGAGAGAGAAACATACTGGGAGGGTTATTCTTGGTGCTACCAAGAGGTACATTTATAAGAATTTTGGCAACAAGGACCAGCTGAATGTTTGCCAATAGGAAGAGAGATGGTAGATAAAGGATACAATCCAGGCCTACCTTGATGTTTGAAACACAAAGAATATAACCATCTTGTATTGCGGATGGAAATAGATTATGTAAACTTGCCAGTTGGTGAATGTGCGGGTTGAGAGAACTGTCCGGATGCCACACGATGTGAAGAGTGTAGCAGCTGGTAAGGCCAGTGTATTTTAGGTTTAGTTTTTGGAATTCAAAGTGGATACAAACTGTATTTTAGTCATTACACAGAATGTGTTGTCATGCATCAATGATGATCGAGTATTTACACTCATTTTACCATATGAAGTCCTGGCATACCAACAAATGCAAAATCTGAACAGGTATGTCTGTTACATACATCCCGCATTGGCTGTAAATACAAAATGACTGTCAGTCTATTTCCATGACCATCTGATGCCGAGAGACTAATGCATACCTTTGTTTCATCTAGAATTGATTATTATAATGCACTTTTTTTCTGGTGTCCCAAAACATGTGGTATCCCACTTCAGAATACCGCCGCTAGAATTCTGACTAAAAGCAGAAAAAGTGTACGTTTTACCCCTGTTTTCGCCTCTTTACACAGGCTCCCTGTGTAGTATAGAATTGGTTTTAAGATTTTGCTGTTCACTTACAAGGCCCGGAATGGATTAGCACCTAGATATTTGCAGGAGTATCTTCCAAACAGCACTCTGAGGTCACAAGCTCTGAAATTATGGCATGCTCTGCCACCGTTTGTCAGGGAAGCTGGGACCAGTTTTCAAGTCAAGACTAAAAATGCACTTTTATAAAATGGCTTGTTGTATGTGTGACATGCTATTATATATATTATAATCACGTAGCGGTTATTGCTTGGAGAAATGTAATGAACAAATGTACTGCAGGCCCTCTCAACTTCAGGGATTCATGAACTGAAGATGCTGCTGACTTGGGGAACTGTCAGGTATAATTGCAAACAATGAATGCACATTCAAGAGACATTTTACTATTTGTATAATATTTTGTGTTTTATATGGCAGACAGACAGACAGCTTCCATAATTCTATTTAAAAGCATAGGCATGCAATATACCTATTACTGCATTAACTTTATTATTATTATTTATTTCTTAGCAGATGCCCTTATCCAGGCCGACTTACAATTGTTACAAGATATCACATTATTTTTACATACAATTACATTATTTTTTACACATTATTTTTTACACAGAATTATCCATTTATACAGTTGGGTTTTTACTGGAGCAATCTAGGTAAAGTGGTCAAGGGTACAGCAGCAGTGTCCCCCACCTGGGATTGAACCCACGACCCTCCGGTCAAGAGTCCAGAGCCCTAACCACTACTCCACACTTATTTATGTATTAATATTGTATGAAACTGAAGATGCTCCTGTATGAAGAGAAATAGGCAAATTTACTTTAAGAAAGGCACGTACTATATTTTATTTTGTATTGTAGCTTTCTTGCAGGAGGCAGAATACAAGAGAAATACTCTTTTATTGAGATTTTACATTTTTTTACATTTACACCCATTCTTTTTTTCATTCATTATACATTTCTTTTAAAGATGACATTCATGCATACAGACATACATTTTGTTTTAAAAGCATTTAAAATACATTTAAAAACACCAAGACAATCGTGCTTTGTACATGGTTAAAACAGACACAGATTAAAATCAACATGAAAAAAAACCTGTGCTGCTTTAAAAGTGACTGGAAAAAAAGAACCATCTATAAAAAACCAGTGCTTGTGAGGGCCGGGGAGTGCTCTCTAAAAAAGTTCAAAAGTGAACATAAAACAGAACAATAAAACTATAGAACTAAAACAGGTACAGGGGAAAGGGGACAGTGTATAAAATTCTAAAACACTTAAAATGTAACTTTTAATAGTTAACATTAAAAATCTTTTAGATACATAAAACAAAACAAAACAAAATCAAATAAAACATTCAAAATAAATCAAATAAAAGTCCATAAAACTGAAACAAAAAGGCTACATAAAACCAGGGCACCGTTCAAAAACGGTCATGCCAGCTAAAAAGGGCGGAATGCTGGCATGACAAAATAAATAAAAGGCTTAGCGGTTCCCCGTAGTCCCGCTCCTAGGAGCTAGCGGTTCCAGTTTTTTCCTTCATTCCATCTTCACGTCCTGAAGTCCGGCGATCCTCCACTCCGCGCAGGCCTTGTCCTTCCCGAGGGTCCGGATGTCCAGAATTACAAAGTCCTTAATAAGAGTTTGTGCCCTTCTGGTCGTGGTGATAGTGTCTAGCTCCTGCTTGTGATAGACATAGACGTTACGGTCCTCCCACAGGATCTGCTTGACAACATTGATGACACGCCAAACGCACTTAGCTGTGCTGGTAGCGATTCCTCCCGCAGGCCCATAGAGCACAGTCTCAGCGGTCATCTTGGCCGTGTCAGCAAACCTGTTTAGGAAGACAGAGACAGAGAGCCAGACACTGCCAGCCACATCAGACTCCCAGAAGATATGGGCTGGTGTTTCTCTCTTGCGGCACTTTGCATAGGGGCATGTTTCTACTTGGGCTAGTCCCCTCCTGAACATGAATGCTCGAGTGGGGAGTGAACTGTGGACGGTGTTCCATGCTATATCCTTCTGGACATTACTGAGGCAGCTGTGAGACACATTCTCCCAGATTTTTTGGCTTTGGGTGAGGGAGAAAGTAGCTACTTTTTCAATTTCCTGGGAACCGGCAAGATATTTAGTTACAGCCTTGTATTCCCAGGAGGCCAATTTATATATAGTGTCCCTTAAGGTTCTATAATACAATGGGGGGTCCCAGGAGTACGGCACGGTGTTATCAATAGTGCAGAGGCCCAAGGCCCTGAGACAGGTGGCAAAATAGAAACGATTCATGTAACATACCTTCCTGTCCAGGGCCTGGATGTTCTTGATAGTTTGCGTGAGCCCCTGCACTCGGGTGAGCTGCACAACGTCTGGGACCCCCTTACCTCCCTTCTTGTCGGCTTTACTCAAGGTGGCTCGCTTTACCCTCTCCATCTTGCTGCCCCAGATAAAGCGGTGGATAATGCGGTCCACCACTTTTTTGGTGGTCCTGTCTGGGGGAAAGATTTTTCCTACATAAGAGAGGATGGGGAACAGTATAGACTTGGTTATTAATACTCTACCCGTCATTGTTAAGGATCTTGTGCTCCATCCGCCAATCTTTTTACGGACCTGGTTAATGGCCGCCGTCCAGCTCTGGGCCCCTGAGCTATTGTTCTCGAAAATGAGGCCCAGAATCTTGATTGTGTCCTTTTTGACAGGGTACATGTCCGACAGTTCCCTATCTACCTGCTAATTTTTAGACACGTAGACTTCGCTCTTGGACTTATTAATCACTGCCCCGGTCGCCGTGCAGTACTTCTCAAGGATATTACTAATCCGAGGTACCGACGATGTGTTGGTGCAAATGAGTGACACATCGTCCATATAAGCTGTTGTTTTGACCTGGACCCCGTTGGATCCAGGTAGCTGGAAACCAGTTATATTGGTATCCCTATGAATTGCCTGCAGGAGGGGTTCAATGCACACGACATATAGCAGTGGGGATAGTGTGCAACCCTGTCTGACCCCTGACTGGATAGATATTTTACCAGTCAGGTGTCTGTTCACCAAGACTCAGGTACTAATGTTTGTATTGATAGTTTTAACCCACTCCCTAAGTCCAGGAGCGAATTTCATCTGGTCCATCACTTTGTACATATATTCATGGCTTACCCTATCGAACGCCTTCTCCTGGTCAAGGTTGAACAGGCAGAGGGGATGGTTCCATTCTCTAGAATAAGCCAGAATGTCCCTTGTTAACATTAAAATATCGGTGATGGACCTCCCTGGGACACCACAAGCCTGGTCGGGGCCAATGACCAAAGGGAGGTGTACTTGTAGCCGGAGCATCAGAGCTTTGGCTAGTATCTTGTAATCCACGCAAAGGAGGCTGATTGGGCGCCAATTCCGTAGATCTTTAACTTCCCCTTTCTTATGAAGGAGAGTAATTACACTCTCCCGCATAGAAGGGCCCAACCGCTTCTCCCTGTAGACCGCTCTGTAGACCTCCGCTAAATGGACTTTTAGCGTGTCCCGAAAAAGATGGTAATACTCACCCGGGATGCCATCTGGACCTGGCGTCTTACCGGTGTTCATGGTCTTAACCGCCTGGGTGAGCTCCTCCAGCGTGAGTTCTGGGTCCTTCTCCTCCTCCTCCTCCTCGTCCCGCACTGAGTCAGGCTCCTATCAGGGTGTCATCTGTAGCTTTGATGTTATATAGGTCCCTATAGAAGTTCTCTATCACTTTTTTCACTCCCTCACTATCCTCTACTATCCTCCCACTGCTGTCGAGCATGGAGGACATCAAGTGCCGCTTCTCCCTCGTTTTCTGGAAGAAGAAGCGGGTACACTTTTCGTCTTCCTCCATTTTTTGCACTTTTGCATTGTGCATGACCTTTCGTTGTTCTTCCCTACAAAGCACTGAAAGATCCAGCTTGGTCTGGGCTATCTCGTCGCTTACAGGGAACCCCCGAAGCTGAAGCAGGCTCAGACGCTGGAGGGCAGCATTCAGGTGTTTATATTTGGCCCTCCTTTCTTTTGCTTTCCTCTTGCCTGCTGCTATGAAATAACCCTTAGTTCTCATTTTGACCATCTCCCACCACTCTATAGGGGAGTTGAATAGGTCACGCAAAGTGGTCCACTCAACAAGCCTGCTCTTATAGGCTGCAGCTATGGAGGGGTCGTCGAGTAAGGAGGTGTTTAATTTCCAGACCCCTGACCCCATCTGGGAGGTCTGAGGGACCTGCAATGTTACCTGCAGGAGCCTATGGTCAGAGAAGAAGACGGCCTGGGTGTCTACTGCCGTCTTCGTAAGGGAGCTGGTATGCAGGATGAGATCTATACGGGAGAAGGAGGTCCCAGATGAGCTCACCCAGGTAAAGGGAGGCACCAGGTCCTTACCTGCATCACACAGGGAGAAATCAGATATTACGGAGGACAAAACTCTACTAGAGTGGTCGTTGCGTGGCCTGCTCTGGTCTACGTCCCTTAGAGCACAATTGAAGTCACCTGATACGATGACGGGAATACAAGAGAAAGATGATGCTTTCCTTTTAATGATCTTTTTTTAACTCTGGTTACAACAGTGACACAGAACGCCAGGTCCAGCCCGTTCTTATACCTTCTACTCTGCTCCTTATGCAGATCAGGGTACCAGAGCTGACACACATCCCATTGGTCCTCAGCCGCACACTAGGACCAATGGGCACAGGGATACAACAGCCAATGACGACAGACAGATAACAGCCAATCACAAGGGAATCACAGAACGCACACAGCAGGCTAGAATTACACAGATACAGACAGAGGTAAATAAACCAGCAGCGAGAAATATACAACAGGAAATACTATACACAGTGCAGGAATACAGTACACAGATCACTACAGTATGTTCATCCACTACTTCAGACACTCAGTTATACATCTTAAGAAAAACTATAAAACAAATAAACAACTGTGTACAATTCTACCCATAGACCATGTTTATTTAGTTTTCATCCCTTCATGTAAAAACGAGACTAGTTGGAATCATTCTCCAGGGTAGCAATTACCCCCCGCAGTACAAATTAAAATTGTGTGCTGCTTTTTATGCGAAAAATTCAACAAAGGTTTAAAAAAAATATATAAATATATGGCCGCAGTCAGGCGATAAACAGGCCACATGCGGCCCATGGGTTGCGGGTTACGTGTCCTTGGCCTAATAAATGCATTGCTGACCTATGCGTTATAAATAAAATGATCAAACCATCCGATGTATGTATGTATTTATTTATTTACTTACATTTCAAAAGTGTGTCATTTCTTGCCAACTCAACCAGTGCCGTTGCCTGTCTGTCAGATTTTCCTAGAAAAATTCACCTGGGGATTCAGACACGCTGAGTTCAGAAATGATAGACATTTTTTTTTTTTTTAATTACGCCTTCAACCAGTGACCTTGCAAAGGTCAACCTAAAGTGAGAAAGGGACCTTGACCAGAAAAATCACCCTGGGTGCAATTTAGATGCTACCATCATGTGTAGCCCCTTGTTCTACTCGTATTGGATAGGGCTTTTCAGAAAAAAAAATACTAGGAGCACCCTACTCACTTCCTTGAAAATTGCCAGATGAGGAGTAACTGATGAGTTTTATTCGAACTTCAGTGTAACCCTTTACCCTGTAGGGGACGTGGGTCCTAAAATGTAAGTATTGCTGTAAGAACCTTAGGAACCAGTCTTCCGAATTCTGTGAAAAACATTTGGTTTCAAGTCCCACCATTGGTCATTAAACCCCCTTGAAATTAGAATTTTTGCTATTTGTACCAAGTTTAGGCCATAATAACTTGCGTGGGAGGACTCCAAAAAATCACCCAAAGATATGTTTGGATAGTTGTTAATGAGCTCTAAAAGCATCAAGCAAAATATGTTAGTATCCGGGGATTTTACAGCAATGCTTACATTTTAGGACCCACATCCCCTACAGGGTAAAGGGTTAGGCTGAAGTTTGAATAAGACTTTACTCCTCGTCTGGCAATTTGCCAGAAGTGAGTAGGGTGCTCCTAGTATTTTTTTCTGAAAAGCCCAATTTAATACGAGTAGAACGAGGTGCTACACATGATGGTAGCATCTAAATTGCACCTAGGCTGATTTTTCTGGTCAAGGTCTCTTTTTCACTTTAGGTTGACCTTTACAAGGTCACAGGTCAAAGGGGAAATTAAAAAAAAAAAAAAATGGCTATCATTTCTGAACTCAGTGTGTCTGAAAACCCCCAGGTGAATTTTTCTAGGAAAATCTGAGACGAACGTACAACGAAATGTTCCTTTTCTCATTGAGTTGGCATAGAATGACCCAAGTACAAAAACAGATCTTCAGATCGGCTTCGGGTAAAGTGCATTTTCTGCATCCTGATAGGGTCGTATTTCGGCTTGGGGTCCTTTTTATATAGATAGATAAATAGATAAAGAAAAAAAACACAGACTCTTCACTGCCCCAGCTTCATTGGGTTGTGTCTCTTCAAGAATGTGTAGGAAAAAAATGTGTGTGCCTACCGGCAGTGATCAGAAAGAGGACACCCCCCTGATCTCAAACCTGTGCACTAAGCAAACATGTTTAAAAGACCTTTGAGAGAGAGTTTAAATTTATAGGTGTGAAAAAGTGTCAGGATATTACCAATGAAAAGAAATTACAGGTACGTTATTGAAATAGTCGTAGCTACATACGGGGACGTGTAACGCTATATTTTTCGGAACCCCGCTATTCTCTTTAAATGTTTGAAAGCTTTCTTTTATGCATTCTCTAGATAGCATTGCTGTTTAATTCTTTATTTATCTAATCTTTTTAAATGTTGTTTTTTATGTTTTTTTTTTATTTTTATTCCCCAATGCTTGAAGACAGAGTGATGAGTCATCAGCATATTATCCCCAGCCATGGGTTTATGGGAGCTGTAATTGCATATATCTAAATAACCCCTTCTCTCATTTTGATGGAACTTTGTTCAAGCCCAAGTTATTGAGAGTCGGTGGGTATATGGAAGAATCTGAACCTTATCCTGCCATCCATGTATAAAGTATTTACCCCTTTGCCATTGTGTGTCATACTTTTACATGTACACACAATGGATGTACTGTAGATCATGGTGATCTATTTTATCGTGATACTGAGCAATCTAATTTTGTCTTGCAGACGTATCAGAGGATGTATTCTCCTAACATGCCTGTTTGATTTAAAGTGCAATATCCCTGTATCCCTGTGTACCACTAAAACCCACAAGTGGATATATTTTCTTTGTGGCCTTGCCTTTTGTAGTTAAAATTGCTGACTGTACTCCAAATCCCTGCTACTGGCAAATGTGTTTATGAATATATCTTTATGCACAACACTGTATGTACAGTAGGTTTGATTGTTCAAAAATATGTCTTGAACTGAGACTGAAAAAATAAATCATGAAACAAACCATAACCTTATGACTAAGGCCCTGTGAAAATCGCAGAAATTTTCTTTAAAATTCACGGCAGTGTCATGGGTAAAGTATCGTATTTTGCAACACTCGGGTCTAATGATTTAATTAAATATTTTAAACTTAGATATCAAACAAAATCACAGAAAATGTGAACAAAAATACAGATCAAAGAATCGTGACACACTGTCAAAATTACAAAGTTAGCGTCTGGTATGACCTCCCTAGGCATTAACACAATCCTGGCAGCGTTGACGCATAGACCTGATCAGCCTTTGGATAGATTGCTGTAGGATGTTCCGCCACTTTTTCTGTGCAGCTGCAGCCAGCTGGCGAAGGTTGGCTGGTCGCCATTGTCTTTATGCGATTACGCAGATGGATCAGTCGGATGTGACGGTCCTGGGCCGGTGTGGTGACCTTCTGCCTTCCAGGATGTGGCCTGTCCCTCACAGAGCCAGTTTCCTGGTTTCTCTGGACTAGTCTACTGATTGTTGAAGCAGAACATCTCATTCTCCGGGCAGCTTCTCTCATAGACAGGCTGCCTATAGCAACCAGACGATCTTCATTACTCAAGCGGGGCATGGTCATATCTTTCACTTCTTGTGTTAATTAAAATCATGTCTTCGAATGGCTGTTTATACAGATTCTTAATCAGCTCATTTTGGCAATTTTGACTCAATTCCCACTGAGCACCTGGCGTTTTTATGAAATCACAGGACTTGAGCTCAGTATTTTGTTATCCTAAGGAACAATATTATAATTTATTATTATTTGTTTATTTAGCAGACGCCTTTATCCAAGGCGACTTACAGAGACTAGGGTGTGTGAATTATGCATCAAGCTGCAGAGTCACTTACAACTATGTCTCACCCGAAAGACGGAGCACAAGGAGGTTAAGTGACTTGCTCAGGGTCACACAATGAGTCAGTGCCTGAGGTGGGATTTGAACCGGGGACCTCCTGGTTACAAGCCCTTTTCTTTAATCACTGGACCATACCGCCTCAGTAAAGAAACCTATCTGCTCACTATTTAAAATGTAAATAACATTATGTATGTGCCCAATGAGCTACTGATGTAAAACTTAGACCGTTGCATTTTCATTGTGCATCAGTATATTTTATACATTGTGTACAGATTATTATTTTTTTAAACAGCAGATATAGAGATTAAATGCACTGACCTCATCAAAATTAACGTCAAAGTTATTCAAGCACTTTACAATAGCTTGTGAAACGGTGTTGTAATTAACAGCCTGTAGGTAAAGTGTATCTGCAAGGACAACTTTCAGTTCTAGTACGTCAGATGCAAAACAAATACAATGTGTAACCCATACTAATCTATGGCATCGGTCGACTCGTCGGTGACCACTGACAAGCAATCAGACTGTTTTACCAATTCCATAATCATCTGCTTGTGATACACGTCTGTGCTGTGTGGGGACCCGCTGCGGTGAGGAGAAAAAACATAATTGGACATTCCAAATTTGGGGGGGAAAAAAATAAATAAATAATTGGTCACTCCTAAATTTTATTTTAAAAATAGTAATTAATAATAATAAAACTAAAAGTGCCTGGAAAGTTTTTATAGGTTTAAAAGAAGAGATTGAAGCTGACACTAACACACCAAGTAACGCCCTGTAATGTTTCATTTAGTTTATTATTTTTTGTTCTCCTGTATTCATTCGTGTTAATTTATTCTTTCTTCTCTCCCATTCTCTCTCTCTCCTGTTACTCTGAGCCTGCATGTTGTTCACTGCAAGGATATTTTGTCACTTGTTGACTTTCAACACAGCTCGCTGGCGCATGTGTATTTCGATCACCGAGTGAAAGCTTGATGTGTAGTTGAAAGTAAATTTCATAATTTTGAATTAAGTGCTCGTTCGTTTAGTGGTGACAATGGCTTTGAGCAACCCATTCATGAGTAATAAACAAATGTATGAGGCTTTAAACCAGACTGGAAGAAAGAGTTTGCTTTCACTGAAAACAGTGGTAAACCTGTGTCTCTTCTGCAACAGATCGTTTACACACTGTAGTCTGTACAAGATGAGTAACCTCCAAACATCATTATGAAACAAATCACAACACATTTTCATCTCAATATCCTCCTGGATCACACTTAAGGCAGATGCTCCTTTTGGCATTCAGTAAAGAAGCTGCTTTACCGACTCAAGCGAGTTTTGTATGGCAAGCATGGAATATCGCTCATGCCAAACGTCCTTACTCAGATGCATTAATCTTTTTTTTTTTATAAAATTGGAGTGTTGGCGCTAGGAATGCATGTTTAAATGTTATATTGCAGGTCTAAAATGAGTGTTATTTACATATCTTCTGCCTTGTCATGAGTAGGTACTGTAATAAAAACAGTGAATTTGTCATCAACAAAGCTCTCAAAAGTATTTAATACACACAAGTCATACAAAAACACATCTTTTTTAATTTTTTTTATTATTATTAAACTGAGCATTTAGATCTTCAAGGGAAGAGCTTGTCAAAAAGAATCCTTACAAAATGTGTTTTTATGTGGTGTTTTTGGTGAAATCAGGTCAGTTATTGTATTTTGCTTCATAATAACTGAATATATTTTATCTAAAGTGTGTAATACATACATTATAAACAGAAATAATGGAAAAACACCAGTATGTTACATTTAAAGTTTAATACACTGTAGATCTACAGTAAAGTAACACTTACACAAACACCGTGTAGCCTCTGCAATGTTCTATCCCTTGTTCTTGTGTGTTTTGCTGCCATCAAGAGATAGCCTAACAACTAGTGTACTGCACAACAATGCTAGTATTGAAAATGTCTTGCTCGCACACATTTCATGTTTTACAATATGTGTCTTGCGCCTCTCGACCATATGGAAATGTTGGTATGTGGCTCGTAGGGTCAGGAAGTTTGGCCACCCCTGTACTATTCTATACATTTGGGATAATACTGTTTTCCTTTGGGAAAGATATACATTTACAGTAAGGCTACATTTACTGGATTCAGTCCCTTTGTCTCTCCAAATTCATTCTGTTTGTTTTTTTTTTTGTTTGTTTATCATCTCTCTTTTGTGGCTTTCACACGTAACTTTAATGCACATTTTTAAAATGAGTTTTTTTCTGCTCCTTAAATATGTTTTTTATGAGATTTCAGTCATTGTCTCTAGGGTAGCATAGAAACTCATGTTGAGGTGGGTGTATTTTGGTACTCTACTTGTAATAGTGGCATCAGGATATGGTCATGGTGTTGATGTAATGAAACCACTTCAGTTTATTGACCAGCTTGTTGTTGAGGACAGTAAGCCTTCAATTAGACTTTACAAAGCCTGTGTGATTTAATTATTATACTTGTGATCTCCAGCACACTGCAAAACTAAACTGATGGAGATCCTGTGGTAATATTAGAAGTCTCAGGTGGTGAAAGAAATGCTTACAAATCAGTCCATTTGTGTCTAGCCTACTGCCGTTGGTTCTTGTGTTGAATAGTATGTATGTTATTGTTAATATTGCCCTTTAATCCTGTACTGCCCCCTTAAAACGGGCAGTATGATCGATTTTGGCTTTTTTTATGTAGAACGTAGCCATATATACAACTATTTAAGATCTGTATTCAAGCAAGAGGAGAATTTGTGTTAACGTGTTATTGTCTCTGTACCATATGTTTGGATGTTTTAGACTGTATCATTGGACAGCTCTAATTCCTAGAAATCATCTGTTGAATTTCTGTTCAAGAAATCCCATGCACCGCTGCACCCTAGTGCACTATATGTTTCATGTTTAGGCAAGATGGTTTTCTAAAGTATGTTGCCAGTACAGAGAGATGCATCTGGTGCTCTGTTCATGAGCTGTTGAAAACAAGTGACCAATGCAAGCCATGGAGTTCTGTATTAGAATGAATAAGTAGGTCTACATCAGAGCTTTGCGGAAAGTCATTAAAACATCCTTTTATTATTTTTCATGGTGACCGGACACAATTTCCAGTCGTGGTCTAGTGCTGACTGTATTAGGACCTGTTCAGTGATTGGAACATGTATATTGTTATTTATATACTGTGTTATATTTTCGTCAAGTTAGCTTGCTGACTGTGTTAGACACTTTGGTAGAGTTTTTACTCGGGGAATGTTCGCCAGGAGAGAGATTTATCTTCTAAACATTGCAGTGTATCCAGTTAATGTTCCCACCTGCAACAATGCAGGTGCTTTGATTGAAATGAGTGGCACATTGTGGGAGCAGAAAACCAGTATTTGTTTCAAGAGGGAGTGTGATACGAATACACCAAGACCACTTTATTTCTCCTGCCCAGTTGATTTATGATCCGTGGTAGGCCTATAGGATTCAATATTTAAAGAGCCAGGAATATGTTTAAAAATAGAACACAGCGATACGAACATCACAGGACACAGCAACGGTAACGTGATGTGATACGGACAACACGGCACAGCAAAGGTAGCGTAATGCGATATGGACAACACAGGACACAGCAAGGGTAACGTAATGCGATACGGACAACACAGGACACAGCAAGGGTAACGTAATGCGATACGGACAACACAGGACACAGCAAGGGTAACACAATGCGATACGGAGAGCACAGGACACAGCAAAAGGTAATGTGATGCATTTCTTGTAAACTTTGCAGGGTGTTCTGAAACACTTTTTGAGATTTTGTGGACTCAATACATACACTCTACAGTGTGTCTACTGTACAAGCATGATGTAATGAGTTGAACTTGAACATGCTCTTTAAAGAAAGTCAGGGAACGTGAAGTATGTTTTTATTTACGTGTATAAGTAAATTTCCTTTGATAGCCATTTCGGTAAGGTACAAGCCTCTGGAGGGAAAAGAGCAGGTTGAACAAAAAAATAAATTACAAAAATAAATTCTGTAAACTGATAAAAATAGTAACTTATGTATTTTTATTTGAAATATAACATTTATAAGGCCAATAATTTTAATAATTACAGGTACCAAATATATTGTCAGATATATTTACTTTTCTAATGGTCATTATTGGGGATGTGATTTTGTCACAGCGGTGACGAAACCTGTGAATTTTGACATTTATTTCCACTCAGCATGAAAATAGGAAAGGAGTAGTTAACGTCTTTTAAATTGGTTTCAGTGCAAAGTTAAAGCGGTTAGCAAACATCAAATATAAGTGAGTACTTACAGAGAACTATAAAAAAACGTGGCGAAATTAAATGACTCTGACCAACTCAGGTATTGCAGATATACCATCGCTGGAAACCGGCGGACGTTATATATATATATATATATATATATATATATATATATATATATATATATATATATATATATATATATATATATATCCCTTTCATTCAGGCGATATAGCATATAGGGAATCATGTGATGCTGTGTATACTACCCTGGCTTAGAAACCCTACCCGTCTGGATGGCTCACAGCTGCTGAGGAAGCATTCAACATCACACTTGGGCAAATACGGGTAGTGGGCACTCGAAAGGGAGGTTACAGTCTCACGAGAAAAAAAATAGCGTCACTGCCTTTCACAACAAGCCCAAAACAAGAGCAGCCCATGTTAGAGTATGGGTGTTTATGCAAGTTACAACCCGCGACGCTAAAAATTTATTATAAGCGGACTTGGCAACTGTGAAGGTTACCTCAGCCGCCAGTTTCAATGGGACAGCAGCGATCTGAGGAGACTCGTGCTATCAGAGATGCTCTCCTTTCTTTTAAGCTGTGTTGGATTTACTGCTGTGTTAAATATTAATGATGCAAACAAATAAAACACAATCAATACATTCATTTGCAATTTTATTTGGTCAGTTCTGAGAGGGCATCAACAACTCGGATGTTGTTGCGCTGTTTTGGACGATCGAGCTGGATTTTGACATCCAGTTCACAAACTATATTTATTAACATGGAGGGCAGACGCGTTTTGTCTTTGGACATAGCTGGGATCAAAAAAAGGACAGGAATTCAGTTAAGCAGCTCACTTGCTCTTCGTGTTTAACTTTAGTGTAGTTTTTACAGCAAGGGTATTCTCAAACAGCTGCTTTAATACTATAACAAATGCATAACACAGTTCATGGTAAGTGGTTTTATACAGAACTGTAAACCCACAAGATATATACAACATGACAGACCAGACACAGCAAAAAAACAATAATAAAAAAAGACTGCCCACATTAGCATTAAGGTGAACTACTCCACTGCTAATCATAAAGTCGCCCATCAGCCAATACTTTCTGCCATCTTGGAATCCACAGTAACAACTGACCTGATCCCTTGCAATATTTATAGTTAAGGATAAACATGCTACCATGCTAACATTTACATGTGAAATGCGGGTTTCCATGCAAAACTGTGCGTGGTTTTCCTGTGTGTTTCATCATTTACATGAGTAAATGAGATTTACCCTGTCCCTCTCTTTGGATGTTTTTTTCAGCCACAGCCCTGATTTACCCGAGTAATTCTCCCAAATGTGCACGCGCATCGCCATTTCACGTGTAAATTGACCCGCATGGAAACCCCATGTATTTTTACTTTTGACAAGAAGTGTGTGTTAAAAGAAAACACATTAAATGAATCTTAAATACATTAAATATGTTTACTTTGCACAAATCTTCATCTGCTTCCCTCAAACCGTGTAATCTTTCCTCTAAGTTCAACATCACATCCATTACAAAGCTATGTTATATAAAACACAACCAGCCAGGATGATATTGCTAACCTTCTGATGTGTACTGTAGTGTTCCCCCAGAGACATCCATGCAACGGAATCACATTTTGAGGATTCCAAATGTTCGCTCAATTACAGTACAAGCACATTTAAAGGTATGGTTATACCTCTTTTCGGCAGGGGTCATGGGGTTAAGCAGCAGTGTCAGTAGCCATCGCTTCAGTGCATACCTGTTGTCCCCTATCAACCAGCATCTCAGACTGACATCCTGCTAAAACGCAGCTGCCACCTGTGAATTAGTGAGGATAAACAAGTCATGAACGGAGCCAAGATGGTTTGCATACACATTTGTGATGTAGTTGTTGGCATCACATACTTATTGCCCACTGGCAGAATAGATCCCCTTCCGATTTATGTAGAGGTGCCTATTCTATGTTGATACGCGTAGCTGCACATGTGTGCAATTGATGGCTCCTAGGACACAAGGAAACCCATACCTCCCAAGAAAACCCTGCTTTGTATTTTGTTGCAGCTCGTGAGAGACAGGGACATGGATGAATTCTCCTGCCTGCTTTACTAAAGCTGCAGGTACATCTAGCACTGCACATGATACAGTCGACTGGCTCATTTCTGCAATATACTGTGAAGTCATAAATATTTGCGAGCCTTCTATTATGCATTTTTTGGGGAAGTCTTTATCTATGGCTTTACAGTGACCCCCAGTACGTTGGAACGAGCCAGTGTCATAAAATGTTAGTGCAGCGGGTACCCTTAGAGCTACAGGCAAACAGTGTGCTCTCCGCATTTCTCCTTCCAGGTCAGCCTGAAGCAGTTGGCAGATATCAGTGATCGTTTGTGTGTTGAGGCAAAATTGCTGCATACCTTGTGTGTCAGACAGGCTCAAAAAAGGCAGATGACTTCTAAATATTTGGGAATGTCTCCTTCTCCTCTCTCTTTGTCTTGCCTTGTAGAAATCCAGTGCATACTCCATATTTATTTTATTTCTCTTTTTCTCTTTTTTTTTTTATTTACCTGCTTCCCTGGTAGTTTAAGCAGTATTTATAGTCGACCATGTAGTTTGCACAAACGCCAACACTTGATGTTTTGCTGAATCTCTACATTTGTATGTAAAAGTTCAGCCCATGTCCATTGCCATAGGGGTTTGCAGACTTTGCTGAATAGGGCCCAAGTTATATATGTAACATCCATCATTTACAATATTTTTCAAACTGACATCTTGCTTTTGAAATGCATGTTATGACTTTTGCAGCTTCAAAGTTTTTATATCACAGTGGGTAGATATTATTATTATTAATGCCAAAAATAAATAAATCACTTATAATAACTTGCCTAAATGTAGACTTCAGTTTTGTTTAATTGAATGGGGAGTGGTTCTTTTGCTCCTGCTTGTGTAATCATTCAATGTATTTTTCGAACTAATATTTTAGCATAACCTTTTCAGGGTGTTGGCTTGTGAAGAAATGTAAGCATTCATCAACTTTTTTTATGGTATTTGTAGTATGATCAAGATATATTCTCTAAGGTGCTGTTTAACTGCTGTGGTTAGGCATTATATAAGGTTATTTTTAGAACTTTTAATAAACTGTTGTGCAATCAATTCCAATGTTCCAATGGGTTGAGATCATTGGAAAGGATCAAGATCAGACTACAATAACAATACTGAAAAGTCTTAATTGCTTCCACAGTTTTGCTGTCATGCTTATCATTGTCATACTTTTAATTTAGATTGATTAGTTCAATAACTGTCTCTACTTATTGAATGAATCCTCCCATGTCATCCTGGGGAAAATGAGGCTAAGTTACTTGATTACTATGGAAAATTCCTGGATTACTTTTGACATGTATTTTCCTATTAATGATGAGCTGAGGTCTAATTCTTGGAAAGTGTCCTGTCTTGGATAGACACATTATAATTATATAGCAATGTTGCCCCTTGCTGAATTATCATGAGCTCAAGTTGGCACCGCTCCGCCACATCCTGACTATCATTTCTGCTTAAAAAACAGATAATAATATGTGTTTCCATGGATTGTTCTGTAAATATTTGTGATGTAAGTTTTAGATATGCATAGTTTTCAATCTAAACCTACCAGTATATACAGACCATAGCCAGAATAAGAATGGTTTTATTGTGCCTGCTACAGCAGGAATAAAGGACATCTTTTGCCTGGCCAATGGGTAAGTGAGGGACTGTGTCACCCTTGGTCCAAGCTTTTCCAGATGTCCTGGAGAACTTCCTTCAATTCCTGCAGATTGTCAGGCTGTTAATCTCCTGCTTAATAATTTTACATATACAGTATTGTGGATTCATTTCCAGGCTCTGTGTGCTCTTGTGTTCTTTTATGTGCATTGGTTACCAACAAAACTCAAACAAAGGTGGTAGGCTAGTCGCTAGGATGGAGATGTGTCTGGCTGCATACAAAAAGGAATGTTAAACATGTTATCAATGTATTCAGTTTTAGTGTTGAGATGTAAGATAATTTTTTTGTCTGAATGCTATGTTTGCTGAATGCTAGGTGGATTGAGAACACCAGAAGGCTTAGGTAATTTACAATGGAAAAATAACAGTCTTAAGGGAATATGCAGGATTATGATATACTGATTTCATGGATTGCCTCCAGGAAAGAGATGTACAATAAGAATATGAAACAGTTTAGTGTGAAATGTTGTTGGTGCTTTTGAAATAAACCTTGTCAGTAAAAATATGCAGAAGACATTGCTTCAAAATAAAGACCAGAGAAAATAGCAGGTGGTTGAGGCATACATAATATTTTATTTTGCCTGCAATCTATATACATGGTTATACATGGAGAATACTATGTATGTTTCTTACAAAATACAACCTTTTAGGAATAATTTATTGTAATGCACCTTTCTCTTGTATCTCAAAATGTCTTGCTTACAGCATGGTCAGAACAGTGCCGCTAGAATTCAGACTAAAGCCAGAAAAAGTGAACATACAGTATTACTCCTGTTTTGGCCTCTTTGCATTAGCTCCCACTGCAGATTACAATTGATTTAAAAATATTGCTTTTAGCTTTTACCTTTAATAACCAAGCATAGCTGGGAATTCGTGCCAGTGGTCTCTTGTATTACTGCCGGGCTACCGACATGATTTAAAAAATTTGTTCAAAAAGGCAAATATAGGGCTTAACATCAGCTTGCTGCTAGTCAAGTCTTACAGAACAAAGTTCCAGAAAATTACAAAAATGCCTGGGTGGATTAGCATCTACTGAGAAATGTGTTGAACTACCGGCATACTGGAGCCCCAATAACAAAATAAATAAACAAGATTCTACAGGGGAGAGAGCCTTGCATTGTCCCTGCATTTTGAAAATGTACTGTACTAAACATTGTGACTGAATAATTAACCTAAAAAGATGTATTTAGTTCTGTTCATGAACTAAGGATAAGAATTGCTGAAGCTATGGTTCTGTAGGAAAACTTGTATATTTTATATTTGTGCGTGTATAATAGGTTTTATAATAAATATATAAGCAGTCAAAAAATGTTCAGCAAATAATACATTATTGAATTTCTTAATGAATGTTGTTTTTTTTTGTTTTAGTTTTTTTTTTTTTTGGGGGGGGGGGGGGGGGGGGGGAGTGTATTCGTGTAATGCTATGTCTGGGTTTTTGTTTTGTTTTCTCATACTTTTGTTTGTTATATTTTTTGTGGTGGCCAAAAACTGTGGAAACCCAGTTTAAAAAAGAAAGCTGCGTGATATCAGTAGTCGCACAAGGCTAGATTGGAAGCAGACAAACATTTAAATCTGCTCTCCCGTATTGTAATATTAATAAGGTCATTTGTATTTGCAAGGAGAATTTCTCTCACTTAAAGGAAACTACATGGAAAGCCAAATTACCCCGAAGGTACTACAAAAATAGCATGACACAAAGGGAGACCCCTCCACTGAGTCTTCAGAAATGCTGAATAACTCAGGTGTAATTCTTACTAGTTACATAGTTGCATGGTACTAGTATCAGACTGCACTTGTACCATCTGTTCCCATGAAGTGTGTTTTTTTTTGTTTTGTGGTTGTTGTTTGTAAGTAATGCAACACCTTTTTTATTTATTTTTTACCATCAAATAACTTGAGGATCTGACTTTCGAGTAATAATACTGAGCACATCTTACAGAAGCAAACTAACGGACATTGAGTTTTAATATCATCCCCAGTGTTTCAGATCAAGAAATGTTATCTGGTTATTTAATTGTGGTTTTTATAGTGCATCGTTTTTTTATACGTGTAGCAAGGACAGATTGTATATTAACAGGTTTATTCTTTATTGGAAACGGTTGTTGATTTAGTTTTAACAATGCACCAAAACCTTTGGGATCTGAAGCCTCCATCTACACCATCCTGTAATTCTTGACCATATGGGATCACAGGTGATGGAAAACCTCCCCTGTTACAGCCCGAGCCGTGTCTTTCTTGATGTTGCATTAATTAATCTTTTAAAATTGCTTATGAATTTGAACCTAATGTTTTATTTCCAAAAACATCTTAATTCAGCTTTGAATATGTTGTTTATCAAGAGGGTCCTTTTTATTGGTATTTAATGGAAAACAGATTCATGCTGTCTGGTGAAATAATGTTAAAAAAAGCATAAAAAACAGAAGGGTCTTGAATAGGGAAGTGGAGCTTCAGTTTATATAACTACACCAGTTTCTTGTATTGAATATTTTCTAAGATTGTTGTGATGAAGTAGTGACTCAATGGCAATCTTTCATCTCGTGGGTCGCCACTTCATTTCAGCACCAATAAGAAAAGGATTAGGAGTCATTTGATTTGGTGTCTGTTGAGGGAGTAGCAATGAAGTTTCCTGGTATTAGCTCAGTTCTTGCTGTAGACTTTTGACAAAATCACAAGTGGCACTGCCATTAAACGTTCCTTTGCTTTGTAGTTAACTAATGAATGAGCTCTCTCTCTCTCGCTCGCTCTCTCGCTCTCTCTCCCTATTCTAGTTGAAGAACCTGAGTTTCGAAGAGCTACAGATGAGACTGACCGCCCTGGACCCCATGATGGAGCGAGAGATCGAGGAGCTGCGCCAGCGATACACAGCAAAGCGTCAGCCCATCCTGGATGCCATGGACGCCAAGAAGCGCAGGCAGCAGAATTTCTAAAGGATGCCCCAGACATTCCTTTCCTACAGACTGCAAATGCAGAATGTATTCTGGCTACCTTAAACAGATCATTTGCATTAAAGGGTGCCATTTAAAGCAGCCGTTTCTATTTCCAACAGTCTTATTCATCAACACTATATGGACACTAGAAAAAGTTAAGTTGTGCTTAAAATGTATTTAATTGAAGGTTTGAGTAAGAGTTTGGGCATTCATGTCTTTTCTTTTTTTTTTGGTTAGTTTACTGTTGGCCATCTTTCACTGGATCTTTTTAGTAACACATTACGGATGAATGGGATTCCAGAAGACACACAGAAGTACAAACCAAAGGGAATTGTCTAGGAAACCTGTTGCACTAGCAACAGCAGATGAAGATTGGGTGCCTTTTTAGTCTTTCATTTTGTGTACTGCTTTAACTAGTTGGTACTGCAGCAGTCCCCTATTCAGGGAACAAACAGTGGGGGAAAAAAGCCAGACTGGAATGTTAGCGTAAAAGGGTAATAATCAAGGCTTCTGTATAAATAATCATTTTCTAATAATAACTTAAATTCAAACAACTTTTTGGTGTTACTTTCCTAGCAGAATCTCCGTATGGAGCAAAACATTGATGGCATCGTTGACAGTGTGCATATTGAATCCAGCAGGTGTGGGAGTCTTGAGTGATGACAGAAGCATCTCAGTACAGCTGATCATCAGGAATTAACACCAGCCTGAGTTGCTGAATCTACCAATAGAAGAAAAACCATGTCGATTCAGCCTCTACTTGTAAGCTTTTGGCAGCAATACCGTAATATCTCATTCCTGTGATAACCAGGGTGACATTGCTTTTTTATTTGAAATTTGAATGCAGGTAAAATTTCTGTAAAAAAAGAATACTTCTACCAAAGCTGCGTCTTATGTCAGCACGCCTGTCTCCACCCCACAGGAGACAAAACTGTGTGCAGGACGATGCTCAGTGCCATTTTCTATTTCAGCCTTTCAGCTATACACAGAGAGTGACTCACCATTCGAGAGAGTGAAAATTCGCTATCTTTGACCAGAAGCAGTCAGATAAGCCTGTCTTATTTTATTTCTGCTTGTTTTTTCCCCCATGGGATAAACCGCTGAAGAAAAAATTGTTTAAATAATTTCACTGTGTTTTTCACCGCGAGTCTGTTTTCGCTTGTCTCATGGTCGAGGTCTCGCAGCACTAATAGCTGCTCGACGGCAGCTTTGGCTCTCCCAGGCACGAGTGCCTGATGGGGACAAGGCCTCCCTTTTGTATGCCCTGGTCAACCCAGGCCATGCGTTCGCTCAAGTGGTTGACAAACTTTTGCTGAGCTCCCAGAAGGCACGCGAATCCACCAAAGATCTGGTTCGCTTGCTGCCCAAAAAGCAAACGGTGCCTTGGCACTCTAGGGCTCAGCAGCCCCAGACTCAGTGGTCGGCAGTGCCTGCAGGTCAGGGGGTTCCCCACCATAGGGGCGGCCAGATACAGAGGGGGCACCGCCGGCAATATCACCGACCGCTTTACACACAAAAATCAATGGCGAAACCACCAGCAACTCAGATTACTGGCGATCAAGCACCACGGACATCTGGGTGCTTTCCACAGTACAGCTCGGCTGCTCACTCCAGTTCAAACAGGGTCCTCCCCCCTTTTCAGGAGTGGTTACGACTTCTGTCTTCAACCCTCAAGACGTCCTGGTGATGTTCCAAGAGGTGAAGACTCTGTTACATGTCCCGAACTTTTCAAGGGACTGCTTACAAGTTCTGTGTTCTGCCGTTCTGCCTTTTTCTCTAGCCCCTCACATCTTTTCGAAGTGCAGGGAGGCTGTCCTGGCCCCTCTGAGGCTGCAAGGCATCAGAATGCTCAACTACCTGGATGACTGGCTCATATGTGCAGAGTTTCCAGTGCAGGCAGTAGCGCACATGGAACTGGTGACTGCTCACCTTGACAGTCTCAGCCTGACCGTGAACTTGTCAAAAAGCCAGCTGGTACCGTCCCAGACTTCCATCTGTGTTACGTTGACAGGACAAAAGGTTGGCAGCAATCTGAGCAACTGTTTATATGCTTTGGAGCTAATAACCAAGGTCATGCCCTATCAAAACAGAGGCTGTCCAATTGGATTGTGGAGACAGTCAAGATTGCTTACGAGCAAGCCAATTTGCCCCTTCCAGAGGTCACAGGTCATTCCACCAGGGGTGTTGGGCATTGTTTCAGGGTGCATCGCTCTCTGACATTTATGATACAGTGGTGTGGGCCACATTTTCACAAGATTTTACAGGCTTAATGTCCTGGATCCTCAGAACCTTTACTTTGGAACCAGAATGCTGACAGCGGCGTCTCAGGTAATTATGCGTTCTGTGGACGTTACCGTGCCTTATAATTATGGCAAGCCATCAGTCTCGCCAAATTGGTTGTTCTGCAAGTCATGTCCTTGTGACAGCATGGGTATATTTACCCATTATGTAATGGAATACATTTCATACTTCAAAGGGAATGTTAGGTTATTATCGTAACCATGGTTCCCTGAAATAGAAATGTATCCATTACAATTATTTGGTTGCTGTGTACATACTATGCAGTAGGCTGAAGAAAATGTATGGCACTGAGTGCCATCCTGCATGCAGTTTTGTCTCCTGTGGGGGTGGAGATGCAGCTTTGGTAGAAGTGTTAAGTTAAACCGGCTGTAATAGGTTAACCCATCGTGTAATGGATACATTTCTATTTCAGGGAACCAGGGTTATGATAATAACCTAACGTTTCATTTAGTTCCCATCTCATAAATTCAGCTGCTGTCAAGCTCTGAATAATATATGTTTTTTAATGTTTTTGCTGCAACTATGTGGAACTATTGCTCTTTAACTGGTTATTATATCCCATCGGGTTAGCCGCTAGTTTCTATATCTAAAGTGACAAGTTAAATCTGAATCAGTTTAGCTCCAAGATAATTGAAGATATAGCTAACCTGGGAAGCAGAAAAAATGACAGGTCACTGGCCAGAATGCTGTTATGCTAATGAGAGATAAGAATGTTTTTCAAGCCTTGATTTATTACCCCTTTTAAAAAACAAATGGGGCAACAATAATGAGCCACTTGGTATGGGACCAATTGGTATGTTGAACAGTAGCTTTAGGCTTATTTTGGTAGTTACTGTATGTTTCCTATGTGTTAAATAAATTGTTGTCCTTTTACAATTGTTTGCTGAAGCATGTCTTGGTAACCGCTTTGTAAGGATGCCAGTGCTTTATGAATACAATCTTTAGTATTTGTTTTAAGCCAGTCACATTCAAACATTATTTATTTTATGATGTAAATACATTTGGAGAGAAAAAAAAACATTTAATTACAAACTCAGAACTAGCTATTTGTGTTCTTAAAAATTAAGTGATGTACAAAATAGTTAAATGATTACTTTTAAGAATTTCAAAGTAAAGTATTTTGCCTGGGTATTTCCTGGAAATTTAAATTTCTAGGTCCAGTTTCCTGCACCTCTTTTCCTAAAATCTATAAAATACTACTAATCTTTCAAAACTATATGTTAGAAAAAACATGTATGTTTTAGTTTATGAGCTGAGTTTGCCCAAGTTGTTTCTTAATAGTTTTGTAAAACTAAACTGCATCTTTTGCACTGCCTTGAGTAATGTGTGCTGACTTTGTAATTGACCATCTCTTTTAATGAGCAGAGACCCCCTAATAAGTTTTCCAGTATTGGCAGAAAGAGAAAAGCTGGTGTTAATTAAGGATGGTATACTGAGATTTAGATCCGCATTGTCAGAAAGGAATTGATTTCTGTAGTGGATTGTGGCACAGTACATTATGTCTGCATGAAGTTGCAGTTAAAGGCTGCATTGTCTTTTTTACAATACAGGGTGTGTGACAAGGTCCTAATAAATGTAGGTTCAGGTCTCTTAAAAGTCGTTAAATCTGCAAGAGCTCCATCATTCAGCAGTTGTGATACATCTGCACTGTCATTTTTAATACCAGAGAGATTAGTTAACGTGGACTTTGTAGAAGGTATGCGCAAACAAATAAAGGACGATGATTGATGTTTACTAGCAGCCTTGTTGGCAATATCTGACAAAGTGATTTTAAGCCCTTATGTTAATCTACGACATACAGATTTTTCCATTCTTCGATTCCTTGTAAATTGGACTATGATCATATTTTGCCAGTGATCATCAGTGATACATTTATAAATACCCAGTTATAAAGCTAAATGAACAAGCACAGTACTCGCCTTTTGGGATACAAACCTGATTCAATAAAAAAGTACCTTTTGAAAGTTGCTATTGGAGTGGAGGTTGAATCACTGTCTGTGGTTAGCAGACATAATGCTGTCTCTAACTCCAGAACTGGTTGCTATTTCTGTAGTTTATTTTAAAAAAATAAACAAAGGAGCTTAGAAATGTTTAAAAAGCAGTGAACAGGATCAGTTTTTTTTTTTTACCCATTTTATTTTAGTACATATTCATATTCTATCCATAGTATGGTATTGAATTTTCAGTTTTAAATTTTAAGTAAAACTTAAAGATCTTCACACTTAAAAAGAGGCCAGGACTGTCAACCTGACCACTCTTGTATTACTACTGTATAGTATATCACCCATTCAGTGGCAATTAAAAGAAACTAGATTACAAATGAGATAAGGTGCTGTTTCTCATTGAAATGTTTGCCAGAGTTTGTTGCTCAGTTATTTACTTCATATTTACTTCACGTAGTGTTTAAGACTTTGTACGCATTCTAAATGGGTCTGTAACCTCTCAATGAAGACACTAAGTTATTTTCTGAAATGTATTTACCTACCGAACACATTAAAGAAGTTTGCCCGTCAACCATTCTGCTCTCACATTGTGTACCCAACTCCCCTTTACTGTTGGGTAACTTCTTAGAGATTACCAACTGGGGTTTTTGTGTTCGTTTTGTGTGTGTTTTTTTTTTTTTTTTTTTCTTATTGGTTATATTTGTATTTGAAAAATGTTACAGTAATATGACATGTCCAGGTACAACAGACTTTCAGAATCCTGGACCCCAGTAGAATATTAAATGACCAATGGACCATGCTATCATTAAAAAAAAAAAAATTCCATGTGTAAAACATTTAGAGCTGTCTCTATTTTTTCCCTAAAGGTTTATTCGTGAGAGACTACTGTGTAGTCTTTGTTTGCACACCACTACTAAATAAGTTCATTTGCACAACAAAATGTAATATTCTTTATTATTTTAACATTGTGTTTACCCCTTGTGGTATGGGAAGTACAACTTTAAGCAAATTAACAGTTTTTATAAACACAATTCATGGTTATGCATACAACACAATGCATGCTTTTTTTATTTTTTAAGTTCATTAAATTATCCATGCTGCTCACTCACATTTGAAAAGCACATTCAGTTGATGATGCAGAGATGTCTGGTTCTAAGATTTATAAGTTAGTAAAACTCTATTTTACAGTAACACTGAGACTAACAAAGAATACATACATTCATTAATTGTTTTGACACAATTACCAGATACTGTTTTCAGATTTTATATTGCATAATATATTAGTAGATTGTGTGAGAGTACAAGGTAACAGCAACAAGAATGTTACAGGCTTAGTAAGGTGCATTGGTTTAAAAAAAAAAAAAAAAAAAAGTAATAATGAATTCTGGCTTATCCCATGCTAGGAAATACAGTATGCAATGATGGTATGTGAATGCAGGATCTGTGCTGGTGGAATAGAAAGGGGCTCTTACACTAGTTCTGTCTGTTACACGTCCTTGAGCAAATGAGAAAATAGCCACTGATCTGAATCTTTTATTTATTTTATTTATTTATTTTTTAATTTTTTTATTTGGTCGTCGCCAATGGTTTTTACCCCGGTTTTCTCCCCAATTTGGAATGCCCAGTTATTATCCCGTGTCCTGCCAAGCCGTCTTTTCGCACTGCAGGTCTACAGCGAAGCCACCAGACCCATAGTGCAGGAGGACAACACAGATCTGAGTGGCTTCTACAGCAGACCCACAGGCGCCCTATCGGCCACAGGAGTTGCTGGTGCGCGGTGAACCGAGGATTACCCTGCCGACCTGAACCCTCCCCACCCGGGCAGCGCTCGGCCAACTGTGTGCCGCCCCCTAGGAACTCCCGGCCATGATCGGCAATGGCATAACTTGGACTCGAACCAGCGATCTCCAGGCTATAGGGCACATCTTGCACTCCACGTGGAGTGCCTTTACTGTATGCGCCACTCTGGAGCCCCCACTGATCTGAATCTTGACAAGCCTTTAAATAATTTTGTTGAAAAATACCTTTTATCACGACTGTACATTTTTATGAAATGGTCAGAAGTAACCCACAGGTGCTCTTATACTACAAATTATCTCGATTTAATACAACAGCTGGATATCATTATGAGCCAGCAAGCTGTCAGTGCAGTACACTATTGTACAAAGTAACTTGAAAGCTTTGTTTACAGGGCAGTGAATCACACATGTGAAATACTAGCATACTGAAAAGACCAACACAAAAAATAATTACCAACCTGTTAGTTACTTTTATGGAACAAAGGCTATACATTTTTTTTTTTTTTTTTTAACCATGGTATTTTTGCATGGAACTTTTGCAGTTTTCCCATGGATATACTATGCATGTTTTTAAATTTGCTTTACCATACTGCTCTGGGCTTTGCAATGCCTACTTATATTTTACCATGCTTTCACATTGCTTTATTACACTTTGCTATGCTCTTACTATGGTAAACACTTATAATGGTAAAACTAACACAAAATGAACCCGTTTTTAGCTGCTTGTAAAAGTACATGTTGCTTGTACGTTTGATTCAACACCTCGTTTGTTGCTGGCAACTCCAAGAGGACAAGCCCCACGTTTTTCAATATACAATTCTGCTCACTGCTTTTCTATAAACAGGTGATTTTTTAATTAGGTGAATAATGCATTTGATGAACTGGATATAAAATACTGCCCATTTACTTATATTCAGATATACCATTTTATAATTTTAATTTGCTTGAACAAGAAGTTACTGATCCAACTGTCTTTCTTCAGTCCATTGTCAATACGGAATTGCCTTTGCTATACATTATTTCTTTATACTGTCAAAACATAAAACATACATTTACATTTGTTCCAAAAAATTATAATATCATTTTTAACTATGTAGTAGCCACTGCATTTGGAGATGCTCCTCATGTATTAAAAATCTATTCCAATTTGCTGATGTCTTTTAGTTGGGTAAATCTCTACACAATCTTTCCAAGTGAACATGAAGTACCAGTTTCATTTTTTTTTTAACCTCAGTTTTACATAACAGGTTCCCCCGTCCATGCATCCCGTTTTAAATGAAATATTAGGAAGTGAAGTACACTACCTCTAACGCTGACCTTTGCTTTGTTCACCTTCAAAGTATTGAATTCTTAAGGCTCTGTTCACTGGGTGAAATCCGGCTCATATTTGAAAGGCTTTCCATTAAGGATTTCACCTTGTGTGCGTAATAGTTCCTCAGATTAATAGAAGGCACCTCCTTTATTCCTTCGTCAAAGTCACAGCTCCTCATTGCAGATTCCAGTTGCTTTTGTCTTTTGTAGAAGTGGGAAAACTTGTTGAAAATGAGTGTGATGGGAAGCACTACCACCAGGATCCCTGCTAATATGCAGGCAGATGCAGTTATCTTGCCTGCTATGGATCCTGGGACCACATCTCCATAACCCACTGTGGTCATGCTGACCGTGGCCCACCACCAGCAGGCAGGGATGGTGGTCAGTCCATAATTTTCTTCTTTTTCAATGGTGTAGGCCACCACCGAGAAAAAGGAGACCCCAACAGACAAATACAGCAGAAGGAGGCCGAGCTCTTTGTAACTGTTCTTGAGGGTGGCTCCAAGGGATCTGAGCCCTGTTGAATGTCTAGCAAGTTTCAAGATCCGGAAGATCCTTGTGAGTCTTAGAACCTGAGCCACACGTCCAAGATTTGCAAGAGCCGGGCTGCTTTCTACCACCAGGTTGATGAAGAGAGTCAGATAAAAAGGTAAGATTGACATCAGGTCTATGAGATTTAAAGGGTGTTCAAAGAATCTGAGGAGATCTGGTGTAACTGCGAACCTTGCCACCAGCTCAAAAGTGAACCACCCAATTCCAAAGTGCTCCACCATTTCAAACATGGGGTCCTCTACTGGGTTCCCTTCACTGTCAAATTTCTGAAAGTCAGACATACTGTTCATACACATGGTAACTATAGACCCCAGGACCACCAATATTGAAAGGAAGCTGAATATCCTACTCGGGATAGAATAGCCAGGGTTGTCCAGCATTAACCAGATCCTCCTTCTGATATTCCCCAGGGGCTGATTATCAAACTTAGAAGCATCATTGTAGAAGCCAAGGATCTCGTCGAAGGAAGATGTGGTGCTCTCTTCTTCGCTTTTGTCATCCCAGTCTTCTTGTTCTGGCTCTATTTTCCTGCCATGGTACATGGTGCTGCAGCAGGAGTCAATGAAGAACTCGTTTATGCCCCAGTATTCTATCTCTTGGCTGAAAGAGAAAATGCAGAGCTCCGCCATCACATGAAGCCTGCCGGTGTTGTAGAAATTTAAAACATAAGGGAACAGGGCAGGGTTCCTGTCGAAGTAAAACTCGTTTTCTGTGTCATCATAATCATCACACAGTTCTAGTATAGACTCTCTGGACTGGCAGCTCAGCAGCCTGGCCAGCCTGGTTTCGGGAAACCGGGACAGGGTGTTCCACCGCAGCTTTTTCTTAAATCCTCCCACATTTATGCTTATTTCATTGTTTTCAAAATTGGCTTCTGTTAGGTCTTCCAGACTCTGACCTGTCATGCTGAGATGCAGAATTCAGATACACAGGAAACTGGTCTAAAGGAAAAAGGAAAAAACTAAAAGTAATGCAGCTGTATTGTAACAATGTGCAGCTTCTTCAAACAATTCCCCTAGATCATTTAAAAATGCTCAGCAAATTTGAAGAGCATTCATTTTTTAGCACAGGTTTCCTTTTTATTTATTTATTTATTTATTTATTTATTTATTACATTTACTGTAGTACTTTTCATACCAAAGTATCACAAAGCACTGTACAGTATATTAAAATAAATAATCATTTACACAACACAATACCTTTTGTATAAAAGTCATCAGGCATGTCACACACATAATTTCTACATATAGCATATTTAAAAAACAGTATACATATTTAAAAAAAAAATGTTAAACAGAAATTTTAAAGTTACATTAAAAACCCACTAAAATAAGAAAGCCGTCTTGACATAAAAACTGTAACAGTCCCAGCTTCTCTGACTAAAGAAGGGAGGGCATTCCATAATTAAGGGGCTCTGCATGAAAAATCCCTTCCTCAGGTCTTAATTTTGTTGACCCTAGGAATAACCGGTAGCCCCACATCCTGTGATTTGGATGATACAGAATCAGTAACTCCTGCAGTTAACTAGGTGCTAATCCATTTAGGGCTTTATACGTTAACAGCAAAATCTTTAAATCTATTATATACGGCACAGGGAGTCAGTGTAAGGAGTCTAAAACAGGGGTAATTTAATTTTTACTGGTTTTAGTTAGAATTCTAGCGGCGGTATTCTGAACGAGCTGAAAGCGAAACACCACACCTTTTGGGATACCAGAAAGACATGCATTACAGTAATCAATTCTAGAGAAACAAAGACGTGCATTAGTCTCAGATACAGAAATAATGTGTCCAAGTTTGGCTATATTTCTCAAATGTAAGTTCACTCCGTGTGTGCGGATATCACCTAACGGTAGTATATGAAAATAACAAAGGACCTAGAACAGAGCCCTGTTATCTGTAGCTAACCTATAAATACTGCCCATATTTTCAAGCACAGCTTTTTTCCTCTTGTGTATTTATAGAACACAGCACAACTCTTGATTTCACATTGCCTTGCAATTATGTGTATATTAAAATCTAATTTCCACAAAAACAAATTAAACCCGGGGGTTTCAAATCAGTTCCTATTTTACCTTCTCCTTCGGTGTATTTAAGTGCATTTAACAAAATAATGTAAATATTACATTATAGCATTGAACCTTTAGTTTGTGTTGACCCAACCTACCTACCCACTATACAGAGAATGTGTGTGTGTGTGTGTGTGTGCGTGCGTATATATATATATATATATATATATATATATATATATATATATATATATATATATATATATATATAATAAGTTTCCTACCAATGCCTTACCTGAAATAAGTTATTTACTGTGTACTGAGAAGCAGCAAGTTGTTTGCCTCCATTTAATCCCGCAGATTTATTTTCCTTTTTGAGATTGTAGTTTCCAAGCCGTTTTTAGTTCTGGTGCCAGTTTTGTTATTTGTGGAAATTAAATGTCTGGATGGGGGGATTACCCAATAATCAACGCGGTCATTTTTTCCACCCTCTGCAATCAAAGAATTCGCATCACTGTCCTAATTTTTGCTCTTTTACCTCAACAAAGAAACATCACGATCAGCGCAAAGCTTTCTGTTCATGTCTTATCCCTACACTGAAGCAGTCTTGGAAAACCTTATTGTAGTCTACTCCAGCACGGCGCAGCAACACGTACTGTAGCAGTAGTTGGAATAAAACATCATTGTGGTGCTGAAGAGACAGCTCCGAGGCAGCAGTCATGAATTCGTCTGCGGTTACGAGTAAAAAATATAAAATAAAGAATTTTAGGATATTTGGTTTGTTGGGGTTAGGTGTCGGTTCAGAAAGGTAGACCTGTAAATAGCCTAATATATTACACTCACGGTTCAAGACTATTTTTTATTTTATTTTATTTAGCTCAGAGAAGAATTCTTACACGTATCTTGAAGTCAATCGTCTAAGCCGCAGATTCACTTTTTTCAGTTTATTGCTTTATATATATATACTGAAGGACTAAGGTAGCGTTTCCAAGAATAGAAAATGCAATTTATTGTGCATGAAGCCATGTAAGCCAAGACATACGCGGAATACATTAACGCATCTCCTGTGAGGTGTGTCTTATGAAAAGAAAACACCTGTCACTTCCATATAGATGAAGATAATTTGACACGTTTTCTGCACTGCACCGTCAATCAAATGCAGTCTGATATTTAAACTTTGGACGATGATGGTAAAATACGCACTATGCATAGCAGGTGCATGGTCTTTTAAATATCCATTAACTGTCCATGTAATGTATTCAATTTCCTTGCTGCTTATACCGTGACAACTGTTTAAATAACTATGCGTCTATAAAACGACTGCATTTCTTCAATTTCTCCAATATCTAAACATTATGAAGTACCACACAATTTGTGCTGACACTATTTACTATAAAGGGACCAATTAAAATGAAATACTACTAGCCTTTTGCTCAGAGGATGAGCTGTTTTTTGTATGAGATTTTAAATAGTGGTCCTGTATGTTCTGTACCCTCCTGCTGCACCCCTTTACTTTGACATTTGGAACATGAATGACCTCCTTCTGGGACATATGTCAAAGTCTAAAAGGACAGCCTAATAAACGTGACTGATTATAATAGTTTTATAGGACACAGCAAGGTATTGTATCAAGCCAGGGATGTTGAAGAATATGATGTAAATCATCTTGCTTGCAGATGGAGAAATGCTTTGGTTGAAGGGAACCCGGGGTGCTTTCAATGGCTGGATTAGCTCCTCAACTCAACAGTCTGGTGATCATGTGTACCCACATGGCCCATGCCTACTTGTTTTAGGGACATCTGTGATCATCCTTTAATAAGATCCTTCACTCCAGCTTTGCATCACTGGATTGGTGATTTTCTGAGGCTTCCAAGAGATGAAATCATCCAGCAATTCCTCTTAAAAGGTTACTCCAGCACAGTTGTTATCTTAAGATGTTTGTAGCCTGGGACTGTGTAATTGGCTTCATTGGAGGTATTCTGTGTGGGAGAGGTAGTTCCCAACATACTGTACAGCCTTCAGTTATGGCATTCATTTCCTGAAAATGCAAAACCTTGTTGATTGATTTTCTATCTGCTGTAAAACGGTGGTCATTCAAAACAATAGAACTAGACTAGTCAAATGACTAAACATTGAGGGGAACTCAACTTGATGACCTATCCTTCTGGATGGTGCCCATTACCACCTGTAGGTATTTTAACTCTTTCAATGCTGCCAACCAGTCTTGTTGTTTTTGCAGTACTGTGTAAATCACTGAAACAATTGAATTAGTTGTACTAGGACCATGTTGTATTAGGACCATTATTGCTGAAAACATATTTGAAAAGGTTGTATGCAATACAGCTCACAAATAGACATATGCACAATCAGTGATGGAAATGCTGCTTTATTTGTTTTATTTTGGACACCCTGTGCTGTACAATTGCACTGCTGCACTATCTCTGTAGACTTATTTAAAGTGTGCCCTTTGTACCATTTTTATCTCTTTGACATTTGCAGAAGCACAGTTATATTGATGTGCATTTAGTATGTGTTTGTGCAATCCAAGAACAAAATGAGTGAGCTGTGTTACTGTTTTTAAAGCAGAGAAGCATTTCCCTCTGTCCTTTCTAGTGTCCGAAGATGAAGATCTACTAATGTATTGAACTGCTGCAGAGGGCCATATTTTACCTTGTAAGGTCAAGGTTACCAAACCACAGGTCCTACTGCAAATAACCCTGCTATGGGCTTTATTGACTTTCATTGACATTTTCACTAAAGACCCTGAATTCTTTTTTTTGTAAACATTTTGGTTTTACTGTGTATATTGATGGTGGTTAAATGTATATGGTAAAGCTGTAGTGTAAACAATAGCAATTGCATTCAGTTTGGCTAAGTTCTATTTGCTTGGCACCCATTATTGCAAAGCTGTGAAATTAAATGTTGCCATTTCAGTGGGCTTGTTGAGTTGTTAATAAAATATTTAGTAATCGGCCTCTGGAATGCGCTTTAATTCCAGGCCTCGTCAATAATGACTGACGTTATTCAGCTTAATGGCTGTTCAGGGGACAATCTGAAAACAGCACACTCTTTTCAGTGGGCAGCTATAAACATCACATATATCCAGCAGTACAACACAAAAGCAATAAGAGGAACATTATTCAGTAGCCTCAAAAGGATTTATGGTATAGACTTGACAATGGGAAGCAATCCCAGTATTACCAGGAGAGGGCACGGTTGAGAATCTGGAGAAGTTTTCTGTCACTGCCTGTCATCATCACAGGTTTGCTGTAGGCTAAACCAATTTAAATGGAGCAGGGGGGTTGCAAACTATTAATTGGTGCTGGGGAGAATGCTACAATCACCCTTGAGGAACTTTTTGGAAGCAATTACTTCTACTTTGTTTGTGAAAATGCAATTTCAAAAGTGAGTCATGAATGCTCACTTTATTTATTTTCATCTTTTGCTTTTTGGCCGCCTTCTGCTAGATATTGTTCAGTCACTATACATTCTGGTTTGTGGTTTTTAATCCAGTGATATATTGTGCGACACTGAGAATTATTTGTGTCTATTAAACATAATGTTAATCAAAACAATTTGAAAAAAGTGGCACAGCCATGAGTGCATTGCTATCTCAAAACCAACAACTTTGAGGTCTATGTCAGTTAGTGTCTTCTTGTATTTTCATTTTCTTGCTCTCTTAAAAACATTTGTTTACATTCTTCTGTTATTGGTGTGAACCTAGTTTGTTTTGCATTGTCCATATCTTTCTTTTGAATGTAGCCCGCTTTACAGTACTTGTTGTACTTAGTGATAATTATGGCTACTGTTGACATTGAACAGCACTGACTGCGCACTGAAGAAGGTGATGATATGAACTAATATTAGGATTTATCTTTCCCAGCGCTTGCCATGGTGACTTTAGAATATAAATGTATATTTGTTATTCTGTTTCTGTGAAAACCTATTTTCAACCTGTGTGCCCACACATCATTTCATGCACAGGTTTTACATAACTCACATTTTGGCAAGGTGGGCCTTTTTCATTATCTTTTACTCAGGAATGCAATGTGTGTCACGTACAATATCAGTTGTTTATATTTTAATGTATAGGGATAAAGTAAATCTGGGATGAACGCAAGGAAGATACTGTATTACATGTCCCCAAAAGATTACAATGAAAATACAGCCAGAATTGAGCGTAATGATCACATCATTCAATAAAAAATTGCTTTTAAGCTGTCTTAGTCCATTAGGATGTGCACAATACCCACATTGCATGTTGTATTATGCAAAGCATGTACCAGGACTGTAGGTTTATAGAAGAGCCTTGAAGTAACTGGAGCAGAAACAGAAATCCCCTGGCTTTTGTCTTGAAACACAAAAGTCATATTACCAACATGATTGACAACAGCTATGTAGTGAGATACAGGAAATATTCAAAAACAATGGGGTTGCTAGTCAAAAAGTGATTATTATTAGTAGGAGTATTATTATTAACAACAACAATAGTAATAATAATATATTTACATACTTGTATACGTTATCTTGAAACTGCACACTGTAAGCATTTCCATTCTATTGCTGTACCAATGGAAATATCTACAAGTCACTCTTAAGCACATTATATATTTTTCTTTCTACAGTGTAATGAAAACTGAACTACAAGCATTAACATGTCAAAGTGTTTATGCTATTTCTGGGTTACAGCTTGTGGTGTAGTTTTTTCTTTTAATTGGCTTCCTGTCCATGTTTCATATAATTTATTTATATATCAGATTGGATGTGAGTGACTTTGTTTTTAATTAAATAAAAATATTACTTTAGACAATAGAACAGTTATTAAAAAGCCACCAGATGAGTAGAAGATATGCACATATGAGGCTCAGGGCACATGTAAAATGTATGTGGGAGGGTAGTAGGTGGAGCTTAGGGAAGGACCAGAAATGGCAGCACACAGGAGCTGGAAGTGACGTTTAGTCCTGGAGCCCTGTTCCAACAATGGTATCTGGGCAGGATTTTATTTTCACACAAAATGAAAATAAAGAGTCCAGTATTGCAGAAAATAAACAAGAAAACACCTGGAATACCAGCAATGGTAAACTCAGGTTTCAAATAAAGAGTAAACAAAAACATCACGGTTACAAAAACAACAACAAAGGAAGCACTGGGTTTCTCCGTGCTACTGCAGTGGGTTTCCTCTCACCGCCTCCTGGCTCCCTTCCACGGATGAACGACTTGTCCTGGGTTTTCCTCACTGCGGTAATCCACCAGGGTTTCCCAAATTTTCAAGTTTCTGTGAATTACAGCAGGTTCAATAAAACAACAAAGCACAGCACATGTTTTCCAGTTCAGGACAGGGAGACCGAATGGCAAAACCACACTGCTTAAATACTGCCAAGTCCCACCCCTGCAATCAGCACGCTGCCTCACGTCAGCCAATCGATGAGAACAGCACAGCTGATTGCAATGATGGGACTTGACGGCCGCATGGTTCCACCTTGGGCCAAGATGGCCGCCCGACCCGGAACTTCCTGTATGGTCAGAGTTCAGCCTCCTGACCCAAACAAGGTCAACCCTACACAGCGCTGCCGGTGATCGGGAGGGAAAATTACGACAGAAACTCCTTTCAATCCTGTCACAGTATGAGGCGCTGTTTGGGACATAATTTTAAACTGACACCTCATACACTACACACTGAAATCACATAACATCACCAGCGAAATCAAATACCGTTCATCAGATAGCAATGGGGTTCATTACACAATATGCATTATTATATATTATTCTCAACTAAAAACCCCTAAAATATTAAATAATAATACAATCTGATGTAACCTTGCAGTCTGTCATCAAAACATAAACTAGAAATTAAGAGTTTGGGAGTCATCTTTGATCATGGTCTATCATTTGAGACTCATATTAGGGAAGTTACTTAAGTATCTTTTTACCACTTGAGAAATATAGCCAAACTTGGACCAGTTATTTCCGTATCTGATGCCGAGAGACTAATGCATGCCTTTGTTTCATCTAGCATTGATTATTGTAATGCACTTTTTTCTGGTGCCCCAAAACATGTGGTATCCAGCTTGCAGCTTGCTGCTTTTGTATTATTATGTGTATACTGTTATTTAAATGGTCTGATTATGGCAGTTGTATGTGTGACATGCTATAGAAATGTATTGTGGTGTGTTCTTTTTTTCTGCTATGTACTATACAATGCTTTACAATACTTTTGTATAAAAAGCGCTATATAAACGCAATAAATACATAAATTAATAATAAATATGGTTGTTTAAATCCTGGTATATATGGTCATGGTTACAAATCATATCTTTTTTTTCTTTATGAGCCTGTGTGTGCATACTGTCTTCTATGATGTATTGCTTCTGCATCATAGAAAATACTAATCTTTTTTTTATATGGAAAAGCCATAGTTTTCTACTGATATCAAATAAATACAGTAACAATAAATGCATAATTGTGTTCATCCGTGTGGAGCCAGAATCCATCTGTGACCTAGAAACACAGGACTGTAGATAATATGTGCCTGTAGACTATAATCCACAAAATATTTACATATGAAATAACAGCTATGGTTTTATCTGCAAACACATGCAGAGGACATGCACATTGAAGATAGTTTATACAGTATGTACTTGAATCAGTATCCTTGTTACTAATGAATCACCTACCCCAAAGATTCTGAAATATTTCTCATGCTTGAATTTTTAATGAATGAAAAAATATCTACCATTTGCAATTACATTGTCATTTCTCCATGTATTGTTTGTTTGCACACTCAAGCGATTTGTGTAACTAACAAAATCCTTTCACAAATTGTCAATTGTTCTGAAACTTTTGGTGGGTTGTTACCAGCATCCTTGTTTTGCTACAATCTCTTAGGGACATGTTTTTGGTCACAGGTCGAAAAAGGCTGAGATCCACAACCAAAAAAAAAAAAGGACACTAACTTTCACTTGGGGAAAAAAAAAAATCTTCAATGAAATTTAATAATTCTAATAATGAAGTGTACTGTATTACCATACAAAGTGATTGTTGGATAAAGCACCAAAATAACCAGTAAACAGTGTTATTTCTCTCTTTTTAGGGGTTGTTGGTGCATGCCATCTAAAACAGAGATGATGAGCTCCCTCTACCATTATATATATGCATTTATTTCTTTGCTTATATTTTCTACCATTTCCATATACTTTTTATAATTTTGATTAAACATTTATTTTTCTCCATTTGTTCTTTTCTTCCCTCCTACCTTCAAAATATCATTTACTGTTGTTACTTCAATTTCTATTTCCCTTAACGTTCTGTTTAATATGTTTCTTTGCTGAATATATGTATTCAATTTCCTGAATATATGCTCCACTGTTTCTTCTTCACCACAATTACTACACAGACAGCCCAAGTTTATGAGATTGATTTCAGGGAGCCAGCAATACCAAGCCTAAGATTCCTTTTCCTTCCAGTGATGATTAAATACATCTGCATATGTTCTCCGCATTTGCTGAGTTGCAGATAGGCATATCTACAAAGCCTTGCGCTGATTTGAACATTCTCTTCATTAAAGTACCTTGCAAGGATAGCACACTCTTTTTCACAGCATGATTTCCAAAAGGGGCAAAATAAGAACTAGGTTGCAAAGTGATTTCTAAAACCTGATTTGGGTCACTAAGTATAAGGCTTTCAAAGGGGTTATATGAAATGAGTCATGTATTCACTTGTTGACCCTTTAAAAAATATAAATTATTTAAAAATCATTTTGTGACCTAGTTCCTATTTTGCTCCTTTTGAAAACCATGCTGATAATGTCATTACTCTCATCTATCATTAGACTATATGACCCTTTCTCTGACAGAATATGCTGAAACAGGTTTTGGGAAAAACTCTGGTTCAAGTGCATTATTTACAATGGCAGATGTTTTTGTGTAAAAACAGGCAAAATGCTTTGCTGTCTGGAAACATCTTACTTGCATGTTGAGCTACTGAAAATGGCAGGTTGTGCTCAACTAAAAATCCTGTAAACAGCACCTCAGCATTGACAACCTTATCCTGAAGAGTTCCATGCTGATCTGTCCTGAAGGACTGCGAGATTGTATGCCACATACCCCTTTCCTATGCCTGCCTCACATACTGTAACACCTGCAGAGCAAATAATATAAGTACATTTTACACTTGGTTTACAAAAAATGGAGATGCATGTCCTAAGACAATAAAGTAATTTATTGAAATGAACTCATCACAGTACAATTGTGTAAATAGAGACTTTCAAACTGTTAGCATAATCTTGTTACTCCCACTTACAGTAAAGTAAGATAAGTGTACTTATAAATTACAGATGTAGTCAGGAATTTCCATTAAATACTTTTATTTTATTCATTGCTATCCAATCTATAGAACAAAAAGAAACATTACAGAAGTACAAATATAAACAGTGAAGAATTATAATCTAGGGATTAAATTATATTATATTTTAGGTCTATAACATTAATAAGCATTTCTCTTCTTTCAGGGATGATGGTGCTAAAAACATTCAGGAGCTGGATGTCTTGCGAATTAAGCACTTGTTGCTTTGCTTTAATGGTCATAACATACAGCTGTGTTTTTACTTTTGAATTAGTTTGATGTAAAGCCGAGGGGACACTGGTCTACATGTTGTTAGAAAAATGTAGAAAGGGATACTTTTTTGTAGAAAGTGACTTGCAAGCTACAAGTTTCAGGCAACTTTCATGGTGTTTCCACTGCATAAATCAGGTTTATGGCCGGAAAAAACAGCCAAAGCGAGGGATAGGGTAAATCTCATTTACTAAATGATGAAAAACACAGGAAAATCCACGCCCAGTTTCGCATGGAAACCTGCATTTCACATGTAAATGTTAATGAGCGTGTTTATCCTTAAGTGACATCACTATAAATATTGCAAGGGAGCGGGTCAGTTGTTACCGTGGATTCCAAGACGGCAGAAAGTAAGTGGCTGATGGGAGGTTTTATGGTTAGCAGTGGTGTAGTTCACCTTAATGATAATGCGGGCGGCTTTTTTTTTGTATTGTTTTTTGCTGTGTTGGCCGTGTCATGCTGTATATCTCTTATGGGTTTACAGTTCTGTATAAAACCACTTACCATGAACTGTGTTATACCCTTGTTATAGTATTAAAGCAGCTGCTTGAGAATACCCTTGCTGTAAAAACTAGGCTAAAGTTAAACGCGAAGAGCAAGTGAGCTGCTTAATAAATGTCTGTAACTGAATTCCCTTGCTTTTGATCCCAGCTATGTCCAAAGACAACACGTGTCCGGCCTCCACTCAAAATCACTGGAGCGAGGAGGACACCCGGGCATTAGTAAGTATAGTTAGTGACTTGGATGTGTTGAGCCAGCTCGATCGCCCGAAACAGCGTAACAAGCATGTGTACCAACAAGGAATGACATTTGGAACATGAATGGTCCGTCCTCTTAAACAAAATGCTGCAACATGAATACACATTTATTGGTATGAAACGCTTCTGTTTCTACTCTCATTAATCCATAGACATGTTTTCAAAGTCCTAATACATTTTACTCAAACAGGATATTTCATTTCCATTATTCTCACCTCAGCAGTCTATTCAGTATTGTTTTGTTGGGGTTTAATTCCACTTATGGATTTTGCCGCTTTAAGTTATAAATTACAATTTTACATGAAAACATGACTCCTGGGTACAACCTGCTGCTCCCAGTCCTTTCACTAAATGAAATGAACCCACAACAGAGGACCTGGCTCCTCTTATATAATGTTACCAGGGCTGATTGACAATCAATCAACCTGTCAGCACCTGGCAACATTGTGCACATGGATTTGGCAGGAATGGGATTTTAACCCCATTCCTGTCAAATTTACATTCAAAATAAACAAGCTTTATTTATAAGAAAAAACAAACACACTACTTACAAGAGCAGGGCCTCGATTTTTCAGATCAGCCCTTAACTTAACAAAGGCACGTTCCACGTCACAGTTCACCCAGCTATATTATTTATTGTTTATTTTAAAATATAAAAATACAACAAACATTTTCTGAAAATGTGTGTTTTCTCTCTCACTCGCTTCCTCGTTCCTTCACCAATTGCTGTTCCCTTTTCTTAATGGGATTGACAGCGCCTGCATTTCAAATAAACCTCCTCTTACCTGGTTAGTTTGAGACGCAGTCCCCCCCATCTGCACCTTCATCATAATCGCTCAAAGCTAACATGCAAATGAGGCCACACCCCAAAGGTTATGCCGACCATTGGCTTTAACGCAGACCCATTCACACTTGTGATTTTAAGGCGGCCCAGGGTAAAATTGCTACTGTGCTGCATTGAATATATATATATATATATTAATAAGAAACATTTGCTACAAATCAAGGATTACTGTATATCCCGATAGAACTAACATTCGGAGTGCAGGCTATTATTCCATAAAAAAACAAGCAATTCGCCACATTTTAGGCCTGCTTTTCAGCATATGTGAACGTGCAAAGGTAGTAGTGTGAACAGAGTCTTAGAGTCCAGTACAAGTGGAAATGGGTGGCCCAAATGATAACAATGTTTTAATCCATTCTGATCTATGGAGGCACAGGTCAGAGTTGTAAGTATAAATGTGGATAACATGAGGATTGCATCATCTGGTTTAATCTTACTAAATTTGATTTATCCATACCTTTATTAAAATAGAATGGTTATATTTCATATTGCAGACTCAGCTACTGGGAATACTGCTAGCTACAGCAGGGAACTTTCTAATCAGTATGTCGTTAAATCTCCCCTGCCTCCAGAGCCCGCTCCTTCTCCACCCTTGCTCCGCAGTGGTGGAATGACCTTCCTACAGATGTCAGGACTGCCCAGTCCCTGACCACATTCCGGCGCCTCCTCAAGACTCACCTCTTCAAAGAGCACCTGTAGAACTCCTCTGTTTGTATCCTGGGACACTATCACCCTTCATGTAAATGTGCTTTATTTTGCTCTTATCTGCCCCCTAGTTTACTGCATTTAATCCTGTACTTCAGAATACTGTAATCTGCCAAGTGTTTAACCTGTAGTACTTTGTATTTAATCACATCCTGATGTAACTATCACTATTTAATCATATCCTGATGTAACTATCACTATTATCTGCTGTATTATTGAATTGTGGTTTGTCACACTTGTACTTTGCTTGAACAAAAGTTATTGTATTTCTTGCTCTTATTGTATTACTTGTATTGTAACACTTGAAATGTATTTGCTTACGATTGTAAGTCGCCCTGGATAAGGGCGTCTGCTAAGAAATAAATAATAATAATAATAATAATAATAATAATAATACAGGTAAGGTTTTTTGACATTTACATACATGGTTATACTGAAAATTGCTGTAATGTTATGACAATGTGTGACATGAATTATTCTAGTCTTGCTCATTGTTCATACATTCTGGAATAATGCTGCTACCCTTTAATCCTAAATGCACAAAGGGGGGAAGTCATGATCATGATCTGAGGCATACAGGTGAATTTCAGAACATAACAAACTATACCGCATTGTGCCATGTTAGTTCCTGGCTTGTAACATGATCAACATCATCATGGGTGACAAAAGCAAGTATCTTATAATTATGCAATCCAATGCATTCAAGGCGAAGGGCAGTATTACATTGGCCTTAGCTAGGTTAATTTGAATCCACTGCATTATCCTTCTAACATCAAACCTGTTACTGTACATTATTCAGATTCGTTCCTTTGCTGTCCACTGAATACAAATAAAAATAAATAAAACATAATATGTGCATCATGATGATAATAATTTATTATTATTATTATTATTATTATTATTATTATTATTATTATTATTATTATTATTATTATTATTATTATTACCTTTATTTCAGAAATACACACATGTGCGACTGTCTTGGCAGAAAGACCCAAAGCCATATTACAAAAGTGTCCTGTGGTGGAGTCCCATCATCCTGATGGGGATTGGTGAACTGGAGAACTTTGCTGCCTATGGCTTTGCCTCAGCTACGCTCGTCGCTCCTCTGGGATGTGTGTCTGTTATAGGTAAGATATGTGACTCATTAATATTTAACGGCTGAATGGTCAAAAGAACCCTGTGTTTAACTGCAAGACTGCTGTCAAGGTAGCAGATCTAATATTCCACAGAGGGAGATGTGCTGTAATGAGAGCGATTATTATTCTCACATTCATTTGATATAACCCAACATGATGCAGGGATAACACATGAACGGTATCTAGTGTCTTGCTTAATAAGGGATATCAATATGTAATTGCGACACAGTGCAAAAACCAATGCTCAGCTGCTCACTGTTAGTTTCTAGTTTATGGATTTTCTAAACGATTATTAGAAATAAACTATACAGAGTTGAGACATTTGCACTTATAAAGCCTTAGCTATTGCAATGATGTATTGGTATGGTTCTGTGTTAATGTGTGGTATGTGTACAAGGTGGGGTGGATGAGTAGATCCGTGCTGTAAACAAAGCAACCATGACATGTTTAGTAAGGGTTGGGAGGGTTGTGTTAAGTCTCAACAATGCAAGCCTCATAGGTTTTATTGGAACCTTTATGTTGCTCAAGAACATTACCTGTGGCACAATTGTACTGTTTGTTCTGGGAAATATTTTTAACTGAGCAAGGATGGTTATGTCTAAAATATAACAACTTTTGTTTGACCTATAACAGTACAAAGAGGGATGACTGTTCGCTCTCACACATTCAAATTATTGAATAGAAATGCAAATTTACCGACACAGTTAATGTGGATTATGTAAATACTAGAACGTTGAAGCCATATTTTACATTGATTTCTCTCGCTTAGATATCCCTGTGGTGGAATTGCTTTTGCCCAAGGAAACAACATTTTTTACTCTCATCCATCTCAAATTTCACTTTTAGTATTTCTCTCTACTAACTGGAGCATCCCAGGGAAACAGTACCTTGCTGTCTGGCAGAAAGAAGAACAACTGTACATATCAACTGCCATTTTCTCTATTTGATCTCATTGTGCTGCCTTTCACTTATTGTACATTTTATTTTTGATAAATATTTCTGTGTTTTGACTCTGTTACTGACACAGAGATTAAACAATTTGTAAAAAATAAAAAATAAAAATGTACCAAAAAAATTATTTCATTTTAATGTGTTATAGGATGTTACACTCTGAGTCAGGATTTGGTCAATCACCGACAAATATAACCATTTTGCAATTTGAGCTTTTAAAGTTTTTTAAAAATGAGTCACCCTCCTTTCTTCACATTTTATCAGAGGTATGACAGTAGACAAGTGGCTAAAATTACAAGAAGCAAAACCTCCATTGAAAATAAATAAATAAATAAACATCTACACAAAGATATAACAAATCAGATGGTGTTTTTATAGATTGGATGAAACATAAAGAAATGGTACTCGACTTAAAAACAGTTTGTCTTGTAAACGGGTGGTTATGAGAATTCTGTACTTCATTGCGTAATTCGGCTGGTTGAGTACTCCATCTATCTTGCAGGGTTCTCCCCAGGAATTATGTATAGCTGGGTGGCAGAGCATTATAGCTGGGAGCACTTTTAAAAGAAAAATAAAGTTGCCTTACATTAAAAATGCAATAAGACAATGAATTTGAATACTAATAAGAAAGAGAATAATGAATAATAACCCACCCTAATTTGTACACAGGCTACACTGCTCCATTTACCCCCTGATCCTTTGTAATCTTTTTTTTTTCTGTTTCTGGCAGTGCTTGCACCACCCAATTCCTTGCAGTAAAAAAGCCATTTCCATTTTTTCCCCCACATAACATCATTCCCACTATCACAATGTGTGTTTTTTTGCGCACTACCCCTCTTGCTGTTCTTCCAATTCGCTCTTCACAGCACTTCGTTGACTGTCGGGGTTGCTGTTTTTCATTTTCTACATTTTCTTTTTCTTTTTCATCATCCATTTTGGTTTGGTAACTTCCCATATTCATTGTCACTATTTTTGCTTAGAAAATCATTGGTCTCAAGACATAAGGCAACAACACAGCTGTCATGTGGTTCCAAGATTTTGTTTCACCCAGCATGTGCGCAAGTGATCTAGCCAGGGACCAAATCTAAACTTTGACAACCTGCAAATCGCACTTAACAAAACTGTATTTTAATAGCGTTTGAGACCAGCACGGAGGCATCATTAATTTTTACAACAAATAGAACCTTGTTTGATTGACTATTTTCGCTCCAAAGTGGAAGAATATTATTATTATTATTATTATTTTTTTTTTTTTATAAAAAAAACCTATTTTTTTCTTTTGTAAATTGTATCCGTTTTATAAGCAGGATAACACACTGGGCTTGTGTGTTGTGTTGCATTAACATACAGCATTGTTGGTTGAAGGCACTTGGCTTCGCTTTGTGCCTCCAACCCAACTACAGCCATATGTTAATGCAACACGCATGCATGCCCTGTCGTGTGTTATCCATTACTTTACAAGCTGGTGTGTTCAGTGCACATGAGTGCAATACACGAAAACTCCATAGTAAATAATACATTTTAGACACTCCAAAACTGAGAGTTTAGACGTTTTTTGTTTTTTTTAACGTGGAGATGGTATCCATGTATGCATTTTCTTCCTGCTTCTGTAGCTGAGTTTTAAGGTCTAACATTTTGGGTTTGCAATGGGATTCTATAAACTGTGCTGCCATTTCCTTTCCGTATTTATGTAACCTTTCCACGGACCACTGATTGAAAACCGTTGATCTAAACAATCAAAACTTAGAAATAGATGTCTACAATTATTTATTTCAGCTTTTTTTTTTTTTTTTTTTTTTCAAAACTCCAAAAATGCTAATTCAAAAGTATTCATACCTTTTGATGCTATGACAATATTGTCTACAAGGTGCTAGAAATGTCAATATGACAATGCAGAACCTAATTCTAGACAAGTCTAGAAAATGATGGATTGTAGGTGATGCCTAAGCATTAAGGAGGATGTGTGGTCCAGTGGTTAAAGAAAAGGGCTTGTAACCAGGAGGTCCCTGGTTCAAATCCCAGCTCAGCCACTGACTCATTGTGTGACCTTGAGCAAGTCACTTAACCTCCTTGTGCTCCGTCTTTTGGGTGAGACGTAATTGTAAGTGACTCTGCAGCTGATGCATAGTTCACACACACTTGTCTCTGTAAGTCGCCTTGGTTAAAGGCGTCTGCTAAATAAACAAATAATAATAATAATAATGATTGCTCTCATTATCAATCAATATGGGAAAAAGTAAAGAGCTATCTGTAGACCTTAGGCAGAAAATTGTTTATTGTCATAAAGCTGGAGAAGGATACAAGAAGATTTCCAAGCATTTTAATATCTCAATTTCAACTATTGTTTCTATTATCAAGAAGTACAAGACTCATGGTACTTTCACAATGCTCCCTCAGTCTGGAAGAAAGAAGGTTCTTTCACCAAGAACAAGTAGAAGAATTGTGAGGAAGGTTAATAACAATCTGAGATTGACTGCCAAAGATGTTCAAAGTGAATTGGCTGCAAGTGGGACTGGGGTTTCCATTTCAACCATCGGTTGAGTATTGCATGGTAAAGGTCTCAATGGTCACAGGCCAAGGAAAAAGCCATCTTAGGAAAATGTCACAAGGACAATCGCTTAAAGTTTGCAAAATGGCATTTGCATGACGGATATGAGTTCTGGTCAAAGGTTTTGTGGAGTGATGAAACAAAAATCGAGCTATTTGGTCACGCTGATAGTCATTATGTTTGGAGAAAGTCTGGTGAGGTGTACAAAGAAAAGAACGCTATACCTACTGTCAAGCATGAAGGTGGTAATATCCTTCTATGGGGCTGTTTTTCCTCTAATGGCACAGAAAATGTAGTTCCAATACATGGTAAAATGGTTTCCATAGCATACCAAAAGATATTGGCCAATCATCTGAAACCCTCCGCTGCAAAACTTGGTTTAAAGCGCGAATGGACGTACCAAAACGACAATGATCCAAAGCACACATCAAAATCAACTTCAGAATGATTAAAGCAGAATAAAATCAAGGTTCTGGAATGGCCTAGTCAAAGCCCCGATCTAAATCCAATTGAGAATCTTTGGTATGAGTTGAAGAAGGCTGTGCACAAGAGAAGTCCTCGGAATTTGAATGAACTGGAACAATTTTGCATTGAAGAATGGTCAAAAATCACTAAAGAATCATGCCAAAAGCTCACTGACAAATATCCTAATTGTTTAAAAGAGGTTATTATTGCTAGTTATTAATTTCATTTTCCTTCTCAGGGTATGAATACTTTTGAATGAGTATTTTTTGAGTTTTGCAAAAAAAAAAAAAAAAAAAAAAAACGGAAATAAATAATTGTAGGGTGACCAGATAACAAAAGTGTTGGTTGCACCCAAGTTAAATCAGCACTACAGGTACGATCTAGCATAGCTACCTCGGTTCAAACAACCTGCTGTTTCCTTTTTAAACGCAGTTAGAATTTTAGACCCGAAATAGGCAAGTTTTCTTTGTTTTGACTCGGTACTGATAAAATAAATTCCTGGATGGGACAAATAACATGACAACAAACGTGCTGTTTATATGGACTTTATTAAAGAATGCCAGACACCTTTGGGTAACCGAGTTTTGGGGCTGTTTCTAATCGATTTTCACACCTGCCTTACACTTCCAACCAATTCCGTGGATGCAGACATGCAGTCTCAATGTATGGGTAAATCCACACCAGACAGAAAATGTCGGCAGCAACTGCTGGGGAATGCTGCATGCTTGCCTTTTAACAAATGACAGCGCTCTGTTTTAGTAAGGAAGCAAGTACTACTATTTTTAGGCTTTTATAGTGCTATAAAATATTAGGTGTATTTAATGTTTAAACAGGTCCGCGAAATGTCAGTGAAATCCTAAACCAGTAGAGTATGTTGTTGCACCGCGAGACGGTACAGCAGCCACATATACGGAATTTCCTAACGAGAAAATAAAAATGTCACATTTTACGCGTGGGTTTTCAACGTTTACGCTAAAAATCGGGACAAATGACGTCCCAACAGTACGTCGCAGGACATGGGACAAACCCCTAATATCGGTACAATCCTGATTTTAACGGGGCGTTTGGTCACCCTAATTTCTTGTAACTTTTGCTACAAAAGATTTGTCCTATATTTATTTGTTTTTGAGAAATTTCTAGAAATTATAAATTTCCATTATGGTATGTAAACTTTTGATTACAACTATGTATCCCCAAAATAAGGATATAAAACACAATATACATGTTAGTACACTGATCTACTACAACAGTTGCATGTAGGATATATCAGAACAACTTCCCATGCATAGTTTCCACAAAAAGACTGTTGTTCAGTTTGTGGTTGTGGTGCACTCACAGAGCTGTGAGGCAGTGCTTTCTGGAACCTTTTGGCATTATGCCTCACTGTAGTTGTTGCAACCATCCCTAACTTTTTATGAAAACTTAATTAACAAGTTAAACATTGGTTTTATGCAAAACAGAAAATCAAATTGCTTTTATAGATGTAGGGTTAGCTGTATTGGTTCACAAAGAACATTTGTATTATAGGATTCCTTTGAGTACGATCAACTTAATACGTAGATTTTAAAACCATAACGCTCTCTGGTCAAGGAGTTTTGTCCTGAAAAAGTAGGGTTTGAACCAATTACCAATTTTTTAAAATTTATTTTTAACTTCATAAAAGACAGCATTACTTGGATGTGATTGTTTCACTTTGGCCGTGACCCCTAAGAACAACACCAGTTTATAAACAGGTATCTGCTCAGATATACCTGTATGCATGTTTTCTTCTGTACTATTGTGACTGCATTAAGAAACTGTGGCCCAGTTTCCAGGCTTATTAATCTTTGAAGCAATATCCCTTCACTGAATAATGAATGTTTTCTTAGAGCGATTCGTGTACATGTGATCATTTTTAATATCAACTTCATAACCTTTTTCAACAAATCAACAATGATCAAGCACCTTCAAAATAACAATGACTTTTTCCCCAGGACCTGTTGAAAAGGTTTTTATCTTACTGCTGCAGTAATTCATTTTCTTGTACAATATTACAGAAGAAATAAATGCATTGCTGAGTATCTCATTATACACTGGTGTTCTCATGGGTATCTTGCTCATAATTTGATACTAATTTGATACTTTTTCAAGGGTTGAGAAAAGATTGAATTACTTATAAAGATTTGTCACTTATCTAATTTTCAGTTAATAATTTAAAAAAAAATTATAAATGAAAAATCTTTATATGTATACTAGTTGCAATTATTCTAAGTAGTTCTTATTGAAGTTAGTAAATACCGTCTATTTGAATGTTTTGATGTATTCTGTGTTAAAGTGCTTTGACCTATGCTTAGTGGCAGATCTTTAGTTCTTTTCACTATAGACATAGTGTAATACAGGCTAGATCACCAAAGTGATATCTAGAACAGCTATTGTGTATTGACATCAATACGAAAGGAAACTTGATTCACTGTAGATATTCATTAGATGGTGCTGACTCTTACAATGATACAGACACTTTGCTAATCCTGTCTCTGTTGCATATGTCTATGGTGAAGAAGGTCTGCTCCAGAACTCTGGTCAAGGCACCTTCACCATTGTATATAACAAAAGTGAATTGTGAGTAATTGTCAAAAAGAAGCACTCAGAATGATTGTAAACATCTTAAAAAGGTAAGAGGACAGTAAAACATATTACCTGTTAGATTTGGTTTAAAATACATTAGTTTTCACTCATGAGTCCATTTAACCTGTCGCCAAACTGTAGATCGACAGGTATTAGGCCCTCACCTGAAAAATAAATAAAACTTCCTTTGCTGCACATATGACTTGTGGTAGTGGTGGCAGATGGGATCCTTATACAGCACCTGCTGTGCCTGGAGTGCAGGATAAATGAGTTTCACCTTGAAAGATAAAATAAATATGGAAAATTAAACAATGTGCACAGTAATGATAAGGGACTTACAAGTTGTAATGCTAATGAGAGGCCATACATTATTTTCAAATATTTATTTATTACCCTTTACACTGTATAGTATAGAAGAGAAATAATATTTAATATTTTTGTCCTTTAGAGTATTCCATTAAACATATTACTGTAGCCTGCCAATGCCCTAAATTGAATTTTACTATCTTCTGGTCTCTTTTTATTATGTTTGTCTCTGGATGACATGGAAATCCAATAGAAACCACATTATCATTCTGCATGCACATTATCCACATCCTTCTGTTGCTATGGTTACAATCAGTGGGACTTTGGGGTCTGGTGAAGTCACAAGGTTTTAATAAAAATAACATTTAAAAAAAGAAAAATCATTTAACGGTTAGGTAGTTTTATTCAAGCAGGTATCTGGAGAGACAACACGTCGCAGACAGTCTGCTAATGCTTCTCTGACACATAGTTACAAGGTACAGCTTTTTATAGTAATGCACAAACAAGACAAAATAGTGTGTGCGTGCAGCAGAACGTATATTCATCTTAAAAGGAGGCTGTGTGGTCCAGTGGTTAAAGAAAATGGCTTGTAACCAGGAGGTCCCCGGTTCAAATCCCACCTCAGCCACTGACTCATTGTGTGACCAAAACCCCATCCTGAGGAAGAGGCACTTGATCTGATAATCTTGGCGTTAGCTTGCACCATATCAGCGTGTACCTCAGCCAACATTGCTTCGTGTTGAGCATTGCACAGAGCAGTTTTCATCTTCTGTATCATTTGGAGGAGGGCTGAGTGATCAAGAGTCCCAGCCAGAGTCCACATATAAGCGTGGTAAAGCATATATGGTTTTAGAACCTATGCAGTATGAGATATTGGTGGAATATTGTCTATGTTGTATGGAAAGGTGAGTGCAATCAGAAGTAATACACCAGTGAGTACGGTTCTGCTGCACAACCTGCTCAAAGCCTTTAAGAAGCCTAACAATAGCAAGCAATTGCAAATTAGTATAGTGTTACGTTTCCCATCACAAGTCCTCGGTCTCCCTTTTGTATACAAACACTGGTAGGGGAGTTACACTCTCTCACTATCCCTTGCTGAAGCAGATCCTGTATGATGCCTTATACAGCTTCTACTGCTTCAGCTTTGACTGGATACTGATGGTGTGGTTCTCCTTCCACTGCAATTTCCACACCCCTATCCTTCCCAAAGTCATTGCTGTGGCATGTCCATACATGCAGATACTTTTCAGCTACCCGTTGTACTTCCGGACTCAACTCACTTACATGAAACAACTTCAGAGGTGCTAGTCGCCTGCTCCTTCCACACTGGTAATTTTTCGTCTGACCTACCAAAACCACACTATGAAACTCTCCAACCCATATGACAGTTGTTGTTTGTTTTTTCTCAAATTTTTTATTATTTTCTCCCCAATTTGAAATGCCCAATTATTTTTAGGCTCAGCTCACCGCTACCACCCCTGCGCTGACTCGGGAGGGGCGAAGATGAACACACGCTGTCCTCCGAAGCGTGTGCCTTCAGCCGCCCACTTCTTTACACTCTGCAGACTCACTGTGCAGCCACCTCAGAGCTACAGCGTCGGAGGACAACGCAGCTCTGGGCAGCTTACAGGCAAGCCCGCAGGCGCCCGGCCAGACTACAGGGGTCGCTGGTGCGCGGTGAGCCGAGGACACCCTGGCCGACCTAGCCCTCCCTCCCCCTGGACGACGCTCGGCCAATTGAGCGCCGCCCCCTGGGAGCTCCCATCCACGGTCGGCTGTGGAATAGCCTGGACTCGAACCGACGACGTCCAGGCTATAGAGTGCATCCAGCACTCTAGCGAGTGCTTTTGCTGGATGCGTCATTCGGGAGCCCACCCATATGATAGTTTAATTGAAAGATTGAAATGTAAGAAACATTTAATAGCAGATCTTTTAGATGCAAAAGTACAGGGAGCTTTGGTGAGGTCCAGGATGCAAGGATTGACAAAGATGGATGCACCCACACAGTTTTTCTTCTGGTTGGAGAACAAAAGTGGCCAGAGAAAGACCTTTTACTGTTTGACAAGGCCAGATGGAGTAGCGCTGAGGGAGCCAGAGCAGATTCGCAGGTACACTGTGGAGTTCTACTTGGGCCTGTTTGTAATGGAGGCTAAGGCTGAGCCTGAAGAGATGCAGAGTTTCCTGCAGGACTTGTCATGTCTACCTCAAGAGGCAAGAAAGAAGCTGGGAAGAGCACTGTCTATGAAAGAGCCTATTGATGCCTTCAGGGGTTAAAACAAGGTAAAGCTCCTTGAATCAATGGGTTGCCCATATCATTTTTAAAACGTTTTTGCGACTTGTTTCAATACAACCTTCTCAAAGTCTTTGAAGAGTTACCTTTGCGCTTTAGAAGAGCTGTCATCACGCTGCTCCCTAAGAAAGCTAATCTTAGTAATGTCAAAAATTGGTGACCTGTGTCACTGCTGTGTTCTGAATATAAGATCCTTTCCAGAGCTCTGACCAACAGACTGAGTACAGTGATCGAGAAGGTTGTGCACCCTGATCAAACTTATTGCATCCCAAATAGATCCATCTTTGATGATATTTTTTGGGCATGAGAAAGTGGAACATTTAAATTGGGCATGAGAAAGTGGAACATTTAAACTGTGAAGGGGTTCTAGAAAAAGTAAAAGATTGTTTACAGAGGTGGACGTGGCTTCTTCCACAGATGTCCTTTAGAGGTTTAGTTATAAATAATTTAGTTGCCTCCAGTCTCTGGCATACATTGATCTGTGTGGAGCCCCTGCAACTATTGTTTAAACAGATTAATTCCCGGCTCTTAGAGTTTTTCTGGAATGGGTGTTATTGGCTAAAGCAGTGTGTGCTGTATCTACCACTAGAAGAGGGTGGGCAAGGGCTTATGAATATTGAGTGCAGGTTAGCTGCCTTTGGGATTCAAGTGCTGCAAAAACTGGTTTATTCTCAGGTAAAGATGCCCTGGAGGGAACTGGCATTTTTGTTTCTTCGTCAGGCTGTGGGGGCTTGGTTTTGATTTTAATTTGTTATTTTTAAATTTTAACAAAATACATTTTTCATGTTTTCCTCTTTTTTATAATAGTGTGCTGAGGGCTTGGATGTTACTAGAGGTTGAATATGATAATTCTTTGGACCCCTTTTGGGTTCGGGAGCAGCCTTTGGTTTTTAATCTACACTTAAATATTTATTTGATGCTTTCGGAATTGTCCTTTCGGAATTGTTTAATGATTCTTTCATAAGAGCTAAAATAGTAAAGATTTGTGACCTGATAGACACAGAGCAGTGTGTCTGGAAAAGCCCTGAATGTGTAGCTGGTGCCCTGGTCATGCGGTCTGTGCGTGTGGCAGGTCTGTATCTGGTACAGCTGCATGAAGCTCTGACTCTGGAGTGGTGAGAGGTACCGGAGAGTGTTTTTGATGAATGTTGAATGCCTCCGCAAACTCTGTTTCCTTCTTTGCTAATCTCTCCTTCGACAAGTCAATTTGATGAAGAGAACAGCAAGATTTTAAAAGTGAAGGATCTGTTTAAAAGTCATTTATTATTAGAAACTTATTAGAGGGGAAAAAAGTCTATCACATTTGTGTGATAGTTAACTACTTAAAGCACTTCCAGATACCTATTGGAGGGAGCAGCTGGGGGCAGGAGAGGAGGTCAAGCCAGCCTGGAGGACTTTACCCCCCCCCCCCCTTAATAAAATACTTAATGAGCTGGCAGTTTCTAGTTTATCTGGTAAGATCTAAACCTGTGATGGATTTATGCATGCCAGTAAAGCAGAGATGGAAATTAGGATTTGGCTGCATATTTGAATCAATCATATTAGGGTAAAACAGAAAATATCACATCAGTTTAGCATATACCCAGAGGAAGACAGAAATAAATATAGAAATACACTTTATGTATCATACTTTATTATTTGTTTATTTAGCAGACGCCTTTATCCAAGGCATCTTGCAGAGACTAAGGTGTGTGAACTATGCACCAGCTGCAGAGTCACTTACAACAATGTCTAACCTGAACAAAGAGGTTAAGTGACTTGCTCAGGGTCACACCGTGAGTCAATGAGTGAGCTGGGATTTGAACCGGGGACCTCCTAATTACAAGCCCTATTCTTTAACCACTGGACCACACAGCCTCCTACTTGACAGGATTCTTCCTGTATCTGTCATTTTACATTTTGACCAGCTCAGAAATGTTTTAAATTAAAAAAAAAAAAAATGTAAAGAAGCAAAATGAAAAATGTGCTCATATTCAAATAGTTTATGATACAATCTGACATTGTGTAGAAACAATAATAAAAAAAGATTAGAACCATAAGGTATCATATTGCACACTTGAGTTGTGAAGTATATTGGTGAGTTTTATATGTTATGTGTTATTTTGATATGGAGGGTTTCACGTGAGAAAGACGAGTTTCAGGTTTGCTTGTTCAGGGTGTTTGGGGCTTCTGATTATTACATGTCAGCTTCAAGGCTTCCTACACTGTGATGGTAGGGCAGCAAGTAAGAATCATAGTGAACTGCAGCTTTTAATGATTTTACTTTGAGATCAGTTCAGAGAACCTGATAACTGAAACCGAAAGTGATACCAAAAGTGAATGTTAAAACATTAAGACAACTAATATTCCATACCCATACCAAGTTTCTCTTTAAAAGACTAAATAATTGGATAAGTCGTGCTGTTCTACTAAAATGTTAAAAAAAAACAAAAAAAAAACATCATCACAGTTGTTTCTTTTATAGAGAACTCTACTCTTGTAAATGTGGGAGGCTGAACATCGCTATAAATGACATGGGGTCCCATTTCAGTAAAACAATCAGCACTCTTGAAAAGATACATGCCAGTGCTGTTCTGCATAGAGGATAGATAATGCACTGCTTAAACAAATGAAGTAGGCTGGAAGTGAGCCTAATCCGCATGTACCTAACCACTTCAGAAAATGTAGGAGGGAGAAAAAAGAAAGCATGTTGACATTCTTTATCTCAAAAGAGATGAACAGTCCATTTTAAAAAGCTTTTGTTAAAAGATTAATTGTATGTAGCCAAATCTGTTGGGGAGCTTAGGGCCCCACGGTACTATATGAAAAGATTAAAGCCGATTAAGTACTGAACTCACCATATGAGACTGTGGGTTGCATTTTCGAGCTGATGTATTGCTCTACTGCTTTATCTAAGATACTAAGGAGGGGGTGTAAATTGACTATTTAACTGATTCTTTCTTGTTACAGCTACAAATATATAAAATTTAAGTCTATTGAGCCTGATTTTAGGAAGGGTTTACACAATTTTTTAAGGAACATTTGTATTTTACATCAAATGAAAAAGCAACAAATAAGCAAATAAGCACACAAAATACATATTGAACTTTTTTTTAATTTGCAGTTCTTTGAAAAAATAGTTTTTTGCACCTTGCTCTACCTGTACAAGAAGAAGGATCTGAAGCACTTTGCAGTTGTTCTAATGCTGGTGGCTTTGCTTGGTAAGGATTCAGTTGACTTTATTCCTCGTTTTTGTATTTCGTGTTAAAAGAAAGCTTTTAGTTTGCATGCACTACATTCCAGGCAGTTGTTCATTATTCATATTCTGAGTATTTTCGCCTCAGCAGTGTCTTTGGGGTCAAAGCTGATTGGTTTATGACAGGAAAGAATTAAAGCTTTCAAGAGGTGGGAAGAATTTCACTACCAAGGTGAAATGACCAAAGAAGTGAATGACAGCCTGAATGTAAGACATTCAAAAATCTAGGTATTGGAGAATATGTTTGATCTAGACTGCAGATACATTACCAATTTATTTTATAATGAAAATACAGTCTATAGTATTTATTCCAAGCAAATTTCTGCTTTTAAAATAGACAAGTACAAATGCTAGAAGATTATTTCATATACAGAAGTACCTGCACAGTACAAACCTGATGGGGATTTTACTAGTAATGAATAAAGCTCTCTTGTAAAGATCACTGTGCTTTTAATGGAAATCACAAATAATGTTACTCCAAGAAATAGGGTTAATGCTTAAAAAAATGTTTTAAAAAAATATGAGAATTGATTTTACTTGTTTTGTTTTTTAGATTCTTGAACCAAGCTATGAAACTTTTTGATGCAACAGAAGTGGTTCCTATCAACTTTGTGCTCTTTACAGCTAGTGCAATAATTGCAGGTATGCCCTTATCAATCTGCAGAACTCGTCAGTACTGGTGTGGTTTAAGGTGTGCCAGTCGTCCTGGTGCATTTACTCAAAGGAACAGTGGAATATTTAACTTGTATATAAAAAAATGAGTGCAGGTAAGAATCTAACATTAAGTTTCTTAAATGTTAGAGTAGTCCAAAAGGATTGGGTAAAGTGAAATGTCCCTGTGCTGTGCAAGTAATTTACATTGGGTAACAAAGACAAACAGTGGTAGATGAGTAAAATCTAAAAAAGTTTTCAGCTATTTATGTAATTGAAGCCTTTTCTACCTTAAGTCACATTGCCCTTACTTGAGTTATTTACAGCCTTTTATCCAAATTACTGAACACAGTCTATTTTGTAATACCATGCCGTTTTAGTGGCTAGTTCACTAGCCTTTCATTTTGGGAGACCTGAGCTTAAATTTGTAAGTTTGATTGACCTACAGGATAGTCTGGTTTAAAGGTTACTCCTCTGTTAACTTTTTTTTTTTTTTTTAGAAACTATGCAGTTGGATATACTTTCCTGTTGCTGATCTGACTATACTGTATGTATAGGACTATTGATACACACCACATGCTTTGAGAGAGTGTTTTTACATTTGGTACACAGTTATATTCTATTTTGTCGCTCAATAAAGTTACTTTACAGGTGTTGTCCAGTAAAAAGTAACCCTATGTTCCGTACTGCAAAACCAAAACAACAAACTGACCAAAATTGGTCAAACCCCAAATTAGTCCTTCACATATAATTGGTCTTCAGTTAACACCTGATTGGTTAAAATCTCATCATAGGAGGAAAATAGATTGAACTATTGCCCTAACATCCTTACACCACCAGTTAATAGTCTCGGTCTGTCATGTGATTGGTTCACTTCACTGTCAGTCTAACGCCTTTTCAAAGGAACACCCTTCTCCCCTGCACTCTTCACAAGAGAAAATGGCTGAACACCGATTCTGTGAGTTACAGAAAATGAATTACAAAACATACTACAAAAGAAAGATGCTCCAAACACTAAAATGGTGATTAAAACATCACTGTTTTCTGACTTTCTGAAATTCAAACAAATGTGACAGGCAGGATATAAACTGGATTATGCAGCAGTCGGTAAACCAGACAGAGAAAAACTTTGCTAACTATACAATATGAACTTCAAAAACATTTTCTGGTATTTATTTGTTATTTATTTACCTATGCTGTATCAGCTACTGTATTTTTAAACAAAATATATAAAGTTGTATTTACTATCCAGCCATACCTCCCTTATTTTCTTGACTGATTCATATATAAAATATGTACTGCAGACTCGGCCATAGTGGAAAATTAAATGCCCCTCAGGAAGACTATTGTTACCTGCGGCTTCGGACATTATAGCCCCGTTGGTAACAACAGTCTTCCCTTGGGTTAATAATGTTTATAGCCATCCCCTCCATGACCATATTTACTAAAGTAAGTTTACCACATCAGTGATATGGTGTGTGTTGATATAGTAAACTTACTTTCTAATCACCCTGTATTTTATTTTATTTTATTTTACCATCAAATCCAAAATCTTTCATTTAAAAAGACATCTCAAAATATTCTGCTGTGCTGTGAAACTTGTGTTGGTCCTTGCCTGAATCCCAGTGGATGGGTGTGCATATCTAATTGGCACATTTGCTTCAAGTGTTTCAGAGGGAACATTCTGCATAGAGGCCAAAGGGGGTAGGTTCTGACAGTCTTATGCCACTCTGAGTGACTGCAGATTATGTTGCCAGTTAGTACTAATTTTGAGCAGTCTTCTGTAAGAGTTTCACTGCACCACTTACCAACAAAGTGTGTTCAGCACACAGGGCCTGCTGTGCTGTCAGTAACCTGGACAACTTTCATAAGCATTACAATTGTTGAATATTTGAGAAGGGGGTGGGTGAGTTTTTGTTATAAATAAAGATGAGAGGAAAATTATTATTATTATTATTATTATTATTATTATTATTATTATTATTATTATTATTATTATTATTATTATTATTATTTTACATGTTTAATATGTCTTGTTTAATAGATAGTGTTAATGGAGCTTGTTCAAAATGACACCATTCTGCTATGGGCCATATTTTCAAAGCGTTTTCTCCAGTTTTTTTATTTTTTTATTTTTATTAACTCCAGTTAATTATACAAAACCAGAACCAAACAGTAATGCAATCCAAGATCTCTTAAGCATTCATTATGTGTCTGTTTCTATTTTGTAATGCTTGCAATAATTTTTCTCCTTTCAAAAAACTAATCACTGGAGGAAATGCTTTGGGGGAAAAAAGTGGCCCTAAATATCATATCATGACGCATTCTCTAAAGAGTCAGAAACTTGGCTGGGAGCAAAATGAAAATCTATTTCATGCACTTGCCTTTTGTTTTTCATTACAGGTTTTACAATGTTCCTTCTCTTTCCCTTAGGACTGAATTACTGCTACCTCAATAGCCATGATGACTCACACTTTAATGTTATCATGCAAAACTGGTGTCTTTCATTTGTGGATGAAAATGAGATTTAGATTGCTTTGGATAATAACTTTTTGCTATAAACTTCTTAATTGCCATTGAGCAAATTGTGTTTTGTTTTCAAACACAGCAACAATCACAACATTCACACTGCTGTTGCATCCCTTGGGTAATCAATCCACTTCAGTGACTTTATGTAGGGGCAACAAGCCGTAACAGAACTGCAGACAGAAATGATTCTAAATGTTGAGAAAGCACCTATGTACATTTATAAAGCAAGTGAACAGAGAGCTGGGATAATATCACATTATTAAGATGGATTTATTTCTGATAGCAATATCTTCCTTTACAAAGCTAGTTATTCTAGTTTTAAGGTTGCATTAAAACCTAACTAATGAATATTTTACAAGCATTAATATTGATACAAAAAATATTGGAGTAAGTGTTTTTAAGTTTAAATTTAAGTATGGTAGGGGGCTCCCAAGTGGTGCATCCAGTAAAGGCACGTGGATTGCAGGATGCTCCCTATAGCCTAGTTCGGGTCCAGGCTATTTCACTGCCGGCCGTGGACGGGAGTTCCCAGGGGGTGGCACACAATTGGCCGAGAGCCACCCTGGGTGGCGAGGGCTTAGGTCGGCCAGGGTGTCCTCGGCTCACCGCGCACCAGCAACCCCTGTTGACTGACCGGGCGCCTGTGGGCCTGCCTACAAGCGGCCCAGAGCTGCATGGTCCTCCGACGCTGCAGCTCTGAAGGTAGCTGCATGCCGGGCCTGCAGAGTGAAAAGAAGCGGATGGCTGACAGCACACGTTTCGTAGGACGTGTGTGCTCGTCTTCGTCCCTCCTGAGTAAGCGCAGGGGCTGCAGCGGTGAGCCAGGCTTAAAAAAAATATATATATATATATATATATATATATATATATATTTGGCATTTCAAATTGGGGAGTAAAAACAATTGGCTATTCAAAATTTTAAAAAAAGAAAATAAACAAAATAAGTGGTATATGGATTTTAGCTTTACATAGTTTGTGCTAAAGATAATCTAACAAAATATGTCTGCTTTTTGATTTGCACCAGACAGTTATCTCACTGAAAGGTGTGCATTTAACTAAGTACAGTACTGGAACATCGTGTTATTGTTTTTGTGAAAAACCAGGTCCATTGTATTCTTTAATTGTTATTTTTTTTCTGCTGATTGTTTTTATTCTAGTTAATATTTTATCAGACGCTTTATGGTGTAGTCTTGCTAAATATCTTCATATGCTGGCTCCTCCCTTGACGTGGCAGGCACCCCCCTGGAGACAGAAAAAGCAACAGCACTGAGTGACCCACACACTATATGCAGTGTACTAGCCACGGTACATGACACCCCAACAAAAATTAAGTATGCTTTTTTATAGTTAACTATACCAATCAGTGGCGGAGGAAGATGAAGATGGGCCCCACTGCAGGACCTTATTGTGGCCCCCCCTCCCCAAATGTTAATTTAACCCTTATTTATAAACATCAAACATACCAAATAAAGTGTTCAATACTTAACTATATTTAATTGTCAGAATGTTAGCATGTATGAAACAGTACGTAATAAGAACGTTTTCTACTCACATACTTTATTTTATTTTGCGTACATCTTTACATCCAACACTACACTATTTTTAATCATAAACGAACAGGTTTAAATCATCAGTCCTACCAGGATTCCCCAATTCTGCGATCACAGAAATTATTACAGAATTCACAATTCTGCACAGACATTTGCAGAAATTGTCTCACATAGGAAACTGTTTTATTATTATTATTATTATTATTACTATTATTATTATTTTGAAATCAGAAATGCAGGCATGTTGATTTGCTGTAGTTTATTTTTGTGTCAGCAGCAGCATCCAACAGCTTCCATCTAAACTACAGGATGAATCGTGCACACAGAATATAACTGCTAATGTTTGTGTTGAATAGTACCCCAAAACCTTCCATGAAGATGTGCCTCGTACCAGCCCCCTGGGGAAAAAAGTTAGGATAATTAAGACAATAGCGATACCTGTTGAAATGAGGGAGGATACAATCTGAATTACTGGCACCGCACAGCGGCAGCTACAGTGATACAAACGTGTAACATCTGCAAATATAAATGCAAAGGATAGTATCATTGTTAATAAATAAATAAATAAATAAAAACTTTAGAACCCCTCCGGGGCCCTCTGAGTGCGTGGGCCCATGTGCAGTTGCACCTGCTGCACCTGCTATTGCTCTACCACTGCTACCTATACCACATTGTACATTTAAGAACACACTCTCCAGCCACAGTTAAAATTTAAATGCAGCACCTAAAATACCACTCACTCTATGGCGGGCATTTATATCAATATAAAGTGCAAGACAATAGAACACACCACCAAGATAGATATTTTCTTTCGAAGTAATAACTGGACACAGCCTAATATACATGCAATTACAAAAGGCAAAGCTTTTATACCCTAACAACAAGCATTAAATGGTGCAGAACAAATCACAAGTTGCAGACAAATACCAATCATTGTGATTATATTTTTTTGAAATACAGGGGGTAAACACCACACAGCCTGCCTTTTTCCAGCTGGTGGGTTAAAATAAAATGCAGGTATTACTCTCAGCAGAGAGAAAATAAAGGTGCATCTAGTATCCGTATTTGCTCTTTGGATCCCAGTCTCTGCTCTCTTCGCTGCCTGTGGCTGTCTGTCGTTGTCTGTCTGCTCTGCTCCTTTATATCCGTCAAGCTAAAAAAATAACAAATTGTAGACATTACATCACCCTGTGACAAATGTATCAATTTTACTGTTTCCTCGGGATGTTTGGTAACCCTATCAATAACCAAATGACCACGTACAAATTGAAACCAATGTAAGTTCTCATCCAAGTCCTCATACTTTCCTGTGCGCATACAGCGATGCAAAATGTAAATTTCTTCCAACAAAATGATAACTTACCTAATTATGGACTAGTTCTGTTTGTACATTTCCATATATGATGATTCGTCAAACTTTTGGACACCATTTTATTTTTTTAAAGAAAAGCCGATTTGATTTTTTAATTTTTGAGTTAAAAAGCTCTGTCTGGGACACTGGCACAGGAATTTCCCATTACTGGATTTGTTGTTGTATTCATGTAACTAAAAAATCTGTCAACATTTATCCAAAGTTCCCCACAGTGCGATTAGGTTAAATACCACAAGAAAAGTTTTCTTTAGTGAAACATTACATTTAGCAGTCCTTTTTATCAAAGCTTTGTACTGCAGTGTGCCATCTACATCATTCTTTGAAACTGCCATTGTTAGAAAATAAGTGACACACAACTGTTCCTTTTGATGATGTACTTGTTAATCTTTTTCATTTAATGGATGCAAATAAACAATTTAGATATGTAAGTGCCATACAACAAGTATTGGGAGAGGGACTACTAGGGCTAAGTTGTGACATCCAAATACAAATAGCCTGTTTATTTAAAAAGGGTACAGCAGTTCTTCCTGACTGAATCACACAGGTTATGAAAAAGAAAATGTTAGAACTTTACAATAAATATATTAGAAACAGATTGCTTTATTAAGTAAAATAGCCCTTTTTTTGTATGTAGGACAAATATCAATGGATAAAATACAGCCAGATGCAAGCATATATCTTATGGATCTCTGGATCCTGAAACAAAGCCTCTAGGCAACAAAGATGGAGAACTCAAAGAGCCTGCAGAGAACCTTCTATCCTCTCACAAACCCTGAGCTCTGCACAGACGTAGCCAATCTATTTAAAACACAAAGCTGCCTGGGAAAATAAGTATTATTTTATTATTCATCACCATAACAACATCAGACCATTTTTAATGCTTATCTATACGAGAAGCATTAAAAACGGTTTAGTTTTGGTGTTTATGAATGTAATATGAATTCAGCTGTTCTTACGCAATTGCTACAATTTAATTACCATACATTGTTGTTAATAGAACCTAGAGCTAGATTATTTATTTTTTAACACCCAGTTTCCAGACAATATAAATAATTTAACTGTAAAAAGAGAAAGTACTTTATAACGTGTGGCTAAGAACAAAGTTAAACAGTGTAACCTCTCCACAGATGCATAACATATCAACTGCTGTTGCACTTTCTCCATTTAGCAGCCCTTGGATATTGGGGTGAGTATTTGTGTCCTAGCGGGAAACTTTTCATGGTCAGGTTGATTTGGAATAAAAACTCAGTTTGGGATTCTTACATGTTGGATTAAGATTTGGTGCACTTTGAAACAATTCAAGTTCAGCTTCAATTCGGTGTTTTTGCTTTTTGTACTGCATTTTAATTCTTTAACAAATAGGATAAAGTAAAAGCAGAATACTGCATACATGAAACAAACAGGTACATGTAATTCTACTTTTAATCACAATATCATCTCATTAACTTAGTCCAACAGTGTATCGTTCATTTTGATTGTCCTTTCTCTGACTAACCCCTCGATATAACGAACAAAAGGCTTGGACCCCAACAGGTTTGTTATAGCGAGGGTGTACTGTAATTGGTATCATACTAAAAATGTCTTGTATTTGATATCATACTAATATTTAATAAAAAAAATATATATATATATACAGCAGTAAATGCTTTAAATAGTCACGATAGAATTCTGAAATTGAAGTTTGATTTCCGTAGATGCAATCAGCACACATTTAATTTTGACATCATGGTTCGGATTACAGACTGCGTGTGCAGCCTAAGAAAAAACTCCACTCGGCACATCTGACCAGTTAATCGGGCCCGCTTGTGTACTCCTGTATATCATTTTTGTATGACCTATTTCTGTGACACTGAAACTATTGAATTACCTATAGCAGTGCTGTCTGCCTGCAAAGTTACATGATGCTAAAACAGTTAAAAGCTTGGAAACCACTGCAGTCTGATGAAACTATGCATTCGTATTTGTTGTAAAATGCCACTCTGCATTCTGTGGATAGGGATTATGGAAGTGACAAGTATCGTATGTGTGAATTTATTATCATATTATGTTTACATGGCGCACAAAAACTCTTGAAACACCTTTCCTGTGTAATATTCTGCTTCCTACTGAGAATCCAGTTCTGCGTTTTAAAAAAACATTTTTGATTGACTCGATGTCTTGCTTAATTATTCAACAAGCAGATCTTGCTTTATCTGTTCTGCAGTACAGATCCTTGCGGTGTTTGTTTGTGAAAGGTGCTTTTTATAAATTTAAATTGTTCTGCATAATTCCATTATCTGGAAAAAAAGGTTTTTTGAACAATCTGATGGGTTGCCATGGAACCCACCCACTGATATCCAGTCTTTGCCAACTGCAGTAATTCAGCATAATTTTCACAGACAAATGTAATGCTTTATTCCATTGTCTATTTTCTTTGGAAAATAGGACAGAGTCACCTGGACAGGTTCAAATTAGGTCTTAGTTTAGTTTTCTAGACCTGATTTTCAAATTCACTCAATGTAAATTCACTTCCTCTACAACAGTTGTAAAGAGCCTGCCTCTCTCTCTCTCTCTCTCTCTCTCTCTCTCTCTCTCTCTCTCTCTCTCTCTCTCTCTCTCTCTCTCTCTCTCTCTCAACCTTTTACCTGATTGGCTGAACAGACTATTGTAATTCCAGTAAGTGTTGGTTAGTTTGACTTCCAATAATCTTTACTGTATATAGCTAAGCTGTGCTTCACTGATATGTTGTCAAATGTGATCCAGACTACTGTAAAACATATTGACCGATCCTGCTCATAAATATATATTGTGCAAGTGAAGCCTTTCCATGTATGCACGCATGGCCTACCTTATGAATCGAATGTTACATTATTAACAGATAATATACCTTTTACATTTTTATGTTTTATTTCATGTTGCGAGGTTGATCTGAACTGAGTTTAAGAATACTAGCATGAGGTGCTGTATCTCCATGGAAGTGAAACCAAAACAAGCAGCAAAAGTAATGATATTCAATAGCAATACTGCATATCCCTTTTCACTGTAATTGAAAAGCACAACATTCTCCATCAAGGTCAAGACAGTACTTTATACCATCAGAATTGTTTTCTTCATGTATACAAATATATATATATATATATATATTTGACATGTATTTACTAGAAATAACAAAAATGCCTAGCACTTGAGCTCCATGTGATATATGAGATTTGATATATGCATAAAAAAAATCAACACAGCAGCTTGATTATATTATAAAAAATAATGTCTAGACTGTTTCCCAGAATAGAAGAAGCCAGCATTATCCTTCACCAAACATTCATTCAGTGTCAAGTGTTGGTGTCCGATTAGTGAGTTTCAGAAGCAGTATTTTACCTTTGCCATCATCAAATTTACCTGGAAGGTCAGCAGAAAGGGCTAGTCTAAAATAAATATATAAAAATAACACTGCAAACTGTAATTCCTAACACTGGAGCAGACAAGCCATAATACATATGATACTGATCCACAAAAAATACTTCCAGTCCAGGGTCTGAGGCATGCTTGTGAGCAATGTTGCGAAGCTTCAATTCTTCTCCAAAAAAACAAGCATAGCTTATATTAGTAAAAGTTTCAGTAGTACTGTGTTGACTTCAAATTGGCTGTCTGAAATTGGCAAAGAACCTGCCACACATCACCATCTGTAACTCAGCTGGTGTTCACTATGGGTAGAATGTCAAGCATTAGCACTGTAACCAGAAAACATTTCTCCAGAACCAGAACTAACAAAAGTACTGGAGACCAATAGCAACCTGGTATGACACCAGTCTAACAAACATGCAAATTAATGTAATACATTTAATTTGAACTACACGTTTATACACAATTAACTGTTCAAAACCGAAGGGTTTTCAGGTTTCAATCCCAAACCTGACGATTTAAAAGATGTTATACAAGCTTTTCATTTTAGTGCAAGTATTAATCCACTTAAAATCTGAATTAGGATACATTTTAAAACAGGAACCCAATGCTGATATGCTGTTCCAGGAAGGAGGATATTTGATGCCACACTTTTTGAGTGTTCTCCAAATCAGTTCAGCAGGCAGCCAAAAAAATGTTGAAATACATTAAAAAATAATGACTACAAATGGAAAAAAAATGAAAGAATAACACATAACCCCAAATAAAGTGAAATAGGTCAGAAATAAAAGACAAACCCTTTTCAAATTGTTAGTTTGATAATGTGAGACAGCAAAGCAATCTTCATTTGACGTTCTGTACCAGACAAAAAAAAAAACTAAAGAACAGAATCTAAACACTGGGGTGCCATCTGGAGGATGTAGCAGTATGCAAGACACAAAGCAATAAGACAAACCAAGCATTCACATTTCCACACCAAGGTCAAATCAATATTCTACATATTAGAGAATCTCCTGTTACAGCTTTTGTTATAAAATGTGGATTTGATCTGTGAACTGCTCTGATCAAGAATACAATATTATTATTTATTTCTTAGCAGGCGCCCTTATCCAAGGCGACTTACAATTGTTACAAGATATCACATTATTTTTACATACAATTACATTATTTTTTTACACATTATTTTTACATACAATTACCCATATATACAGTTGGGTTTTTACTGGAGCAATCTAGGTAAAGTACCTTGCTCAAGGGTACAGCAGCAGTATCCCCCACATGGGATTGAACCCACAACCTTCTAGTCCAGAGTCCAGTGCTCTAACCACTACTCCACACTGCTGCAGATTGAGCCTTTGTCGGTTGTTTTCATAGACCACTATTGGACCATGGTAACATCAGGTAGACCAAGATTAGTGCTGATCTGTGCCTTTGAATCCAGCTGTGTACGTTCTAAAATATATTTTCTAAGGTAAGAGTTTTGATCTCACTATCACTTAAAAGTCACATTCAAAGTGTGGATTGTGTGGAAAGACTCCTAACTTGGCTTTTATACTGTTGGTTTTTATGGCCCCTGATTAGCACTAATCATGGATGACCTTACCTAAGGTAGCATTAAGTAGTCCATGATCAGTGCAAATCGGTGTCAGGGAAACTAAACGAAAGGGTGTTACATGTACTGGGCATAAGAGAGTGTGCATTTCTGCCTGCCATGTCTTCAAGTTGTGCATTAATTATTGCATGCATTAATTATTCAGCTTGGAATAATGTCTTTTCTGAGTTTCACCCAAGACTGGAATACAGCAAAAGTAGTTTTCTATTTACTGATGCAAATAACAAATTCATGCTTCTGTTAGGTGTAGGTAATATCACCATTACCTACATCCAGTATTTGCATGTGATTTTGATATTCTCAGTAACTTTTTCTTACCTGGGACCAGCAGGGGATAATGTCCTTGGATCTGATGGCTCAACGTAGGGGAATGGAGGCTGAAACACACGTCCTCCGAAACATGTTCCTGCCAATCTGTCATTTTTCGAACTGCAGATCCACAGCGAAGCCACCAAACCTATAGTGCTGGAGGACAACACAAATCTGAGTGGCTCCACTGCAGACCCGCAGGCGCCTTATCAGCCACAGGGGTTGCTGGTGCGCGGTGAACTGTGGATTGCCCTGCCGACCTAAGCCCTCCCTACCTAGGTGGCGCTCGGCCAATTGTGCGCCTCCCCCTAGGAACCCCTGGTCACGGTCGACAATGACATAGCCTGCATTTGAACCTGCGATCTCCAGGCTATATGGCGCATCCTGCACTCCACGGGGAGCGCCTTTACTGGATGCGCCACTCGGGAGCCGTGAAGGCTCTTTTGAATTGCTCTCTTTTCTGCCTACCATGTTTTTTTTGTTTTTAATATATAACTGTACACATCTTTTCATTGCAGAGGGAGGAGACAAGATGTCCAAAGTTAGATAATATGTCCTGCAAAAAAGGTGACCAACTTTTGATGGTTGCCTG